>NC_085011.1:28756895-28801895 GCF_963854185.1 Sardina pilchardus | reverse complement strand
TCCACCTGGCTCACGAAGCCTTGGCCTGTGCTGTCAACGCTCATTTAAAACCACGGTTCTGACAGCTCACTGCAAGAGGCCAAACCTCCAGCGCACTGACAGGCGGGTGTATGTGTGTAAGGGGGGGGGGGGGGGGGGGGGGGGTGGGGGCTATGGGGAGAGCTAGAAAGGGCTGAGAACATGCTGGAATATGGGGGTGGGCAAGAGAGCGCTGAGAACATGCAGGAATATGCAGACATTCAACTTCGAAGAAGGCAGCGAGCTTTCACAGCCAGCTGGTTTAACGGCAGAAATTTGCCCGGCTCAATCAGAGTCAGAATAAGTCTCCTGTAAGTCCCCAGCTTAAACTCATAGACCTTCCCCTTGAGTGACGAAGAAAATCGGTCCAGGAACTCAATCGATTTCTACGCCAATGGTTCGCTGCAGCACCACTGGGAAGGAGAGCAAACTAAAAGTATTGGCCGCTCACCACATTTCAGATGTCAGTGCTTCTATGGACAGCCTGGCCTTTGTGGCTCCGATAAGAGAAAAGGTTAGATCCGCAGAAGAGGAGGCACTCAAGGTCCATTGAACTCGTTTGCTGGCCAAAAGGTCAGGTTCTCTACAGAGAAATCAACAAGTCCAGGTAACAGCACCCTTCCCTCCACATGCGTACTGTGTGCAGAGGTGGAAGGAACCATTCAGCTCTTTCGATGTGAACTGGTCACAGCGGAGGCCTCTCCACCAACCTCCATGGCCTAAAAGGTTATAAAACCGATCCATAAATAATAACGCAGGTGAAAGACTTAAAAGCTTTCCCGTTACAGTAATGGAAACATGCTTTTCCTCTTTTCCTGATGACATACTGCAAACAGCAGCAGGAGTTAGCTCTGCATGCTGACATGGACTTAAGTTCTTGTGTTCTCTCTCTCGCTCTTTCTCTGATTCTCTCTCCTCCTCTCTCTCTCTCTTTCTCTGTCTGACTCTCTCTCTCTCTCACACTCTCTCTCTCTCCTTTCTGCTATTCTGAGGGCGGCACTCAGGCTGCTATTGGCTCACCTCTCAAACACACGGAGATCTGAGTGTTTTCGGTTATATCAGTGTACCAGGGAAGAAGTGGAACAAGCAGAATCTGGAGAGAGAGAGAGAGAGAGAGAGAGAGAGAGAGAGACAATAACCGAAGGGCTTGCGATAACACTGAAACAGAGAGAGAGCGAGAGAGAGAATGATGAAGACAGACAGAGAAAGTGAGGTGATAGACAGGTCAAGTGCTTCAAACAGAGAGGGAAGTGAATGAGGGCTCTGGCCATATTGAGCTGGAGCGCGCCAAGCACCCAGAGGGCTCTCTCATTAAGCAAAACACAATCTAAATAACTTCCATTTGAATCTGGCATCCTGCACACATGCAGCGGGAGAGGAGGACACTTTGTGCTGTGGGGAGCTAGAAGAAAACAACACAGAGAGAGGGAGACATATGGAGAGAGAGAGGGGGGAGAGAGAGAGGGTAGAGAAGAGAGAGAAAGGGAGAGGGAGAGATATGGGTAGAGGGAGAGATATGGAGAGAGAGAGGGAGAGATATGGAGAGAGAGGGGGGTAGAAAAGAGGGAGGGGGAGAGATATGGAGAGAGAGAGGGAGAGATGGAGAGAGGGGGGTAGAAGAGAGGGAGAGATATGAGAGAGAGAGGGGGTAGAAGAGAGGGAGAGGAAGAGATATGGAGAGAGAGAGAGGGAGAGAAGCTCATCTCGAACACACATCACGACACAGACATGTTGCAGACAGCATTGTAGTGCATAATCTTACTGAGGGGGACTGCGGAGACAGCAAGAAGAATAGGATTAGTATCTATTACTGCTTTCAGTGCGAGAGCCAAACCTCATTGTTATAAATGTTGTTTTTTTCCTTTTCTCCTCTTTTTGTGTCCTATTTGAGCACAATTTCTCTCGTCGCCGAGGCGTTTATTTATTTATTTGTACGGAGAATATAGGTCACACATTTTAAATACTGGCGATGAATTTTTAATAGGTTGCTGCTTCGATTTAAATGCGCTCTAACCATTTTGACATTTGCTGCATCACTCTGAATGTGATTGTGTGACATCTATTCAGTAAAAAAATATGAGCTAGGACAATGTGCAGCAGTCACAATGATGTGTTGCAATGCAATTCAGCTATGCTCTGAATGAAATGAAGTAATTACAGTTATATACCACCAATTATGCATCAGCATCAATAATCCTAATGAAATATGGAGATTGAATTATTTAAATATCGAGTTTGAAACAATGAGATCTGAGTTTGGAATGGCAAAATGATGATTAGGTTATAGGCCTACAGTGTGGAGAATCAAGTGCACCACAATAGGCATACTAAAATCTAAAACTTCGTATTCATATCTGACGCACAGTTAAGCACATCGGCATTGTTGAACATAGCGCAGCAAAGCCATATCAAGACATATCACAGGCAAAATAAACTGTGAATATAGCCATGGCAGAGTGTTTCTAGTTAAAGTAAACATTGCACCAGCTGTTTTAGAATAGGCCTAACAAATCAGAACAGCTCTTTGTTGTTGAGTGTCAACAGAGGTAACTCAATGACCAACTTGTACGGTGGAGTTCTCCAAATAATTTTACAATACAATGATTAGCAAGGTAAAATGTCATAGTTGGCTATCTTACATTATCAGGGGAGGAAGATGCGTTCTCTTCAGCTGAACACATTGGAAGGCGGCTGTGACTAAGGGATTTTAATCCAGTCATTTCTTGCTCCCACTCTGGATAATTATTGACTTGACTTGGAGGACCCACGCTGATTATGTATTGTATACGTGTAGGGTGTGTGTGTTTGTGTGTGAATGTGTGTATAAGTGGTAATATGTGTGCTTTTGCCAGAGCCATTGTGTGACTATATCTAGAGTGGGTATGTGTGTGTGTGTGTGTGTGTGTGTGTGTGTGTGTGTGTGTGTGTGCGCTAGCCTGAGTGTTAACCCATCTGACCCCTATCAAATATGGTTCTGCATGTTATGAAGAGGGTGTAATTAACTGTCCTCGTGTTACAGATCAAATTCATACTGTAGGTAACAGCTTTCATTGTGAGGTTGAGCTGTTCGTGCCATCAGTTTCCTAAACTAAGACGATCATTTTATTTTCATCTGAGCATTGGGACAGACCTGAAGCCAAATTGATTTAGTATGCATAAGCAGATTATCACAGGAAAATACAACTTCAGTCATGATCGACATGATTTGTAGAAGTGTATTTCCTATTAAGGCACTGAATTTTTTTATTATTATACTTTATATGCATATGCACAAATGATCTGATCCTTTTAAGTACTGTACTGTACTGTAGGTAGGCCTACATACTTGCTATGGGCATTTACGGATGAAAATGGTTAATAATGCTGTTGCTACTGTAGTGGTCAGAGAACCAACCGACCAGGATAGAATTAGGTTGCCAATGATGGTCATTACCATGACCTGTCACAGAATGATGGATACCAGTTTCACATTATGTACTCCAAGCACTGAGCACAGTGGAGGGGCTGGTCTTGTAATACATATCAGCATGAACCTGACTTCGTCTTAGCCGTGAGGCGGCAGTTTTGATTCAGAAAACTCGAATAAGTGTTCCCTGCTGCCCGGCACTGCACAACAGAATCATGTTTCTTCAACATAATACAAGCTGTGAGTCATCACAGCGCTCTAACAGTACTGTAGATATCAGAGTCCAACAACAGCAACAACAACCATTTTATAACTTTGTGCAAGTCAAACATCTTCCAGCAAATCTATTCTGTGAACTTGATGAAATTTGGTGTTGAGGCGGTATGTGTTTTGTGTTGTCCATAAAAAGAAACTGGCTTCGAAACAAGCTCATTTGTCTCCCTTTATTTCAGTGAAATAATTTGGTGAGGAGAGAAAAGAGAAGGCGATGAGTCTCCAAGGACACAGAGGATGTGGAGAGAGGAGAGAGGAAATGGGGAACAGTTTATAACCCTTAGCTTTTTAGGAAGAGAAGTGGCAGTTCACTGAATCAAGGCCCCATGGGTGGACATTTGGTTTTATCAGTACCCGTCATTATGGTTACTGTCCTAATCCTGTTCAGAGGCTCTCTCTGTGTGTGTGTGTGTGTGTGTGTGTGTGTGTGTGTGTGTGTGTGTGTGTGTGTGTGTGTGTGTGTGTGTGTGTGTGTGTGTGTGTGTGTGTGTGTGTGTGTGTGTGTGTGTGTGTGTGTGTGTGTGTGTGTGTGAAATAGAGACAGTGTGTGTGAGTGAGTGAGTGAGTGTGTGTGTGTGTGTGTGTTTGTGTGTGTGTGTGTGTGTGTGCGTGCGCGTGTGTGAAAGAAAGTATGTGTGTGTGTGTGTGTGTGTTTGAGAGAGAGAGAAAAAGAGGTGGATTAAAGAGACAAAGAAAAGGAGTGAAAAATGGAGGGGAGAGCGAGAAAAGAAGCCGGCGCTGTGCTTGTATTTCACTCCTGAGGCCTTTCAGCCAAGCAGCAAAAATGAACTGAAATTTGTTCACATTTTGCAGAGCTTTCAGCTTTCACTCCAGCACTGTTGCCCAGAGTCTATAAATAGCATGTGAGTCACTTCTGCTTCAGTCGTTGCATTAACCACAGATTAATTCCAAGGATGAGGATTAGGACTAGTTAAACATTAATTACACTCTAGTAATGAATACCAAATTATAATGTCTCCATGTGTACTGTACACTGTGTGTACATAGGACTAATGTCTTCAGTGTGATAATATGGTGGGGTTTGTCACGTACATGATGGCAATCTTGTGTCATTTCAAATTTCCAGCACCGCACAGTTCAAGTGCGAAGCATATTTACCATGACACTCATTTGCAGTATTAAGGTGCAATATGGATTTTAAATTTTACAGTTAAAACATAACACAAGCTCTCAACTCTACGGTAAAGAAAAGACCTCCATGAAAACTTTTATGCGTCCATCTGAGGGGTAGCACATGTTATGCATCCATCTGAGGATTACTAATATGCATCCATTAGATATACCCATAGAACTTCATAACATGCACTTATGTGAATATGCAGCATGCCGAAAAACCCACCAACATACGAGTACTGCTCTGAAAGGGTCACAAAATGGTCACTGTAATCAGAATACTTAACCGTTCACTGCAGCTGGACTCATTGCTTCAGGCTCTTTGTGGATTTGACTGTCATTTCCCAGACAGATAAGCTATAGACAATTACTTTAAAAACTGCATAAGACAAGTAATATCATTTGATCACAATTTCGCAATGCCAAGTTCCTAAGCGTTTTGGCTTTTGTTACGCCAGAAACTACATATTGCACCCTGAAAGCAGGCAGGAGAATTTGAGAAGTACCACTCCACTGTCTGCCAGATGGGTTATTTCAAAGCTAAAGCATAATGCTACAGCAAAAAACAATAAGTTTCAAATTGAGCCAAGACAGCAGCAGCTTCCTGATGTACCTTAATGGCAGTGAAAGTCATTGATGGATGCGGAATTCATTTAAAATAAAATTTACTGTTCATTAGGCAGAAAATGGGCGAAATCTGGAAACGCGAGCCAGCTACGTCGTGAGCGTACAGCCGGCACTTCTGTGCGCCGTCTCTGGCTTAATTGTCTCGGCGAAGCGATGAGAAGAAATAGATCAGGCCACGCGGGTAGCCATTATGGAGCATTTCATCTAATATGCATCACTGTTCCCCCCTCCACTCAGCTGTCAGCTCCAAGAGTCTGGAGTGAAATTACCAAGGGCCTGACTTATTCTCCCCGCCTAAATTGATGATCATGTGCAACATATTTCATATTAAGAGTCACATCCAGGTATCTCTCTATTTCTCTCTCAATCTCTCTACTTCTCTCTCTCTTTCAATCTCTCCCTTTCTTCATGTCTCATTTTCTCTTTTATCTGCACACATTCTCTCTCCCCCTCTCTCTCTCTCTCTACATGTCTTCCGTTCTCTTTCACCTGCACACATTCTCTCTCTCTCTCTCTCTCTCTCTCTCTCATCTCTCTCTCTACGGCAGGTTAGTATTTTATGGAGTGTGTTCCAGTGATATAATATCCCTTTTTGTTTACATCATCCATAATATCCCCCAGTACACTCAGAGGAAGAAGACTGCTGTAGCACCTTGGTTACCCTTGGCTTCATCATCTGCATTTCCTGCTCGTGTTAGAAGGCCGAAATGACCCGGTAGGGGGGTCTGTCCTCCTGCTGTGTCAAGGTCCTGGAAGAGAAGAAAAGGATTTATTTTCTTTCATTTCAGGCCAGTGGCCCAGGCTGTGCTTTGTGCATAGTAGCCTGTAGGTATCCCACATTTAATGCACTGATTAAAGGGGCATAGATTCTGATGTGACTGAAGGCGTGTTTAAACTCTTATTATAACTGGTCAGTGCAAGGCCAGTTAGTCACATAATGTTGCAGAAAAGTCCAAAAGGTTTTGGTCGTACACCACTGGCTGGAATAAAGTGTGGTTCCAGAATTTGTTCACTGGTACAGTATACAAACTACTGGTGATATATAACACTTGTTATTATGACTGAGGAAAAAATGCTATAGCTTATCTTAATGCAGGAGAGTGAGATAAGCTTTCATTGTTTTTTACTTTGCCTGGGTGCATACAAGTTTTTCTACCGACTGCGACTTCTTGATCGTTTTCCTCTGTGTTTCATTCAACATCACCGCATGATTATACCCATCAGCAATGGCATATTTGTGTACTTATATTTTGCCATAACTTCATGAATGACATAATGTGATAGCGCCATGCAATATTATGTTTTTTCTTGATTGTTTTTACAGTTTTTCTCAGTCACTTTAATGCTAGTCTGTGACATCATGTTTTCAAAATAATTTACACAGAAGCACTAAACAAATCTACTCAGGCCAAAATGCCACATTATGCTTGCAAACACTCTCAAAACATTTAAAACATGCAGCAAAATAAAAAAAATATTGGCTTTAAAGAGTTATTCCACCATTTGGGGAATTAGCTCATTTTCCACCTCCCCTCAAGCAAAACAATTGATATTTACCTTTTTCCCGATCATCCAGCCATTCAGTGAGTCTGGCGATACAACTTTTAGCTCTAGCCTAGCATAGATAATCGGTTTAGGGCTCTTCAATTAGCGGCCCGCGGGACGGATCCGACCCCCGAGATACTTTGTAGTGGCCCTTGAAGTGTTGGCTAATGTTATGAGCAAATCCTTATATTCGGCAGAGACGTAAATAGCTGGTGGAAAACACGATAAAGGAGGTACAGCGATAGGCTACACTGCGAGTAACGGCTATAATGTTCTGTGTGGTGCGTTGCCGTTGTAGGCTACTGTGTTATTATGCAAAGACGTTACTTGTGCCTTAGTTCGTTTTTACGCAGCGTCACCAACATGTTGACGTGCGCCAAAAAGTTGTTTTCCTCAAAGCATAGAGCGGTTTTTGACCGCGGTTGCATTTTTGGTGCATGAAATCTCACCGGTAGTGAGCCTCTCCAGTCCAAGCAGATCCTCGCGAAAACATTCGCCACTCGTAATGTAGCTAATAGCCTAGCTATTGGAGCAAATAGTCGGTTTAAAAGTTTAACTTTGGTGGCATCAGTTCTGTTGCATGCTCTCACTCGCTCTGAAGTCCTGCAGCTACTGCACCTCAGCCAATTGCACGTGACGTTTAGAACGAGTTGAACATATAATTTCCATCTTAGCTTTCAAAGTAAATGGCCTCTACCTTGACGGGTTGCACGACGCAAATAGTTTCAGTGTGAAACTAATACACATCCATCGCCTTGATGTGAAGTCCACTGTAAGTAACATTGATTTGTGAACACGTTCATCCAATTTAAATGGTGGGAACGTTAAATGCACAAGTATGTTGAGAGAGTTACATATGCGACCGATTACGCACATTTGATTCATTTGAACACTGTTTGAAACCTGTTTGTACCCATTGGAAATTGTATGGACCTAGCAAATACTGCGCAAAGCTCAGATTGTTATATAGCCTACAACTCAGCTCAGCTGTTAAAGTTATCAAAGATTTCATATTTTAGCCATATAAGCAATGTAGATCCAGTGTCACCTGATGCCTACCACTGTGGTGGTCTGGGCCTGTGGCAGAAATATTCCCAAAACAGAAACAAAATAACCACCAAAAACGATATTGTGCTTTTACAAAATGCAACATATTAGCAAGATCCAGTGACACCTTCCCAATGTTTGCCTACCACTGTGGTAGTCTGGGCCTGTGGCAGAAATATTCCCAAAACATAAATAAAACAAAATAACCACCAAAAAACGATATTATGCTTTTACAAAATGCAACATATTAGCAGTATAGATCCATTGTCACCTTCCCAATGTTGGCCTACCACTGTGGTAGTTTGGGCCTGTGGCAGAAATATTCCCAAAACACAAAGAACCACCAAAACGATATTATGCATTTACAAAATGCAACATTTGAACACCCATATTGATGCTGTTGTAGTTTATTGTATCTACATTTGTAGGTGATTACTCATATTTCAAGCGGTATTTCTCCGGCCCCTCAGTTGTGATACTTTTCATGAACTGGCCCCTAATTACAAACTAATTGAATAGCCCATTAGCATCTTGCCTGCTAGCCTCACATTTAAAAGTGACTAAAATGTCCAGTAATTTTACTATTTAAAACTTGTCTCTCCTGAAGTTAGAAAGTGCAATAAGACAAACTGAAAATGAAACCCAGCAATTTTCTAGGCTGATTGGAACTACACTCTCATTCTGGCGTAATAATCAAGGAACGTTGCAAACGTACTATGGGTGCAATGATATCACACACTACTTCTGCTTGTAGCCTATGGGGATATACAATATACTATTAACATGAGTTTGAAGCCATTATTTCACGGTAAAAAAAACTACATTGTGTTGCTTTACGTAAATGCTCTTATTCATCAGTTCGACAGCATGGCAACTTGGCACTAGGTTTGAAAAAATGCACCGCTCATTACAACAGTCTTATGGCAGCACAAAGGCGTGTTTCAGGGTCAATACTGCCCATGCTGGGAGACCTCGATGATTGTTTGACCCATTTCAGATGCTGTCCATTGGCCATTAGACCCTCTGAAACACTGTGTTTGAGCAGCTCAGCTGTTGTGTTGCATCTAGCAGTGTAGACTGTGTCACTCACTGGACAAATCATGTTGTGTCCACCGTGGCATTTCTGTCGGCGTACAAATGGACAGAAAAATAGACCACTTTGACGCCTCTTGTCCGGGCAGTTACTTAAAAGCAAGCTCGCAAATCAAACATGAAATCTCCTTCACACTCCAAATCATACTTGATGAAATCCAATACTTTGAGGTGGCAGCGTGAAATTTGAAGTCAACAACTTGAAAAGGACAAATCCAGAACTGATTGAAAAGCGTCTCAATAAATAACAGCTTAGATATCTATATAGAAATGAAAGCGTTCTGTTTCCCTTCAAGTTCATGAACTGCTGCTTTGCTCTGATTCTGCTGTATGCTGTAAGTGGTGATCCCATTTCAGAATAATAGGCCTGAACCACAGAGGCAAAAAATGAATTATTGTACAACATGGCAGGTTTTATTTTTCAACCTTATGCCTGGGGTTGTACCAACTGCTGATATAGTTATTCGGATATAGTTTGACTCATCCACCACCAGAAAGGTTTTATTTGAGTGAA
This sequence comes from Sardina pilchardus, assembly GCF_963854185.1. Taxonomy (NCBI): domain Eukaryota; kingdom Metazoa; phylum Chordata; class Actinopteri; order Clupeiformes; family Clupeidae; genus Sardina; species Sardina pilchardus. Next base: position 28,792,239 of record NC_085011.1, on the reverse strand, counting down.
TAACCAAATAATTCAAGTTGGTTATAGTGCTTTTTAAGTCACCTTGGACATAAGAGAATAATTCGTTTTGTTTTCCTTGTCGGCAACTGTGAGGATTTTTAAAATAATTTGCAGTCCTTTTCAATTGTTATCAATTATTAAGTACAATCTCTGTCCTTTTGTGCTGCATAACCAGGATTATACTGTATATACTGTATTTCCTAAAACATGGTAGCAACAACGTTAACTGAACCATGGACGGTGAGGATGTGATATGAGGGTGGGCTATGGACACTGGGTACTCGATAATAGATATTGACGTGGTCCAAACAAGCATGTACACCAGAGTGGTAAAGAAAGACTCTTCAGTGTATTTTCATGTGTGCCCATTATTGGTGTCGATATTGCTGTGCTGACATTAGCATAGTGATGTCAACACATAACGAGCAACCAGCCGTGCTCAGGAAGGCCGTGCGCGCGCAAGCGAGCGCCCTCAGATCCGCCGCTCGATGAGCCTCCTACTGGGAGGATATAGGCTACGGGACGCACGGGGCGGGAGGAGGGCGCAGCGGGTAAAAAATGGATCTGTTGAATTCAAATGACCGCAGCCATTTGGCGTCAGCATAAACAATCAATGGGAAATAGAAATGAAAAAGGTTTTTTTTTTTTTCCCCTGACAGAGATGAGCACCTACAGTAGCTGTCGTCCTCCCACACGGTCCCAGTCTGACACATCTGGCCTCATCTCTGGTGGATGGTGTGTGTGTGTGTGTGTGTGTGTGTGTGTGTGTGTGTGTGTGTGTGTGTGTGTGTGTGTGTGTGTGTGTGTGTGTGTGTGTGTGTGTGTGTGTGTGTGTGTGTGTGTGTGTGTGTGTGTGTGTGTGTGTGTGTGTGTGTGTGTGTGTGCCTGCGTGCGTGTGTGTGTGCGTGCGTGTGTATATGTGTGTGTGTTTGTGTGTGTGTGTATGTGTGTGTGTACTGTATGTGTGTGCCAGGGACACATGGCAGACTATTCTTTGGTTGTCCTTCACTCCTGCAAACCTAAACACCCTCAAACGCCCTCAAACTCACAACACAGTTTTGCCTGCAACAAACACAATCTGCGACCATTTTGTTCAAGAAAATAAAGAAAAACAAAGCCATCACGATGAGGCTTGTCATTCATTTCCTCCAACAAATAGGCTCGGTGCGGCCTTGCGGCATAATGGCAGCATCTGCGGAGGCGCTAAATCTCGCTCCGCGCTCGGAAACCCGCCACCCTTTCGGGAGTGTTTCTCTCCGGAGCCGGCGAGATTAAATGAAATGCCACATGGAGCCGAAGCCCCGAATGAGACGTCGTTGCGGAGCGCTTGAGACCGACAGCTGCACTACACCTCTCACCTTCCTCACCAATTTCCACCACCCGGGTACACACTCTCTCATCTCCATGGAGACATTAATGGCGTTGGATTTATCCCTATTTTTCCTTTTCCCCCCCCCCCTCTAATGCTGTTGTTGTTATTTAATTATTTATTTGATTACAACAAGGGGACCTTGTTGTGTGTTTTTTTCTCCCTGCATGTGATGATAAATAGGCATGCTACCTACCGTGCACAAAGCACATGTATGTGTGTGGATTAGCATTCTGCCTACTGCGCTGGATTCAGCTGAAATCAATAGGTTGAGTGTGCGTCGGAGTACAAATGGTCACCCTGTTCTTGTGTGTGTAGGTGAGAGTCCACGGAGGAGAAGATGGCTCCCAGCGCTCCTCTGTCTCCTCTGCTCCGCTCTCCTCTCCTCTCCAATCCGCTCCATCTCCGCGGTGACGACACCACGCTGGCGCTGTCCCCTGCCGAGCCCAAGCGCTGTTGTTGTGGTCATTAGCCCGTCCATGAAAGCCCAGAAGGTTCAAGGTGGATCCATCTCCGCCGCACTGAGGTGCCAGGAGAGCATGTGAGTGCCTGGCTTTGAAATGAACAACCATTGTGTGTGTGTGTGTGTGTGTGTGTGTGTGTGTCTGTGTGTGTGTGTGCATGTTTGTTTGTGAGGAAGAGTGTTGAGAGGTTGTGTGTGTGTGTGTGTGTGTGTGTGTGTGTGTATGTATGTGTCAGTGTTTGAGTGTGTGTGTATGTGTGTGTGTTTGTGTGTGTGTTTGCGTGTGTGTGCGTGTGTGTGTGTGTGTGTGCATGTTTGTTTGTGAGGAAGAGTGTTGAGAGGTTGTGTGTGTGTCTGTGTCTGTGTCTGCGTTTGTGTGTGTGTCTGTATGTCTGTGTACACTATGTGTCTGTGTGTGTGTGTGTGTGTGTGTGTGTGCAGCATGAAAGGGTACATTAGGTGTTTGAGTGTGTGTGGACTGCGTCTATTTTTCAGTTCCTTGGCAAGAGGAGTGCTGTTGTTGACTATGTATGGCAGGCAGGCTGTCACCCTACTGCTCTGTGCCGAGGAACAGCTGGGTGTTGTCAGGTACTCATAACACTGATGGAACTGGGCAGAGTGCACTACACCTCGCATAGCCTTGATGCACACACACAAGAATGGATACAAACAGGAAATACCTACTTATGCACACAGACACAGACACACACACACACACACACACACACACACACACACACACACACAATCACCCTGAACTCAGAAATACAGTGACAAATGTGAACACAAATACTCACATTCACATACACACACACACACACATACAGACACATCCGCAGCACAAAAGCATAACTACCAACGTATAACACACTCTCTCTCTCTGTCTCTCCATTTCTTTCACTTTCTCTCTCTCTCTCTCTCTCTCTCACACACACACACACACACACACAAACATTCAATGCAAACAAATGCACAACTACAAACGTGGACACAAACACACACACACACGCACACAGAGTCAGACACATTCAGTGTGTAGTCGCAGTTACAGTCACAGCTACCAGACAATACAGAGCTCTATAGCTTTGGAGACTGTGTGGAAACTGGTGCTCTCTGAGATAAATAGAGGGCCAGGGACAGGCGTGCTAAATCTTGCAATTAAAACCCACAGTCCACCATTTGCGTCTGACCTTTTAAGTAACGTCAGCGTTATTGAAATGAATGCGGCTGGCGAGGCCATGAGGCCTGGGGCTGACACACATGACAAAAACTGCCGGGATTAAAAATGCACCACATTTCTAAGCACCTTTCTACCACAACTAATTGGTGCATGTAGCCACTCACATTGCTTCCCACCCCTCACCCTCCCACACACACACACACACACACACACATACACACCCCTCTCTCTCTGAGAATAAAAGGGTACACCATAATAAGTTCCTGTTGCCTGTCGGGCGCTGAGATCTGGATACTCGTACACACACGGCTCCTGTGGCCGGGGGACTTCTATCACAAATGAGGTCTTTTCAGCGTGCTCCTGGGTCATGTGCCTCCCCCGGTTTCTTTTTTCGCGCTCGCCGTCGTCTGTCTCCGTCTCTTCCAATCTTTGAGTGCCTCTCGTCTGCCTCGCCTTTAATGTCACCTCCAACTACCCCCCTAACCCCCCCCCCCCCCCCCCCAGCCTTGCCAACCGCACACCCACCCACCCGCCACCTCCGCACACCCACATGAAATGAATGGTATTTCTGCACGACTAGAGGAGACAGTTTTAAATTATAACAAGGTGGCCCGATCTTTAAGGCTTGCAAAGCCCACGCCCTGTAATTTGGGGCAGAACACAGGGCTGGTGCTTATCGAGCGCTGGGAATCGATGTCGGTGCAGTGAGTATAAAGAGAAGGTTCACGGGGCTTTATCTCACACGAGACTTCAAAAAGCCGGCACGAGCCAAACGTCTTTATGATCCCGACGGCTCCACAGCTTCTCCTCCAGCAACAGGGGGGGGGGGAGGAAAGGCACTGAGGGTGACATTTTATGCATTGGGCCTCGTGTTAACAACTCATTATCCTGATTACCATCGCTCTGTTTACGTTGGCCACCGATAACATCAGAAAAGGTCAGATCGGACTGACAGCTCCCATTAGACTGTAATGGAATCATTAGGAATTAGTGTTAAGATGCGGTGGCCAGGCCCACGGAAAACACGTTAGAGAAACACGACGGTCCGAATCCCGCTAGCTTGGCTGATGAGATCCTACAGTTGAATCACAGCCCTGTCACATAAACACAGTCGGGGAAAGGTTGAGGCTGCCAAAAGCATCACGGCTAAATGGTCAGTGGACAACGATTAAACTGGACGGCGTCTAACAAACTGTGAACAGCCATGATTGCACACGGATGGTCTAGGTGCACTGTCTAATCATCTTTAGAGATGATTGAGCATTTTGTCGGTGGAAAACGATCAATATGATACAGAAACAGGTCTAATACCTATTTCTCTCTGTCCATATGTAAAGCTTTTCTTTTAAAACCAGACTTGAAAATAACTCTCTGTGGCCAAGCAGCAGGTTGAGTCAACTAAAGACAATTGCTTTAACGAAACATACATTGTTAGGATGACAAGGTACACTCTTGGAAGCAGCCGTTCCACAGCATACATCGTGTTGAAAACAATGCCCACAGAGTCTGTCTGCACCTTCCTCTCCAGCTCCAGACGCATTTAACTAAGACGAATGTGGCGAGGAACGCAGAGAGCGCGTCGAACGGGGGCTGTGTGTGTGTGTGTGTGTGTGTGTGTGTGTGTGTGTGTGTGTGTGTGTGTGTGTGTGTGTGTGTGTGTGTGTGTGTGTGTGTGTGTGTGTGTGTGTGTGTGTGTGTGTGTGTGTGTGTGTGTGTGTGTGTGTGTGTGTCGTCAGAATGGGCCGAGTGTGGAATGGTGCAGGATCACACCTGCCAGCTACTGTAGTTCTTCTCCTCCCTTTTTGTTCCTTTGTGTCAGCCTCCTCCTGCCCTCACATCTCCTGTTTCATCAGCCCACTCCTTTAACAGGTTTTCTCCCTCTGCTCCCTCTGATGGCCTTGTCTGCTCTGTGTCACAATCCCCCTCTCACAGACCCCTCCCTGAAAAAAAACCCTTTTGGTTGAAACAATGCATGTGCTATCTTTACTATACGGCTAACGTTCTACACTTAATGTCTGCCCTGCTGAAATTGCAGGCGTTGTAACAAAGGTGATGCATGGGTGGTTTTTTTAACTACACAATAAAAGTGCATTCTGTTTGTGTTATGAGTTTTTGAACCTCACACCAGACACATCACGGGAATAATAAAGAAAAACAGCTTTAGTATTTAAGTGACAGGCGCAGCAGTAAACGAGTGCTTTTAGTTTTTTTCCCCCTTTCTGTCTGAAAGGCACAGATGTCATAGGCACGCGGGGATGACATTATTATTACTGTTATCTCACAGACAACGCCGTCCCTCGCCGAGAAGCCGGAGGAAGCTTTTTCCCGGTGTTTTGACAAAAGACCGTTCATTACCGGCTTTGTGCTGCTCTGCATTCGCACCACAGGACTAAGGAAGAGAACCCATACATTTCAACCCTAGTGTCCACAGCACCCTCCGGGGCTTTACACACACGCTGTGCTTTATACACACACACAAACACACACACACACACACATGTATACACACACACATGCTGTGCTTTACACACATACTGTACACACATACACACCCACCCACCCCCCCCCCACACACACACACACACACACACACACACAGACATGCTGTGCTTTACACAAAAACACACACACAGGACAGATAAAGAAAACTTGGCTTGACAAGCCAATATAGGCCCAGTGTTATCATTCCCATGCAAAGCAATAAAGAGACTAAAAGCACATTCATAAAATAATTGGCCAGCGTTACTGAATCATTCAGGTAGAGCAGTGTTCTTGCAATTAATGACAGTCATAATCCAATACTTCAGATAATGTGCTACTAGACTGATAAGTAACATAATGATCGGCTAGAACAGAAGTGCACTGCCAAAGCGCCATTTGATTGTGTTGCACCTGGAGCATTCAAAGTGTCTCTGCCTTTGGAAAGCACACAACACATACACACACACGCACACACACACATGCACACTCGCACACACACTGTACACACACATACACACACACACACACAAACATGCACACATACACATGCACACACGCATACACACACACACATACTGTACACACACACATACATGCACGCACGCACACACACACACACACACACAAACATGCACACACACATGCACACTCGCACACACATACTGTACACACACATACACACACACACACACACACACACAAACATGCACACACACACATGCACACCAGCATACACACACACACACGCACACACAAACCATATGGCCAATCTCCACTCGTCTGCCAAAGAGCAGAACACAAACAAAGAGCACAAAGAGGATCCAGCGTCATCATCATCCTCCGCAGTCAGGCTGAGCAGGTATTCCAGCGCGCACTCACACACACACACACACACACTAACACACACACACTAACACACACACACACCAGCCAGAGAGCCTGTCCACGCAGCCCATCGAGCCCTCGTGTGTTAGCGTTATCCGTTAGCGCCGAGCCTGCTTAGCAATGCTGATGGGAAGCCGGGAGGAAAAGGTGTCACTTTTTTTTGTTTCCACTGCCAGAGGAGAAGCGTGTGGGAGGAATATCCACTGAGGGGGTGTGAGGGCACGATCTGTGTGCAGGGGGATGGAGAGACGTGCAGAGGAGTGGAGGCTGGTTGGAGAACGGGGGGCTGGAGTGGGAGGGGGAGGATAGGATGGGGGGGGGGGGGTTCTGCAGCGGCGCATGATGCGCTAGGTCAGCCTGCTCATGGTTTCTGGGGTCACCTCTCTCTTAAGGCCCCTGCTTATAGGTGCCTACATGATTGCGCTGACGGTCTCCTTTCCACAGTCACGTGCCCACGCCCGCTGGAGACAAACTCTTCAACTGACAAGCATTCGATAGAAACAATGGATTTTACTGACAAGCCGCCGACTGAAATAGATCCGAATAGTAATCTGCATGACGGCAGCGAACGAGTTCAGCAATAGTGGCGTGGGATTGTATTGAAAACGTTGGAATTGAAATCATCAGACGTCAAAAGCCTAGTGTGCTCGGCCTTGTTTAAGTCCCCCCCCCCCCCACACACACACCCCCAGATCCACAGCTGGGAAGCCCAGCCTGTAAACACATTCAAGAGCTCTCATGAAGAGGCTATGGCCTCTTACAGGTCAAATACTAGTGTTCGGCTTGAGCTGTTCCATTGAAACATACACTGGTTTAAAAGCCATTGGTATTACAGTGCTGTAATAAATTACATGAACTGTGAATTGTGCTGTTTGTACAATGTGTTATACTACAGTAAATAGGTTTACCCTCAGTGTAACTAACACATCAAGCAGATTAGTTGGCTTTAGGGGGTAACCTGTCTTGCACTGTCGCTTACTGTACTCTGAATAAACAAGAGCAGTGAGCAACATAGCCACAATATGTGAGTGGAATTTCTTTTGAATATTTGTGTCTTTCAATATCCAAATAGCAGCAGTGCTAGTTTCAAAGACCAAGTGCTTGGAAACAATGCAATCTGTTTCTTTTCCAAGTCCATTGATAAGGCCCACTGCTACAATAGACATGTTACCTGCGGTCCATGAATGGATTAGACAGCAGAGCTGTTGGCTCTTGGCGCTGTGCTGAGAAAAACTGTTAATTTAGCACTCTTGTGCTGTCAGCAAGAGAAAGGGGATTAGACCATGTGTGAAAAGAAGTGGCTCTGTTGAGAAAACAACGCACAGTAGGCTACAAAGCATCGTAACAAATATAGACTTATGAAACAGCCTCTGTTGTGTGTGTGAGCTGCGTTAACACTGAACTCTTGACCTTGTGCTTGACGATTTTTTATTTTCCTTTCTGTGCCTCCTATAGGCAGCGCCTACGCACATAGAGGAAGAGGAAAAAAGATGACAGGTGTGGAGAGAATGGCTCGTGTTTGGAAATAATACAGTGTACAGTTGATTGAATATTTTCAGTCAGTGTATATTGAAACGACAAACATAATTTAACCATTTTGTACTGTGAGTGCAGGGGAGCTACAGAAGATCACTTAGGTACACGAGGTAATAAGGAATTTATAGTTTTATGTTTTGCATTGTTTTATGAATGTGAAGAGACTTGTAATATTATTGAGCGATGGGACACATTTGTGCACAATAGAGTCACTATACCCACAGAAGGAGTGCATACTTGGGTCTCTGCATCTGGATGGCACCTTTACTGTAACAAATTGAATAGTAAATCGCAATGAAAGAACACAGACTATCAATTGGAAATGAGGCTCGGGGTATGGCAACAGCATAGGCCTTTAATTCCTCTCCTTGTTTTATTCTTTAATACCTTAAATGAGAACAGAAAGGATCGGGTCTGGCCGGTCTTCAGTGGCTGGGCAGGTGTAAAACCATAATGAGCAGGTGCTGCTGAATCCATCAGGCCAGCACTACCCAACCCACTCTCAGGATTGACCCAGCGGTGCAAGGTTGCAGGGAGAGAGAGAGAGAGAGAAAGAGAGAGTTGGATATGTGCAGGAGGCAGAGAGAGTTAGAGAGAAAGATGGATATAGGCAAGAGGCAGAGAGAGGGAGAGAGAGAGAGAGATGGGCAGAGAGAGGGAGAGAAGGGTAGATGGTGGGGCAGACAGTGGGAGAGACAAACAGAGAGAGAGAGAGGTGCAGAGAACACAAAAAAGTCTCTGTACTGTATATGGGGTACCACCAAACCGTGGTAATATCTGAAAATAGCACTTACCGGCCTTGAAGACCAAATTAGATTATTATCCAAAAGTCACGTCCCTCATCTTTATACTGGTGAGATGGATAATTCTCTTTTTGTTGCTGGGGTTGTTTTTTCATTCATTGATCGAAGGCTTTGTTTTTTCTTTTCTTTTTTTGCTACTTCAGTTGGGGATTATGACTTTTTTGTAGCCTGGCCACACCCATCTAGATCTCCTCTCAGAGAAATATTTGTCTGGAACACCATAATTCACTAACGTTTCCATCAGACTCCAAAAAGGTCAGGCCAATCAATCGAGAGGGGATGATGCTGTAGTTTCAAAATCGAAAGTGGCTGTGGCTAACGCAAGGTCTACACCTGGCTGTCACCATGCTAGAGCTGGAAACGTTTCCCAATCTGTTCATGATGTGAATGAGTCTGGTTTTAACCAGGCTAATATTTTTGGACAATTGTGAGACTTCACTGGATTTTTATCGCACTTTATACCACTTCTTTTTTTTAAGCTTTTTTTGCATTTCCATTCACTCAGGTGCACGATCCTGTGAGACATTACAGTAAAACCTGTTTTTATTATGAGCTGAGTGTGAATGAGAAAGGTTGAATGCATATTTGTGTGAAAATACATTTTGAAAAGCCATTATCTTTGCATTATCTGTGTTCTCTCTCTCTTCAGATTTATGTCTCAAGAAACACGCCATTAGATTAGTGAGGGGGAAATCAATATAACCTGCGTTTAATGGTAATAATCTTGAATTTAATTGTTACAATGTCCACACATGGCCCCGGTACATAAAACATGCTTACTTTTCCTCCAGAGTTCAGTATTGAATCCTTACTGCCTGAATGCTTGTGATAATGAACACACACACACAGAGACACACACACACACACACATACACACACACTTATGCACCCACGCACATAAACACACACACCCCTGGAGGTTCAGATATTTCTGCTTCAGCTCTTGAGCAGATGGGAGAATCACCTCTCCTCCCACACACACACACACATTCATACATGCTCTCTCTCTCTCACACACACACACACACACACACACACACTTTACTTCTCCTCACATATATCCCACCCCACTCCATAGGGTTATTGATGCTCTTTACACATGTCGGATTCATGGTGCGAAACAAATACAATTTGTAATGTCCCACCATGATGACTGTGTGTGGATGCTGGCTTAGCATGAGCCATAAATCAGGGCTCTGGGAACCAGACAGACCATGAACCAAGCAAGCGACCACTCACACACGCTCCCACGGGAGATCTCCATGTGCCATCTCTTTCCTGTCACCTCCCCAAACGCCCAGAACATGGCAGCTCCGTGTCACGTGGCCGCCCGCGCAGATAGCCGTGCGTCAACTTGACGGGCCGCGCTACAAACGCTTTAGTCTCCAGCGCGCACGCAGAGCGTCTCCTCTTCGCCGTGCCGTGCGCCGAGACAGATGGAGTCGAGTGTGACATGAAAAGGTTTGGATTTCAAAAAAAAAAAAATGACAAAAAATGAAAAAGCTGCCGCTCGAGGAAGCTTGGCACAATTAGGCTAATGAGAGCGACGATTTGGGGAAATTTAGTGTCATTTGTTAATAATGGGGTTTCGAAGGCGCGGCGTGGCACTGCATGCGGGCATTGTGTGGCATCTTAAAGAGCGCTCCTCTGTGCCCGACGGCGCTGTAATTGAGGCGGGCGGAGAAGGAGGCCCTACAGACGAGAGCGAGCCGAGGTTTGTGCTCTCCCCCTATCGCACCAATTGGCATGTGAATGAGCCACAAAGGCTCTCAAGCAGATAGCGCTAATAATGATGTTGGTGTCTAAGTGAGCGTGTGTGGCGTGCATGTGTGTGTGAGGGAGAGAAAGAGAGAGAGGTGTGTGTGTGTGTGAGAGAGAGTGTTTGTGTGTGTGTGTGTGTGAGAGAGAGTGTTTGTGTGTGTGTGTGTGTGTATGTGTGAGAGAGAGACAGAGTGTGTGTGTGTGTGTATGAGTTGAGCAGATTGCAGAGGGAGAGAGTTAGGGACACGTATCAGAGAGTAAACGTGTCTGACCGCGGTTGCCGGTGGTAACTGCTCGTTAATGGGCAGGAAGTTTGAACAGATTCTCAACATGCTTGGACTGCACACAAATGCTTTAGAAGTGTGTTCACACACAAACCCCCAACCCTCTCCGTGCACAAACAAACACACACACACACACACACACACGACACAAGCGTTTGGCCTGCCAACAGTGCTACCTCCCCCTGCCTCTCCCAAATCCTCTAGGCCCCCACTGACCATGGACAGAGCATATCGGAGGCTCGTGTGTGTGTGTGTGTGTGTGTGTGTGTGTGTGTGTGTGTGTTTGGACGCAGTAAAGCCTCGTCTCTGGGCCCTGGCCATCTCCCTCCATGCCCACCTGTCAGGTGCCCCTCGCTGCTCTAATAGCATCGAGGAAAGGAGGGAGAGAGAGAAAGAGAGGGATTGAGAGAGGGAGAGCAAGAGAGAGGGATTGGGAGAGAGAGAGGAAGAGAGAGAGAGCGGGCGAGGCATTGGACAGTGGCCTGCCGGATCCCGAGCCCTGCCGGCCTGCTTGCTTTGCCCGATGTGCCAGCCAGTGCCAGCGTCCGCCCGTCGCTGTTCGTTTCCCAGCCGCGCGCTGCGCCAACCCTCCCAGCAGGTGCCCTGTGTGCAGAATGGCCTTCTGTCAACGCCACCGTGGAGGCTCAATGCTTTTATTCTCTAGCTCCTTCCCTCTCTCTCTCTCTCTCGCTCTCTCTCTGTCTCTCTCTCTCTCTCTCACACACACTCACACTTCTCACAAACACACACACAGACACACCTACACATACAAACACTTCTCACACACACTTGCACACACACACACACACACACACTTTTCATAAACACACACACACACACACACACTTTCTCTCTCTCTCTCTCTCTCTCTCTCTCTCACTCTTCTTTTTGCGCTTCTCTTTAAGGAGAAGGCAGAGCAGGAACACTCAGTCCTTTATGTGAGCCAGTCTGTGAGCTTGTTAATGAACTCGCCTGCTTTCATAATCCTTTTTCAAACATCTCATGAGGCCTGCCACGCTGTTTAGTTTACATTCTCAGGTTCGGTGATTTTATTAGTACTTTATTAATACCATCCACATAATTAGAAATCAAATGTTTATTTGTGTTTCGCTTGCTCACACTATCGCTTTATTGAGGAGAGAAAATGGGAATGCTGTTTTTAATAGGGGGGGAGGTACCAGTGCAGAAAGCAATGATGTGGTAGAGAACATCTATTACCGTAAATAAGTCAGCATACCAACTTATATTATTACAACTAACAAAGTACCAACAAGTCAGAATGCAACTTATATTATGGCACCAATTCAATTATGTATCATACTGCTAAGTGATAAACCTGCATTAGCTTAAAGGATAATTCCAGCGATTTTTCTCAGATAGATCTACGTTTTTCTATGTCACCGAGTACTGTCTGATGTTAAAAAAATGAAACCAATCGGTTTAACCTTGCTCAAGTTGCTAGTTCCAGCAGCTAAAGCCTCCAGGCAGCTCCAGCACCACACACTGGGGGCATGTCTGTGAGCCCCCATGTTCATCCTATCTATATGAAGAATCACCAGATTTCTCCTTTAACTGTTTTAATCAATCAATGCATTCACTAGGTAGCCTACATTTATACTACAGCATCATGAAATAGCAGAACGGGCCTTTGATAGTATGTAATGGTTGGCCGGACACATAGAATCCATCCAGCCAACCATTTCCACACAGACATATTGCATGTTTCATTAGAGTCGTGCCTTTGTCTGTCACCTTACTCTTGCTTGTCCTGACGCTCCCTGTGAACATGGTTACCAGGGCAACGTCTCCAGTGGCTGATGGCGGTTTCGCAGAGTAACATTTGCGCTGATCACAGGGGACAGTCGGCTCTCGCCAGACTCGCAAAGCACTAACGGGGTACAAGTGGGCCGACATTTTCAATCTGCTTAATATCTCTCACCTATTTGCCCGGCATAATGCATCGCCCCGCAGAGAATGTCCTCAGGCAGACAGACGAGACAGGATGTCCCACCCTGAGCTGGGAAAATAACATTATTACATTTCAACAAGCCGTACATAAATCAATGTGCATTTTTCCATTCAGTGGACAAGATACGGCATCCTGGAGATGGGTTTTGCCATGAAGCGTTTTAAATAAAATATTTGAGATATCTCTTTTAAGGACGTTTGACCTCAGGCTGAGATATTGCCCGAGGCATCTTTTTTTTTTTCTCCTCGTTGTCAGTGCAAGAACATGGACACACACTCTGTAGGAAGAGCTTTCCCTATTAGTAAGAAAAAGGCCTCAACAGCAAGTGCATGCCGTTGGTTATGGCAGGTCTTGGCTGAGAGCTGGAGATAAGGCATCCATCCACCTCTCTCTCTCTCTCTCTCTCTCTCCCCTCTCCATGAAATGGTAGCCTACATTATGCAACATACATATAAAACAGGTCTGTCGTGCAGAGTTACTTGTTTAAAACATGAGCAACCACTCACAGGTAGACTCAACACAAGCACTTACTCGAGTCGGACTCTAGCCTTGCAAGTATTTTCTCACTCTCTCTTTTTCTACTTGAAAAATGTTTGATCTAATGGCCAGTTCAGTTAAGCTAACAGAGGCCACACCACCCTGTTTCCTTATTCAGATGTCGGAGCTGCCTGGAATTCAAAATGCAAACGGACTAACTCTTCTACTGGGTCCTCCACTGACTCCCATCATCAACATCATTAATTTAAGCCACTTCAGACACTGATGAAATGCAGCGGAGAGAGAGAGAAATAGCTTGACGAGGAGAGGAAGAAGCGACTTTACAAAACACATCAAAGCAGCATTAGGGATTTGTCCCGCTTTTGTTTACTCGCGGAAGAAGCTAATTGGACACAGTCGGTGAGTATCCTCTGAAAGACTTCATGGCAAACTTTATACTTCAGTGTCTTCAAAGCAATACAAAAACTTTAATTACAGTATGTGATGAGAGAGAAAAAAACAATTGGGCCTACTTGAATTGTTAATATGGCTTACTCAGTTTTGTACCGTTTATTTTAACTGGTTCAAACCATTGTGAAAAATAAGAACAATAGCTTTTTCAAGTGCTTTGTTGCTCGTGATGATGCTCATTTGTGATCCCCAAGACTACAATAGCTGTTAATGAGCACATTGATCATAATCTAAAAACATCTAACCACACTATTCCTGAAATCCCGGCATTTATATTTGACAGCACACACATTAGTGCATCTATCCTATGCCATCCTTTTGCTATACCCAAACTATTGTGCATACAGTAAGCTGTCAGCAGAAACACAAACATCGCATGTGTAACTTAAGAGAGTAGAGTAACTCCCTGTGTATTACCCACGTGGCTTATAAGCCGCAGGACAGTGTTTTATTCTAGTTAAAAGAAACAAAGCCATATTAATATAATTTTAATTGCCCCTATGTTTTAACCTCTTAACTGAAGAAATGTTGCAAAATCAATGTACAGTATGCGCTATGGCTAATAGCTGGGAAATTACGGGTATAGTAACTAATTTGTTAAGATCCTCTGACCAGATCCAGGACTGTGTTCTCTCTTGAACATAAGGAGCCATAAATTAATCAAGTCCCTTTCCACTCGTTTGAACGACCTGACATTTTTACATTATTAATGACGCACAACGGATCCGTATACTCTTCAAGGTAAGAGAGCAGAGATGGGAAAAAAACAGGCACTAAATCAAAGTTGAGATGATCACCCTGTCGGTCTGAGGACTGCGCCGCTGTCCCTTTAATTGAAGAGGGACTTTGAATATTCTAGTGAGTGATGCGCAGGGCCGCTGCGGCCAATCGGAGCGCAGGCCGCGGCCGATTGGCTGAGCTGGAGAGGATGCCTCGCTCGCATCTGCAGGGGGGCTACTCTCTCGTCTCCGCTCTTCCATTCAACCCCCGTAGTCAGCACAAACCAGCCTCAGAGGCGCAGGACCGTGCCCAACGCACCCTGCTGCTGCTGCTGCTGCTGCTGCCGCCACTGCTGCCGTGGAGCTCTCTGAGCCGCACAGAGCCGGAGAGACAGAAGAGGAGGAGGAGGAGTAGAGAGAAAGAGAGAGAGAGAGGGAGGGAGAGAGGAGAAAGAGCGAGAAAGTGAGAGAGTCAGAGCAGAGGCTGCCTGCCTCAGGAGCACTGCAGCAGCACTAAATCTGAAACTGTCACGGAAGCCCAGGGAGCAGAGAGAGAGAGAGAGAGAGAGAGAGAGGAAGAGAGAGAGAGAAGACTCCAATCCACACACACACACTTCACAGGAAGTGAACGAGCAAGTGTGTTAGACTGGCAGAGGGGGAGCCACAGTGATGGGGACCCGACAGGAGCACTCGTCTTCAGATAAAACTTGAAACGGGAGAAAAGGAAAAGTGCAATCCTCGGGAAACGAGACAGAGAGAGCGAGAGAGAGAAGAGGAAGAAGTGGAATCGAATCCCTTTGCTCCTGAGAAAGGTGAAATTTGAAGGGAATTCTGTGTCTTTTTTTTTCGTCCCCCTCACAGCTGCACTGCTTTTTTTTCTTGCTTTTTTTCTCTGGCTCGTAACCCTCCACTTTGCCCTGCTGAGCCTGTGTGTCTCTCTCCTCTCTCCTCTCCCCCAAACCCTACTCCGCACACCTTGTGTGTTGTTTTCTTTTTCTTTTTTCTTTTTTCTTTTTTTTTGTGTCCCATTGAATGTCTTCTCTGCATGATCTGGCACTGCTCGGCAGTTGAACAACACTCATGGTCGATGCCAAGGGACGGAACATGAAATGCCTGACCTTCTTCTTGATGCTTCCAGAGTCGGTGAAGAACCGCTCAAGCAAAAACTCCAAAAAGGGAAGCCCGAGCAGCTCGTCCAAGCTCCCCCCTGTGTGTTATGAGATCATCACCCTGAAGACCAAAAAGAAGAAGAAGATGTCGGCCGAAATCTTCCCCACCAAGAAGCCGGCGACGGCCACCACCACCACCACCACTGTCCAGCAATACCAGCAGCAGAACCTAAACAACAACAACACTATCCAGAACTGCAACTGGCAAGGTCTCTACTCCACCATCCGCGAGAGGTACGTCAAGTCTCCCACAATCTCTCCCCTCCTCCCTGGTGAGTCAGGACAACCCTCTCTTCAATAATATGAGGAGAATTTAGGAGGGAGGGGGAAAAAAGCATTAGTGAAAGTGATTTTCATTTGAGGAAGATTGATTCAAGCAATGTGCCATTACGGAAGCTGTAAAAATGACCCTGCTTAAATTAAATGGCAAGTTGGCTCTTCACTCTGATAGAGTGAGAAAAGAACCATACAGTGTTAGGATTCCCTTCAAGCATCTCATAACAAGGTGTGCTGCGTCTGTCTTGGAGAGGGGGTGGCAGGATAAGATCGCTATAGGCTTGTTTTGTGTGTCTGATCCATTTGTCTTAGTCACACTTGTGTCTCCTCTCCAAGCACAGCCAGTGTTTTCACATTCTCCCTCTGTGGCTCTTGGGATGTCTGCATGTCAGTCATGCTTCACTCTGCTCATGGTGAGCAACCTTCCAGGGTCAAGTGTGTGTTTGATATACATAACACTGGCCCTAGTTTCAACTGGAGAGAGAGTGTTTGATATAACACTGGCCCAGAGTCAACTGGAGAGAGAGTGTTTGATATACTGATATGCACAACACTGGCTTGGTGTTAACTGGAGAAAGTGTGTTTGATATGCACAATACTTGCTCTGGTGTTAAATGGACAGAGAGTGTTATGTAGACACAACACCGGACCATGTGTTAACTATAGGGAGAGAGTGTTTGATATGCACTACAGCAGACCCAGTGTTAACAGTGGCCCATGTGTTAACTGGAGAGAGAGAAAGAGTGTTTGATATTAACAACACCACCATGGGGTTAACCAGAGATAGAGAGTGTTTGATATATTCAACACTGCCGCATTAACTGCAGAGAGAGTGTGTGTTTGATTTACACAACACCGGCTTGGTGTTAACTGGAGAGAGAGTGTTTGATATACACAACACTGGCCCCAGTGTTAACTGGAGAGAGAGAGAGTGTTTGATATACACAACACTGGCCCCCAGTGTTAACTGGAGAGAGAGAGTGTTTGATATTCACAATACCACCATGGTGTTAACTGGAGAGAGAGTGTTTGATATACACAACACCGGCTTGGTGTTAACTGAAGAGAAAGTGTTTGATATACACAACACCGGCGTTGGTGTTAACAGGAAATATTTACCCGACTGTCACAGGGAAGCCCCACGCTGGCCGGGGCGAATGTGTGCTTTCACACCAGGCTTTGTTGTCGCTCCAGAGCATCATGCCTTGTTTACTCAGACCTCCTCTGTGGCTCGGTACTTAATAATACATGGAGACTGTTTTCACGCTTCCCTTCTGTTTTGCTATGCTTGTGCCGTTTTCCCACTTATTCTCTGTCTGTATTCATTTGAGCACTTGTCTGTATTCATGTGTTGTGTCGCGCCTCATGTTTTAATTGTCCGGTGAGGGACTCCAGTTAATGAGGTGTCAGACTGTTAGATTAAGACTTTCAGATGAGGGCAGAATGATAGTTGCATGTTGCTTTGTATTGTGTGATACTGTGCAAGTGGTGACTAAGTCCATAGTCAGTTTGTGGGGGCTAATATTTGAAATAAGATTAGTAGTCTAACCTACACCAAACCTTTTGTAAGGAAGTCGTGAACAGAAGATAAAAAAGGGCAAAGTGCACACAATTGATTAGATTCATTAGATTCAACTTTATTATCATTGTGCAGAATACAATGACAAAGACAACAAAATGCAGTTTGCATCTAACCAGAAGTACAAAAAAGCAGAACGTGCTATGTGATTTACAAGTATAGACAGGTGGTGCATAGACAGGACAAGAAGTATAGTGCAGCATAGACAGTTAGTTTACAGAAGGTGGTTTAGAGTAATACCAATTTAATATAAATATGTGCAGTGTATTATCAGTTAGCATAAAAACAGAATAAATATGGCTGTGTAATATGAACAATGTATAAACAGCATGTACAGATATGTGCATTGTAGGAGCAGTAACATTACAACAGTAGTAAGAAATACAGCATATTTCAGAAATTGGAAATACAGAATCACATTACCACCATTTGTTTTCATGTTATTGTCCTTTATTTTTGTCAGATAGTTGCTGTTAGCCGTCAATTGGCGAAGTAAAAAAGCAAAACAGAAAGAGTGCATGAGAACGTGGAGATTGTTCTGGAACACTGTGATATGTACTGTAGGTATATGTACTGTAAGTGATTTTTGTCCATGTGGCATTTATTGTCTGGCAGAAATTCGGTGATGTTCAACAACGAGCTGATGGCCGACATTCACTTTCTGGTGGGTCCATCTGGAGGCCAGCAACGACTGCCCGGGCACAGGGTAAGCCAGTCCGCCCACGCACACCACCCCGCTCGAAACATCCTCTAACACAAGACGCAGAAAACACAACACCGCACACTCACCGCCAGCCAGCCAGCCAGCCAGCCACCCACCCCACTCAATCCTCCCTCGAACACGAGAAACAAACAACACCGCCAGCCACCAAAGCCACCAGACCTGGCCTGTTGGCATTAGCGTGCCATGCGGTGACACAGCCCTGCTGGTGACACTGAGGGAAGCGCGAGCGCCTTTGTGCGCCGTCCCATGCCATGCCACGCCACGCCGCTGGCAGACGCCTCGCTTGTAGACGCCTCTCAATAATTGATGCAAATGAGGCTGGAGGCTGGAGAGGGTGATGGAAGGAGGGAGCGAGAGAGAGAGAGAGAGAGAGAGAGAGAGAGTCATCCCATCCTCCGCCCCTCCACTCCTCCTCCACCCCTAAGGAGCCTGTGGGCCTCGTTCATTCACAACTTCATCCATCCACAGCACATTACGCTCCGCTCCGTCTTGACCTACTTCTAAATATCATTCTGTCACAGTCTTCAGTTTTACTTTAATGTTCCACTTACTCTGATCCCAGATGGTGTACATCAGGTAAAGCACATCAGCAACATACCATTCAATATGCCTCTATTGTCATCGTCTATTGATATCAACATCATCATCATCGGCATCGTCATCATCGTCAAGCATCTTTGAAAACCAAATATCAAACATTTAACATTGCAAGTCTGTAATGCAGCCTAATTTCTAAATAAGACAGACTGATCGTACACATCTTCTGCACTTGTTGGGCCGACCGTAACCGAATGGCCTTTAGGTTTCACACATGGCACCTCTTTGAGGTGGTCACCTCTGACCATCCCGCTCAAGAGTCCAGGGCTCAACAGACGTTCGGCGATGACGATAACCTTGAGATGCTTTTTTCTGGTCAAATCGTCCACATCTTCATCCGGCGCGCGCGCTAAAATCCCCGTCGAGTCCTCTGGCTTGACCTCATTGTGTTTACCAGCTGTTCACATGAATTATTACTCCGTCCTCATAACACTTTCATGCGTCTCTGCTATTCTCTTACCCCACTGCAGTGACAGCAGCCCCCCACGCCCCCACCCTCCTCCTCCTCCCCCTCCTCCTCCTCTTCCTCCTCCTGCCGGGCCGATGTGCTTTGCTGCTTAGATCTTATTAATTGAATTGCTGGCCATATTTATCATAAAACCGCCGGCTCATATGGTCGGAGAGTGACTCATCTTTTCGGGCCTTTTAAGAGGCTCAAATGCGTGGCTTTGATGTGTCCGCACACACACACACACACACACACACACACACACACACACACACACACACACACACACACACACACACACACACACAACCCACACCACTTTGCTAATTTGTGGATGTATGTTGTGGACAGTTTTTCCCCTCTGAAATAAGGCTGGCCTCAAATCTACCAGTGGGCCACAGGGAGCTGATGCTAAACATTAGGGAACACATCCATTTTATTCAGCATCACTAATACGTGCCATGCACTCTGACTAAGAACGTTCTTACACATTTTTATCTCACTCTTACCATATATATAAATTATAAACTAACATTCTACAGCAATCGTAAATAAATCATAATTGTTTATTGTTCCCAACTGTAACAGTGCTGCAAGGCTGCAACTGCATTTGGTGCATCTGTGCAACAGTGTGTACGTGTGTGTGTGTGTGTGTGTGTGTGTGTGTGTGTGTGTGTGTGTGTGTGTGTGTGTGTGTGTGTGTGTTGGCCTCTGATTTCATCATTAGCCTAAGTAGTTCATTAGCTCTGAAAAGGAGAAACTTTTCCCCCTCCATCCCGTCGCCCTCCTGTACACTTCCATTATTAAACACTCCTCTCTGCAGAGGGATGGGAGGCCAACACCATCCACCGCGCTGACAAACTGCACTTGTGCGTCTCCCCGAGCCAGAGGCGCAGGCACAGGCAAGCACAGGCATAATTAAGCACCGCTGTTTGTGGGTGAATTTGACTGTGCTCCGCCAGATTTCACGCTCGGATGACTCAAGGGAAAGTACTGTAAAACAGGAAATTGCAGAATTGGAGAATTACTAGTATGACATTATCCCCGAGTTAAAAAGACCACTCCGTATTCGATTCACTCGAATGTGGGCCAATTTTTTTTTTTAAATCGGCCATTTGTGTGTGTGTGTGTGTGTGTGTTTGTGTGTGTGTGTGTGTGTGTGTGTGTGTGTGTGTGTGTGACTGAGACGTGGTGATAATTTGTCTGATGATATTGATTAGCCGATGCTGTCAGCAGAGCTGGATGGATTCTCCTCCTCGTCCCCTGGTTCCCCACTCTCCGGAGCCTCAGCATTGGCTAGGAGGGGCACAGGCAGATGGATGGTCATCAGTTCACAAAGTGCGCTTTTAGGACCAAAATAAACAGCCTCCAGTGAAAACCCAGGCATCAATAGGGACCAAAATGACCAGCCAATTTTTTAGGCACATCTAAGCAGCAAAGTGGGGAAGAGTTGTGACAATAGACTGAACTGAAGTGAACGCAACAAAGAGGAGAAAAGGAAGGAGCCGAAAACTGCCTGAAATGTTTCTGCCAAGTTGTGTAAAATTGCCAGGATTAAGGATAATAGCTTCTCTCTTTACAGCGGCGGGACATTCAGAGCGCTCGGAGGGACTGTTTGCCAGACAGATGCTCCTGCTGACTTCTTGTATAGATTTGGAGAGTAAAAAAGGGTCCGTTCCCTAAAACAGATCGTTATCGCCCCAGACTGTAGGCACTACTGTACTGTACATTAATGCTGTCTAACCCTCCCTGTTTCCTCTCTCTCTCTGTCTCTCCATGTCTCCTCCAACCCTGTCATCTCTCCTCCCTCTCTTTTTTCTTCCCATGTCCCCTCCTTCTCCCTCCCTGTCATCCTCTTCTTTTTGCACTCTCTTTCCCTCTCTACTGCTCTTTTTTCACTCTCTCCCTCTATTTTCTCTCTCTCTCTATTTTCCCTCTCTCTCCATCCCTCCATCCCGTCCCTCTCTCTCTCTCTCTGCAGTATGTTCTAGCAGTGGGGAGCTCTGTTTTCCATGCCATGTTTTATGGGGAGCTGGCAGAGAACAAGGATGAGATCAGGATTCCTGACGTGGAGCCTGCCGCCTTTCTGGCCATGCTGAAGTAAGTGTGTGTCTCTCTCTCCATCTGTCTCTCTCTCTCACCCCCCTCTCTCTCCCTCTGTCTTTTCTTTTTCTTCATCGGTCTCTCTCTCTTCCTCTCTCGGCCTTCGTGGCCATGCTGAAGTAAGTCTCTCTTTCTCTCCCTCCACTTCTCCTTCTCTCTACCTCTCCCTCTGCCTTCTCTCTCTCTCACTCTCTCCTTCTCATAAATGTCACTTCATGTCTGCTTTGCCTCTATATTAGCTGTGCCCTTGCCTTGCCTGCACCAAAGCACGATGCAGATTATTCACTTGTTACTGGTTCCAACTGAGCCCAGAATAATAGAAATCACTCTGAACGTTTAAAAGCACATTTCATTGGGCCTTCTCCAGGAGGTTAATAGACTAAGCAGAAATTGATTGGATTTCTTCCCTCCTCTCCTCTCAGCCAGCAGTTCACTGCTGTTAAAAATCTGTCTAGCTTTAGGTGGAACTTAAGTTCCGTAAGTGAGGTTCACCACAGCAGTTAGCCTAATTTGAACAAATGGGAATGACAAATACTTTCACGCAGAGCCTCTTTGAGGAAGCCTATATTATTTCCACGTAACACGTTGAGCAGAATGTTAAACGCTTCCGCTATTTATCTTGCTGATTAAGAAACGCCTGACATTTGTCAACTGTTTTCTGTTTTACACTGCAACACAGCGACTATAATCCTCCCACGATTAAGCTTGTTGACCATTATAAAGCCACAATGAAGAATATGTAGTGCAGGCAGAAATTAGAATTTTTATGCATCAGGGCACTGCCATTAAAATTTAATTAGGTCATGACATTAAACAGAGCTGGAGTGTGGTGAGAGTCTGTGCGAGTTGAGTTGCGCGAGGCGTTTGGTTTTGCGGGCTTGTGTGGGGTAGAGGAGGAGATAGGGACATCATCAGGAAGTATTGCTGCACTAGCGGCTCTCCATTCCCCTCTGTGCAGAGTTGTCACAAGTGTTTGATACACAGCCACGAACCCCAGCACTGCTCTCCACTCTACCGACACCTCCCCCACCCCCCCCACAACCCCCCTGAGAAATGGTGTGATCGCTTTCTCTCTGTCGTTCTTTACCTCTCTCCTGGCTTTCACTCTCTCTCCCTCTTCCTAGCTCTCTTTACGTCTTACCCCTCTGTCCTTCTCTGTACCGTTTTCTCTCTTGCTTTCATTCTCTCTCCCTCTCCCCTTTCTCTCTCTCTCCCTCTCTTTGCTCTCATGAATATTGGTTCTTGCTGTGGAGAGGCAGCAGCCGAGTGAGTTGGTGTGTAGGTGGAATATGTAACAACGCTCACCTCTCTCCCGCTTCTGCCTACTAAAAGCTTTTATTGCGCTGCTCCATTTCAGCGTCCCCAGTCTGAGCACTACAACTGGGTGGTAAAGCCCACGTAGACGCTTAAATGCTGTTCCACTGCGTGTCCTGTCAGGCCTAGAGTCTCCTGTTCGTGCGCGCGTACATGTGTTTGTCGCCGCCGACTTGCAGTAATCTTGTGGGCTGCAAGCACATATCGCCGCTTAATAACCCCAGCAGCTGTTCCAAGGGCAAAATGTTGGGTCACTTAAAGAGCTTGTGGAGCTTCCCAAAATACCACAGGCTTTACCGCCCCAAATAGGGGCTTTAGCAGCAAGCAACCATATTTAAAATAAGGATTTATTTTACATTCCTGTATCCAGGCTTAAACATATTTTCATCAAAATCTGACTGCTATTTTTATTAATGCCATGAGCAGCATGTAAATATTTCGACATGACAGGGCGTGACCTTTGTGATTAGAGTTTGATATTTTGAATGATTTAAGCCACAGCTTACCATATCCTGGCAAACTAACGCCGTTTCTTACACATACGCTCTGATCAAGCTGTGAAATGCCCCATGAAATGAGTCTGCTAGAGAGTGATAACAAGCACTAACAACGAGGCAAACTCACCATGTCCACATACTGTATGTTAGGGTGACCAGACGTCCCCGGTTTCAGTCCGTGTTTTTTAGCACCCTGTTCCCAGGAAAATACAGAAAAACTACCTATGACCACGTTTTTGGAATATAAAACGTGTATGTATTTCAATCAGATTGATAGTCGAACTGAAAATGTAAATTTTTGGGATTATGTCCCCGGTGTTGGCCTCGGACATCTGGTCACCTTAACATGTGTCCACGCTCCTCCCCTGCAGGTACATCTACTGCGACGAGATCGACCTGAGCGCCGACACCGTGCTGGCCACCCTGTACGCCGCCAAGAAGTACATCGTGCCGCACCTGGCGCGGGCCTGCGTCAACTTCCTGGAGACGTCGCTGAGCGCCAAGAACGCGTGCGTGCTGCTGTCGCAGAGCTGCCTGTTCGAGGAGCCCGACCTGACGCAGCGCTGCTGGGAGGTGATCGACGCGCAGGCCGAGCTGGCGCTCAAGTCCGAGGGCTTCTGCGACATCGACGTGGTGACGCTGGAGAGCATCCTGCGCCGCGAGACGCTCAACGCCAAGGAGATCGTGGTGTTCGAGGCGGCGCTCGGCTGGGCCGAGGCGGAGTGCCAGCGGCAGGAGCTGACCGTCTCCATCGACAACAAGCGCAAGGTGCTGGGCAAGGCGGTGTTCCTGATCCGCGTGCCCACCATGGGCCTGGACGACTTTGCCAACAGCGCGGCGCAGTCGGGCGTGCTGACGCTCAACGAGACCAACGACATCTTCCTGTGGTACACGGCGGCCAAGAAGCCCGAGCTGCAGTTCGCCTGCAAGCCGCGCCAGGGCCTGTCGCCGCAGCGCTGCCACCGCTTCCAGTCCTGCGCCTACCGCAGCAACCAGTGGCGCTACCGCGGCCGCTGCGACAGCATCCAGTTCGCCGTGGACAAGCGCGTCTTCATCGCCGGCTTCGGCCTGTACGGCTCCAGCTGCGGCTCGGCCGAGTACAGCGCCAAGATCGAGCTCAAGCGCCAGGGCGTGCTGCTGGGCCAGAACCTCAGCAAGTACTTCTCGGACGGCTCCAGCAACACGTTCCCCGTGTGGTTCGAGTACCCGGTGCAAATCGAGCCGGACACGTTCTACACGGCCAGCGTGGTGCTGGACGGGAACGAGCTGAGCTATTTCGGACAGGAGGGCATGACGGAGGTCCAGTGCGGGAAGGTCACGTTCCAGTTCCAGTGCTCCTCGGACAGTACCAACGGGACAGGCGTGCAGGGGGGTCAGATCCCGGAGCTCATCTTCTACGCCTGAATAAAAAAACACACCCAGAAGAGGACTGAGACAATGGACTTGCAGACTGGGGCAGTTCTCTTAACAATAACAGCTTCTTTCTGGTTTTCGTCATGAATCGTCACTGAATCGTTTTGTTTTTTGTCTGAAACCACTGACTTCTACATTTTAAGGCACTGCTACATGGATTTTATTGTGTGAAGTGATTTTTTTTTTGTTGTTGTTGTTGATGTCCCCGGTACTTATCATTGGATTTACTCACCCACTGAGGAAAACACTTTTCATCTCTCCACAGAGTTTGAAGATTTTGTTGTAAGACCATTACAAGCGTTTGTGTTTACAATGACAAAATAAGTCTTATTCTTTGAAAAAGATTATTTACCTCTAAAGATGAAAACTAGCATCAGAAATCAAGAGTTGCCAAAACAAAATAAAAAAACACTGGATACTATTTCACATTTGTGTAAATATGTTGATAATGTAACATACAAATATATATACATCATGCAACATGGCGGCTATATCCTTTCGGTTTCTAAATAACTATGCCATGTTACCTAATGCTTTCATAGGATGCACATGTATATATCAGCAATACTAATTAAATGATGCAAATCCATGGTAGTGATCAAAATTCAATCATCAGTCCCATCAACGCCTCTGTAAGTGAATAAACAATACCCAGCACCAAAGCAAATACCCCGCCTTCAAGTACAAAATGACAATTAGCACCTGCACTAGTTTGGAATCTCTGTCTATGCATTGCTTTGCTGCATCAAGTTAGTGAGACTGAGCCTACCTATCCAAGCAGGTTGAAATGATTCACTTGTTTGATTTTTTCTGCTGTCGCACTCAATAACTGAGATTTACATTCTTGGCCGCTGTTGATTTCACAGTGGTTTTTATCTGAAAGCGTTAGGCTTATAATGTACAATAAGCACCTTTGGTATGAAATGCCAGTAGTCAGAAAACGCACTTGCTTTTTTTCACGCCGAAACTGCTTAAAGTTTTGTAAGATGAGTGAGATTTCTCTTGTTGTTGTAGGCTTAGATAACTCATGCCACCTTTAGAAGGTACACCAGGGCAATTAAATTAAAGACGCCCTCTGATATGCTAGAATTCACTTCAGCTGAAAATTTGACTACATATGAAGTATTCGCAATTAAATTGAATGATTATGAAAAAACTAAAAACAACAGGCCATGAGTCGTGTAGGTCACAGAAAGAACACATCTCATTGGACGAAAGCTGAGGACACAACTATTTTTGAATCGCAGGAGGACAGTAGCGTGAATTATTATGACTACTTACAAACACTGTACGTTGTTTTTTAGGTTTGTTTTCAAAGCAATGAATGGTTCAATCATAAAATAATTTCTAAGATGTCACAGTTCAACCCCGGGGTAATTTGTTATTGAGTATTGATGGACCAAAATTGTGAGCACTTTTTGAATGAGTCGCAATCGCAGGTTTACAGTGTACTGAGTCAGCGGTCTTAAGATTAGATTGCACAGTGTGTGAAATTATCCTGTAAAATTATTATTACACACTCTGTCACAGAGTGGTCGTGTTGAGCATATCGGTTTGTACAGAGGTAACATTTGCCAGCTGTAAAAAAAAAGACGCAACTTTAGAGTTCTTTTATTTTTATGACGTAATAGAGTAGAGTTTTCTTTGGTTTCTGCGACCGATTTATGTTCTGTTTGTTGTACACTAACTGGAGATGGAGGAGGAGAGGTCATGTTCAGCTAGTAGAACAGCACCTCTCTGAATGTTTCTATTGTGTGTTCACGTGCTACAGTGCGGAGAGACCTATGAATGTGTATGTTGGTTGAAAATGCAAATAAACCAATTTACTGGTTCTATGAATCTTTGACTATCATGCTCACTCTTAGCTAACCCACATAAACGAGAAAAGAAAACATCAAACAAGGTCAGACAACAAACCACAGATGAAACGGAGGAAGAAATGGAACGTCTCCAATGTATGACTCTCGGGAAAGTGGTGCGATGGATTCCAAAGCTGTGGATTCCCAGCGGAAGTCACCCATCGCTTTGACCTCCAGTTTCATCCGTAAAAGACCGTGTCAGCTGAGGAGGCAGACTTCCCCATTCCGCTGGGAACGTCTCAGATCCCACAAAAAAATGGACTTGCTTTAAAAACTGCTTAAACTCGGTGCTGCTGAAGTCTGTCAGATGAAAAGAGGTTGTCTGGTGGGAGGAAGGAAGGGTATTTCATCTAGTGCTTCACAAAGGTTGTGAGAACTATTAAACATTTATGCATGAAAAGGTAAAAAGAAAACAAAATCGCACACATCTGCACCTGCTACAGGAACACCATCTCCCCTGTTGCTGAAGATAAAGTTAGTTTGTAAATTCAGAAAACCAGAATCACATTCCACACAATTGGCCTTATCATGAAATACTGACTGAAGTTGCCATGGTACACTAGACATATTAGAAGTGAATTTGACACAGATTCAGAGCATGGCGTTTGATAAATTTAGCCCAATATGTTTTGGGACCAACCAGTTGTGAGTGATTTTTCATTATTCTGCCACTAATGTTCTGTACAGCATCATTAATTGGCTGAGAGGGTACCGAGGGGATTAGACTCTGCTCAGCTGAGAGTCAGTGGAGAACACGAGCGCTTGCTTTTCTCTTGGTGCCGAGCCTGTCCTCCCTCCCTTTGCAAATGCAGATGATCTATTGAGGCAGAAATTACAATTTACTCAGCTAGCAAAAGGTGTTAAAAAAAAGAAAACACACCTAGAGGGGAAAAACAGCCATCGGTGGCTTTTTAACCTAAAGCATTTATCTCTGTACAAACAAGACGCTGACATTATCACCGTGGCAGTAACACTATGCAGCGCTTTTATCAGACCCCCTGTTCTGTGTGAGGGTTATTTAATGCAGGACATACATCAAATACAACAGTAAATATGCCAGTGATGTCTGTTTGAGGTTAAATGCCTAGCCCCCCCCCCACACACACACACACACACACACACTCCACCCTCCAACACAAACACACACACACAAACACACACAGACATACAGTATATGCATGCATATATACATACATACATACATAAACACACACACACACACACATACTGTGTACACACAGACACATAATAAAAGATGCATACATACTGTACATAAACACATGTACAGTATACATGATAGTCATGTATGTACACAATGTCATGGTTTGTTTTGGTTACGGATCTCATTTATTTTGGTAGCCTATTTCCAATGTTATCAAATGAACAGAACATTACACCAGTGATTTTTCAACCACTTCCGTAGAAACACCTGCAGCGTGGCCTACTGGTTAGGGCATGTAACCAAAGGGACAGACAAACAAACCCTGATGAAAACATAACCTCCTTGGTGGGGACCTTGGTGGGGGCTTTTACCCAGAGCAAGAGAATAACATTTCAGCTACAGTCTAGAAAGACCTAGCTAGGAATGACCAGTACATCTGTCTATATAATACTATTACAAGAGGATAGGATTGCCTCCATTATAAGTACTCAATTTAGCAGGAGGAGAATAGGTAGAGGGAGGTAGAGGAGGGGAGAGAGGGATGAGGAGGGGACAGAGGCAGGAGGAGAGGAAGGAGGTGAATGAGGGGACAGAGGAAGAGGAGAAGGAGGTAGAGGAGGGGAGAGAGGGAAGGAGGTAAATGAGGGGAGAGAGGCAAGAGGAGAAGAAGGAGGTAGAGGAGGGGAGAGAGAAAGAGGAGATGGAGGTGGTGGGGAGAAGAAGGAGGTAGAGGAGGGGAGAGAGGGAAGTGGAGAGGGTGGAGGTAGAGGAGAGGAGAGAGGGATGTGGAGAGGGATGGAGAGGAGAGAGGGATGTGGAGAGGAGAGGAATGTGGAGAGGGATGGAGGTAGAGGAGAGGAGAGGAGAGAGGGATGTGGAGAGGGATGGAGAGGAGAGGAATGTGGAGAGGGATGGAGGTAGAGGAGAGGAGAGGAGAGAGGGATGTGGAGAGGGAGGAGGTAGGAGAGAAGTGATAGTATGCACTTTTACTGCTAAACCACTAGCATGTGTGTGTTGCGGATACGTTAGTGTTGACACGACTCACAATAGGATCCATTAATAAACCTGTCACAATCTTACAAACTTGAAAGTGTTTTTCTTAGATAAGTAAATAAGCCAGCCACTGATATCATTATAGCTGTGAACATGCTCACAATTAATGAATTACCGCTAAGGTATCAGGAGTTTTGGTCATTATATTTCCATATAGCACATAGGCCTATGAATGTAGGCTAGTAGAAATACTTTCAAGGGAAAATGTTATTTTGTGTTATAATGTAAGACAAGAACAAGAATAACCATTTTTAATGAACAATATATTCCCCTTTGAAAGAGATTCTTTTTTGTTCAGAGTTTTAGCCGGTAGGGCTATTACAAAAGGGACAATTCACACATTGAAACGGCCTGTTAAAGACCAACTGCAATTCAGCACCTCTTTCTGAAATACATGAAAAGCTGCCAAAATGTGTGGTGATATTTTGTGAGGCCAATTAACAACACCACAGAGTTTTGCAGTGTGTGCAGCAAAAGAGCTTAATAGCACCTTGCTCTGTGAATGAAAATAAGTGGGCTTGATACAGATGCTGCGATAACAGACGCAAGATAGGACATCGGTGCCTGGGGGAGACTGACGATCAGTATGAAGATGGCAACAGACAGGGAGCTGATGAGATTTTGTGTGGCGCTCCCAACAATTTGTCTTGTTGCAGAAAAATCAATGTTTTGCTCTCAAGCACTGATGTAGCTGAAAATGACCACATCTCCAAACACGGTGAGATACTATTATGCTTATGCCAGTTAAAGGTGCATGCAATATTTTCACCTTAATATAACCGTTATGAAGCCAATTTATTTGATGGTAATCAAACTTTTATTAGGCTAATCGTTCACCTAGCATAGCTATACAGCCTAGATGTAGGCTAGTGAGTCACTTCCAAGAAAAACAGCCATGTTGAAACATTACCTTGTCAGTAGATTAAAGCTCTTTGTAGATAGCTTCTGCCTGTTGTTAATTCCTCACCTCCACAAAAAAGCATGCCATTGTGTACGGAGGGATAAGTCACAAGAAGTTTGCTATTTACGACAGCAAAGTAAAATATGAATTATTGCTCATCTAGAAGGAGCTATAGTTGCCAAAAATACCTAAACCTGCATAGTATAGGCTACCTTTAAAATTACACAATGTAGGAATGCAATGTAGGCTACAGGCTACTGGCTACTCTGAGAGTGAAGACTAAGGATGGGCAAGTTTTACATGGGCTTGAACCCCTCAGAAAGGGCTAGCCTGGTGCTAGACTGACTGTTGACAGAAAGGGGATTCATGGTCACTATAGGCTACTGTAGCCTAAACATGGGAACATGGGAACATGGGAACATTAAACCCTTTGCACATCTGTTTTTCCATAGATGGGCAACCATTACAAAACAGCAAAGTGCAGATGAGAGAGTAATGCCACAGAGTATGCCAGAAAATATTTAATAGATGAATACAAGTTAATGAGTTAGCATTTGTTTATTTGTAGTTAGTTGTTACTGTATTACTTTGCCCCTTTGATGGTAGGGTAGGCCTACACAGAGAGGGAGATGAGGATAGAGAGAGAGAGAGAGAGAGAGAGAGAAGGAGAGAGAACCAGATTAAACAGGTGAGAACATTAACATGTAGTCCAGAAAGCTATCATAATAAGCATATACGTGTGGCCACATTAATTGCATTTGCCAATATTTATATAGGCCTACTCAATCTTTTAAAACTGCTCTGCCCCACTGCACATTGACAGGTTATAATGCAGTCCTAAATGTAATGTATTTACCCCAGAAATGGGCCCGTTCCTGTATATTATTCTATATGTATTAGGCTTGTTTGCTTCATCTATTACTCTAAAGGTTTATAACTACTTCCTTGTATATGTAAAGAGGGAGAGATGAGGATGGGGAGATGGCAAGAGCAGGATGGAGAGAGAGGGTTGGAGAGAGAGAGAGAGAGAAACACAGGGTGGAAGACCTGGAAGAAGGTGAGAAAATAGCATGTATTGTTACTTTACTAATTACCTGGATGACTTTGTAATTTCTGCTTTTATGATAAATCATAGCCTTTTTCAAAGAAATCTAAAAACTGGATTCAGTTAAAGAGGTATAGCCTCTTAATTCCTCGTCAAGAGTAGATGTTAGCTGCTTCCTGAGGCCCGAGCCCCCACAAAGGTCGGATTCTGGAATTGCCCCTGCCCAGCAACACTGCAGGAAGTGCACAATCAACAGTTTCCTCTGAAATTTTCTGTCACAAGTTTCAGAAAGATTTCTAATTATCAGGTGCTAGCCAGTGTTCATAATTTTGTTCTCAATTGCAGAGGTCTGCAAGCATTTTGTTCCACAGACTTGATTGAATAGATGGTTAGTTTCTCTGTAATGGCTAATCTACAGGAGACATTGCCTCACTGTCAAGGTCTCCATCTACCTACTTGCCAGCAATCAATTTGCTGCTTGTCCATTTCGCTCACAACCCTTAAATTCGTTCCATAAGGCCGCTATGTAGTAAAGAATAGCAGCAAGCCATTCTAAAAGGGTTGATTGTTTGAGAAGCTGACTTTCATTGTTCGTTCACAGTAGATGACTTACTGTTCATGGATCAATATATTGTCTTCAGTCAGCAACAAGCTTTAGATGGGATTAATTCTGATTGAAAATGAGCCATCACAAAAGCAAGACGGTAATCCATCCAAACCGCAGAGACCATAAATCTGCTCTGGAGTCGTTACTCCTCATGGGCTTACACAGAGCAATGTAATCTTTCCTGTCTCTCTCTTTGTGGTTTATACACACTCGGCTCCTCTATAAAGTTTCCTGCAGGTTTGTTCCTTCATCCATGTTGTGAAGCTGAATTGATGTTGGCTTGGTGGTGAAATAAATGTGACTTGTGGGATTGCAACAGAAGAAAATGAAGGCCACTGTTGGTGTGCGCTATCGGTTAGGAGATCCCATTGAGTTCCTGTTTTAAATTACATTTCTGATTTTTAAGCTTTAATTTTTGAGCTATCTAATGTGCAGAGGGCCTGGTGCTCAGAGAGCGTAGACTCTAATAGTTCGCAGTCTGGGGACTAAGAGGTGGTTTGACAGATTTCAACTGTCAGTGTTAGACAAGGGGTCCTCCAGAGAAACAAAATACTATATTCAATGGGGGAACCTTTTCATGGATACAACTGTGTCACTCTTTTGCCCAATGCCAGTATCGTGAAAAGTCATCAACATGAATGAATCTCACCTGTGAAATACTGTTGAACCTGTTTATAATTGATAGGTAGCAAAACAGTACTTTTGTGTCAAAATTGACCCATAAGATCCTCATAGAGAATTGCCATAGCAACACTAAGCCAAGCAACCCCATTCACCCCAAACCCACATCACATCACTTCCTCTCTATGCCCCAGGTAAAAGCTATTAGATTCTTAGGTTGTTCCTCAGGTTGAGATATTGCTTTGCAGTACTTTTCATCACATCATATCTTTTGTGTTATATTTCACAAGACTTTCCATGACAGATATACAGTTACCTAATGAACTGTAATGTGAAGCATTCCGTGCTCCAAGAACCTCTACTCTCAGCATATTTGCTGCTGAAAAAGTCTGAGAAACTTAGTTGGTAGGAACATGTTTTATTCACCCCTAATATATTTCAGCCAGGATGATGAGATGCTGGTAAACACCAACCACAGCCCATTACTGTTCCAACTGAACAAAGGCCTTTAATGACAAACCCTGGTGAGCGGCTAATCAAAACTCCAGAAAACAGTACACAAACACACACAAAACAAATGTGCAAAAAAAAACAAAATAGCGACAGGATCTTATCAGGCTGTGCACTCCCCAGGAGTTTGGTATTGATAGCATCTGTTTTTGATGCTTGAGCTACATTAAAATTCTGATATCACTTGCATGTTTGTCTAAAAAATGTGTTCAGTCACTTAGTTTGTAGACCTGTCTACAGGCCATATTCTTACATGCTGTAGCCCCTCTCACATTCAGTTAGACACGATTGAGGTCTGTGTCCAAAGCAATTATGTATTTGCCCAATCGATAGGGCAGAAGCAAATAAAATAGATGTAACTGCATTTCATGTTCTTTCAAAGCGATATGTGCAATTCTATCAGAAAGACTCGGGGACAGACATGATGAAAGTTAACATATATTTTAATCCATCAAAGGATTTACAAATGACACAAGCAGAAATGAGAGTCTTTGGCATAGGCCCCGTCCTCAGTCCAGGTCGCTGTGTGTGCAGACCCTTGCAGATCCTGCCGGAATGACGGCAGGGGGGCGGAGCCTTCCCCCTGGACACTGGACAAGGCCAAACTGGTGGTGGTTAGGGAGGGATGGTGGGGCATCGAAAAAATCGGCACCTGAAAGCGGAAAGCAGGTGCAAAGACATTGTAAAGACTGATGCAGACTGATGATTGGACGAAAATGAATGAGAATTGAGTCTTCCTGACAGAACTTGACGCTTACGCTTTCATTTATATAACAAAGCATTATTGGGTCTCATTTTTACTTAATTAAATGTAACTCAAGTTAATAATATGATAATATGCACTTAAAGGGACGCTTCACCGATTAGCATTAAGCTTTGTATCTTTAGAAAACCAGTCATGTTTTTGAATGGTTGTGCATTCCCTCAGTTTGCCTTGAGATGGGAGAAATACGGATTTCAATGGTGGACTTCCTGCTTTCAATGATGTAAAAATCATAATTTTACATAATTGAAAGCAGGAAGTCCTATTCATGGGTTTCATTGAAATCCGTATTTCTCCCATCTCAAGGCAAACTGAGGGAATGATGCACGACCATTCAAAAACATGACTGGTTTTCTAAAGATACAAAGCTTAATGCTAATCGGTGAAGTGTCCAAAGGACACTTAGTTGAAAAATTGTAGTTGTGTTGTAGTTGTGTGGTTCAGCAGGGTTGCAGTTGTGTTGTAGTTGTGTGGTTCAGCAGGGTTGTAGTTGTGTTGTAGTTGTGTGGTTCAGCAGGGTTGTAGTTGTGTTGTAGTTGTGTGGTTCAGCAGGGTTGTAGTTGTGTTGTAGTTGTGTGGTTCAGCAGGGTTGTAGTTGTGCGGTTTATCAGGCTCCCAATGCTCCATCTGCTCATCCTCCCGGTGGGGACTCCCTGCCCGTCTGTCTGTCTGTCTGTCTGTGTGTGTGTGTGTGTGTGTGTGTGTGTCTGTCTGTTTGTTCGTCTGTCTGTCTGTCTGTCTGTGTGTGTGTGTGTGTGTATGTGTGTATGAGAGAGAGAGAGAGAGAGAGAGTGTGTGTGTGTGTGTCTGTCTATGTGTCTGTCTCAGCACGCCTCCCAGTGTTGCTGCTGTCATTGAAGATCTTAGTGGGGCCTGGACAGCTCACAGCACACAGCTTACAGCCATGGCCACTCATCATCTGACTTACTTTAGATGCTCCCTCCATTTGAATACCAAGCACCCAGATCATTATTATTACAAAGACAAGGAGGAGACTTACTGGCTATGAGAAATACAGCAACATAAGCAGGCCTTACTCTTCAGTTCGGTGTCCTCAGTTTCTACTGTAAGAGTGTTGGACTGAACTTGTAGCTGAGTAAAAGCATGGAGAAAAAGCTGTAATATCCTGCAAATGTTTAGTTGATATACTGTATCACATTGTGCGCCACCAGGTGGACGGGAGTTAGTAAATATGGCAGCGCGTTGAAATGTATACGTTTGAGCTCTAAGTAATCTGTTTAGTTTAAGACATTTGACTGTCACGAACAGAGAATATTACAAAAGCCGCACTTGCATTAGCCACTTCCACTACAGGACGACACAGGAACATCGGGCCTGCACCTTGGGCCTTCTGTGGTGTGTCTCAAAGGTTGAAAATGACTGGAATCTACGATTTTCAAAGCGATTCTCCTCCCAAAATGCGTCTCAAGTTGCCGTACATTTTCCCTGGGTATGGTTCCTTATCTGAGAGAGTCCTTCTCTTTCTTGGCAACTGTCAATTTGTTCTCATCAGATTAGGAGAAGCACCACTGGTTGATGGCCTCGGCTCAGATTCCACCAAAGAAATCCACAGTGAGTGCATGATATGTATGTTTCACTTAGTGCTATTGGACAATTGTACACTTAGACCTCTACAATATTACTGTACTTTGCTTAATTGAATTTCAGACATGAATGGTCCTAAGATGTATA
Organism: Sardina pilchardus; assembly: GCF_963854185.1. Classification (NCBI taxonomy): domain Eukaryota; kingdom Metazoa; phylum Chordata; class Actinopteri; order Clupeiformes; family Clupeidae; genus Sardina; species Sardina pilchardus. The sequence goes on along the minus strand of NC_085011.1, from coordinate 28,757,508 downwards.
CTTGGTGTTCTGGATACTTGGTGTAAATCCTGTACCCTGGCAGTGACATTCTCCTCTGTAGACATATACACATTTGCAAAAGTCTAGGAGAAAGCAAGAACAGACGCTGCCAACATTAACCATCTGTGTGGAATAATTCACCTTAACTCTGTTTAGAGGTAGTGGGTGACTTCAAAGAAAGTCAAAGGCAAGTGCTGACTTATTTTAAGCCCCTGCCTGCTTACTAATATGCATTTGTGCTTATGTTAGCACGCAGCATAAAAGCATTCATTTCACTTTGTAACGGCTGGTCCCCGGCCAGCATCCGGAGAAGACGGAGGGCACATTTTGGGGGTTTAAGTAATTGGATGGAAATATCTGTCATTTACAGTCACTCGTCAATCTCTGGCCGGGGAGGCACAGGCAGCAGCGCCACTTCATCAGCTCTGACAGCACTGGGGCTGGGGGGCCGGGGGGGCCGGGGGGGGGGGGGGGGGTTGCTGTTGCTGGGTGTATGCGTGTGTGTGTGTGTGTGTGTGTGTGTGTATGTGTGTGTGTGTGGCTATGTGCTCCAACATATATCAGTGCATGTACAGGCCATGCATCAACGCTGACATGATTCAAGAGATCTTTA
>NC_085011.1:28749395-28754395 GCF_963854185.1 Sardina pilchardus | reverse complement strand
AATCTTGACATTGACTTTGAATGCAAAACCCTCAAAAAGCATGCCTAATGTGCTGTCAAATCTTTCTTCCAAACACAATAAATAAGCACATATTATTCAGATCTGAACCAGGCGCCAGGGTCATTCGAAAAACAAATGTATTACAAAGCAAATCTAGAGGCCAGGATAAAAGTTGTTGAGATGTTCAACAATTAACTGCTTGTGAAAACAAATATTTTATGGTGTATTTAAACTCTAGGCTGCTTCTTTGAAATTAAGTAAACACTTGCATGCAATTAAAAACAGAAAACAGGTCTTCTGTTGAAAGACTATGGGCCATATTTATGCAACGCAAAATCCTGGCACAAAGTGTATTCCTATTTTACATTCCAGTTTTGCGGCATGCACTTCACTTTTATTAAAGGAACACTTCACCGTTTTTCATATTAAACTACGTTATTCCCTTAAATAAGATGAGTTGATACATACAGTACCTCTCACGTTTCAATGTGTGCACTCTGGCGCATGGCTCTACTTTGATAGCACTTAGCTCAGTTCATTCATTAGGATCCAAACAGAGATGAAGTTAGAAGCGACCAAACACCTCCATGTTTTCCCTATTAAAATACAGTTACACGAGTAGTCACACAACAAAGTATGCTGAGACAAAATAAAACGTGGTGCATTTCTAAGCAGGTAAGAGGGAGAACTATATTGTGTGGCGAAATAACACTTGGGAGCACTTAGACTCGGCGCATATCCTCACTCCAAAGTGAAACTGTTGAGTTGAAGTGCTCCCAAGTGTTATTCCGCCACACTTTATATTTGATAACAAAACCACTTCTAATGTGGACTGGACAAACCACTAAGTTATTTGCTAATGACCATGCGTTTCAGATTGTCAAAATATGGCCCTATAGCTATACAACTAATTTCTGTGAGCAAACCTACCGGCCATCACATTTATGGGAGGGGTTGCTTAGCAGTGAGTGAAGGTGAGTGTGGGAATCTGGCTGTGTGCACACCATATATATATAAAGCTTTATATATATATGGTGTGCACTGTCATTTTCAATGTCCCCCCTCTCTCACTCTCTCTAAACAGGTGGATCAGTCATGATAATGATAACAACTGATTATTTCAGTTGACTGCCATACAGTATGATAATGACGAAGCATGCTGATTCTCTCTAAAGTTCAACTGGCAGATACACACAGGAAACCATATCATAGAGAGAGAAAGTCAACAAATAATTGCCAGAGTAAAAGCTCATTGCATTTTATCCAGACATATGTACCAATAGCAAGCTTTCTTTTAGCACAACCATTCAAATGGCCATTGAAAGTGACTTGCCATACACTAAGATTATGAAAGTTTTGTTCATCAGTATGGGAATACTGAGTTCAAAATGACTTTGGTGGCACTTTGAAAGCCTACAGTATAATTGCAGTTTTTTTAGGATGGTATCAGCTACTAATTGCAGGCACACTGCCACATTTTTGGTGTTGTGTGATTTATCCAAAAAAGACTTCATAACTACTGCACAGGTATTTTTTCCTTCATATTGATTTATCCCCGGCCAACTCGCCCTTGGCTGAATGTTAGTTAGCCTTGTTAGTGTTTATACTGTGGCCTGATGCCATAGATTGACTTGTCGATATAATTGGCTTTGATTCAAATGTTGAAATGCTCGCCTCATTTTATGGCACACTAATTAGGCTGATTTTGCATGTCTGCCACTGCTGCCTGCCTATAGGTCTTCCTGTTTAAGGACATCCGACATTTACTTTCATAATTAGATGCTATTTAATGCTGCATTGATTAGCAGGCAGAATGGAGCCACTCAGAGAACAGTAAATATGTGAAGCTATTTCTGAGAACTGAAAGTACTCTTTGTGTTGAACTTTAATTAAGGGATAGGCCTTAGATAGCTAGATAGAGACCTATTTCCCTTGTACGTACTTGTTACCATGGTGTATGAACTAATGTACATTCTATGGTGGTCTCACAATTCACACAAATCTCACAAATCATGTCAATCTTCTCCCAGTAATTCCATTAGAACAACATTTAGTTGAAGGCAATAACAAAGTAGGAAGGAGCCTGATCAGGCTAAGGCTCATCAGTGAAAATGACAGTATTCATAGAGCGAAACATGATCAAGTTCCCACTGACTACACATCACTTCTGAGTGGTGAGAGGTGGTGGTGGACTGAATGCGTCAGTCAGGCCAGTGCAGCAAGAGCAGCGCGGTGAGACTTCCACACAGCCGCCGATAATTATCAGAGAGTTCATGTGCGGCCCCCAGAAGGGGCTATTAATCAGGCCGGGGTGGAGAAAAAAGGGCAAAGGGACCACCGCTGGGGGCAGGAGTGAGGGGCAGGTGGAGACACCGAGAGGACAGGGGTGTGAACGATGGCGTCCCTCTCCCCTTCATCATTACGCCCCCTCTGCCCAGCCCCACAGCCCCCCCCCCCCCCCCGCCTCCAGTCGTAGCCACGGCCCATTATTCTGCATAATCTCCCATCTCGCCGCGTGGCCTCCTGTGTTGAGTGATTAGGACGCTCCCTCAGATCGGGCTGTGGAAGCGACACCATTTCCTTTCGGCTGTTTATTTATTCATTGCTCGGAGGGCAGAGCTCTGAAGCATCTCCGCAGGCTGGGGGGCATCTCCTTAGTAACCGCCACGCCCGCGCCAGATTAGCCCCGGTATTAAGATGCCACTCAGACTCGAGTGGATCGATAAGAGAGAGCGTTTTAGAGGGCAGACATTCCTATATCACTCCAGAGGATGAATCCTGAAAAATTGCCATTGTGAATGGAATACTGAAATATTGCCATTGCATTATCTCAGCCCATTATAACTCACGGACACACGGATTGGCTGAAACGAAAATAATATATATAAAAAAAAACATCTGACCGTGAAACTGAGACAACTCTCCTGTTTTGACCTAGTTTTGCTTTCTTAAGTCAAAACGTTCTGCTTACGACTGTGGGCGCACTCTAAGATACCGAGATGATGAGATAACAATGAGACAAGAACATAGCCTTTGGGGTGTGGGGGGGGGGCCTTTTTCTTCATGGGAGGATGAATTTGTTATGGATGCATTATGTTAATGATGGCTTTCTCCAGAAGCAGTGCTCCCTAAGAGCAGTATAGCTGTCAGCGGCCGCTCCTGTGGCGATGCCTGATCAAAACCAAGCGAGTTGGCAGCACAGGACCTAAAGAGAGAGAGAGAGAGAGAGAGAGAAGGAGAGAGAGAGAGAGAGCGTGCGTGTGAGGATGAGAGCTGAGCGTGGCACTTTCTCAAAGTACGGCAGCTCCGAGCCTCAAGCCTGGGATGAGCCGAGGTGCCGAGCCGCTGTACTGTATATGCCACTGCACTGCGGCCCAGCCAAAGCCTTCGCTTCAGACTCACGGCCTCCGCCTCAGCCTCCCCCTCCGCCTCCTCCTCCGCCCCTTTAAGACAAACTCACGGCCTTGAAAGCAGCATCAGAATCAGAGAGACTCAAGCAGACCGTTTCCCAAGGGCCCAATATAATGATACTCAGACACACAAATCCAATCCAAAGGGTATTCAAATACACTTTCACAAAAGCCAGACAAGGCAAGATGCAAAACAAGACGAGTGAAAATGGCAGCCCAAATAACTAAGACAGTCTATTTTTCCTGAACACTAATTAGATTGCGTATGTCAGGGAGTGTGCGCTCACGTCCTTAAAATATTGCATCATTTCTTTTTAACTTTGTCACTGTTTTAGACTGAAAGTGCCTATTAATTATGCTCGCAATGCAGATAATTGATTGATGCAGATTGCATCAGTGTTCAATGCCTCTGATTTAATGATCTGTGAAATGTATTTCTTGGTTGTGCGGAACACGGAGGCATCTGAGCCAAACAAAAGTCTATCTTTGCGCGCACAGAAGCTAATTAGCTGGAATGGGAGAGGACTTCTCCACTTCATAAGAGTGCTGAGAAATCCCACAACAGTGCAAGATTACTCTGCCTGATTACATTCACACATGGCTCTCAGCAGTAGATGGGATGGAGAGACCTATGTTGCCAGAAAAGTGTTTAAGCCCTTTCCCGGACGTGATTTTTTATTTATTTTTTTGGAAATTATATTAGGGTCTGGCATTTGCTGTCTGTAGAAAACATTGAACAAGCCGCAAGCCATTTCTCAGTTTCTTTGTGTCTGTGTGTCTGGGACGAAAAGAAATTACTTAGACTGAGAGTCAGCAGAATTTTACAATAGTGCTGTAATGTGTTTTTTGGCTCCCCCCATCTACAGTATCTGATGTGCGGTGAATTCTGATTTCAAGAATGTATGAGCTTCCTGTTTAACCTTGTAGTGATAGGGTACGTTGAGTGTTCTCACACAAACACACACACACATACACAGAAACACTTATTTGTGATTTGTGGACACATTTGTGGACACACACACACACACACACACACACACACACTCACTCACACACACACTAAGTACATGAGGACATGCACATAATTATCACTATTACACTCACATTCATCACCCCATTTGATGGACTATATAACGCCAGTTCTGGAGCGGCTTGCTTCTGAAGTATGATGCCTTTCAGGTGCATTCAGTCCCTCTCACAGACCCACTCCGAGGAGCCTTTGTTATTAGTGAAGCCGTGCCGCCGCAGTGGACAGTGCGGGTCAGAGCAACTGGGATATTTCAGGAGGTAACTGCCTGTCAAGTGCTCAGAGACTGTTCGCTTTTTCTGCCCTAATTTACTGAAGTGGGGCTCTTGTACCTTTTTCTATTTTCTTCCAGCCCTTTTAGCATTTCTGCTCCCAGCGGAGTAAAGAATCAGGTTTGGAGCATTGTTGTAGTGTACACCAGTGGAAAGATGAAAAGCCACCAAGCAGTGCTTCTCCTTTACCAACATATGCGGAGGATAATGTGGCAATAGAATAGAAACTCTTACATGAAATGTAGTTTTTCTATAAACTGTAAGATTGCTCCACCTTTACCAGTGTATAAG
>NC_085011.1:28719395-28739395 GCF_963854185.1 Sardina pilchardus | reverse complement strand
AAAATAATGATTAAAAAAAAGAAAACGTGAACAGCACAGCAGTTAGTGTAAAAAGCCCATCTCTCCAAAATGGGGGAGTAGGCATTTATAAGCCCGGAGTATTTCTCTTTTTTTTCTTTCTGCGGTGCAGTATTTCATCCATTTATTTATTTCTTTATATTCAGGGTGGGGGTAGCGCTGGGCTTTCTTTCTTCTCCTGCTGACAGTGGCTGTGCTGTGCTGAAGCTGTGGCTTTGTACTTGGAGGCTTAGAATGAGTGCAAACCAAGGTTGTGGAGAGAGAGACAGAGAGAGAGAGGAGAGAAGGAGAGAGGGAAAGAGAGAGTGGGGGTGGGAAGTAAAGACTGTAATTTGAAAGATGGTGGATCACCCTCTGGTTTCGGTACACCTCTCACCACTCACCAAGAGCAAGGCTTCCGATTCAAAACAAGCATTCGGAGATTGAATATTGATTCGCCCGCGTTAAAAATTGATTGGCCGATTACTCGAAATCAGAACCCTCGAGGCGCCAAACAACGTGATGAGTTCTGTGGGAGCTGCCTGCTCTCAGCTCTTTATCATAAATGTTCTCGGTGCCGGAAAACCGCCATGGAGCTCCTCCATCAGGTACCTCACACACACACTGGTCCGCTGTGTTTGCTGATGGGGAGGTCTGACAGCCAGCTGCCAGCGGATGGCTGTGATGGAAATCGGTCAGGGTTTTGAAACTGACAATCTGAGTCAGTCGTCAGTGAGCGAGGAGGGGGAGGAGGGGGGGGGGGTGCTCATTTCAGTCAACGGAGCGCTGTCCTGGGCTGTCGGAATACTTTAGAGTGACAAATAGTTCCTCCTGAGTCCCTCTCCTGTGAAGATGCTCCCCACGCTCTCACAGAGCCTCTTCACTTCTTCACTGGTCAAATTGCTTGGCAGATGTAAAGAACAAAACCTGCAACAGACAAAAACCTCTTCATTTTACAGTATGCAGTATAAAATACAGATAGCCCTTCATTATTATGGAGCACAGCAGAAGAGCCATCATTTAATAAGCAGACTGTGTTATTCCTGTTTGCTCCTATGCACTGATTTATTAGAGTGAGTGAGCAATTGTCTCCTGTGTCACACAGTTCATATTAAGCACACACACACACACATACACTCTCTCACACACACACACACACACTTCCGCCAACACAGTCATCGTTTCAATGAAACGTGCTCAGCCTCCGCTATCTTCAATTTCTCAAATCCAAGAGGATTTCCCCGAGGACTCGGCTCAGATAAGCAACAATAGGCGGGCCGCGTGAAGGGCCCACTCACTGACACAGTGACCATCCCTCGTCGGCCCCCGCGCCGTCCACGGCTATCAGGCCTAGTGATCACCCCGCGAGCCCCCGCCACCATTGTCCCCAGATGGGGCTCATTGATGGGGGCTGAATGGCTCGGTGGATGCGAGCACAATAGCCCCACGCCGGGACTGACATGACCGTTGTTCACGGCCGTCGCAGCTGGACCTGTAAGGTGGACCGCCACCGGAGGGACAGCAGCAATCGGAACGAGTCCAGAGAGGGAGAGATAAAAAAACAAAAAAGGCTGGCGGGAAAAGAGAGAGGAGGAGAGGGAAAGAGAGAGGGAGAAAGAGGAGGAGGAGAGGGAAAGAGAGAGGAGAGGAGGAGAGGCAGAGAGAGGGAGGGAGAGGAGGAGGATTATTCTGAAGGTGTAAACCTGTGGGGAGGTGAGAATAGGAAAAAAAGAGGCAAATGTTTTGCACTAACAAGCTCAGCTTTCCATCCATGGGAGGGAAATATTCTCTCTCTCTACCTCTCTCTCTCTGTCTCTCTCTCTCTATCTCTCTCTCTGTCTCTCTCTCTCCCAGCTTGCTTTGTGACTTCCTCTCACTTCCCAAATACATCAGAGTTGACTTTTATTCAGAATATGAAATGGCTTATTTATTTCAACCATTTTTAGCATCTGAAAAACGGCATCACATCAAAGCCTGTCATCGGGAGTCTCTCTTCCCCCCCTTCCTCACTGAGACCCTCTCACTGTGATGACTGCATGATCCACTCTCAGATCCGTGGAGAGGAATCCACTGTGAAAGTATTCTTTGAACTATCGAGTTCATTTACTGTCTTTGATTTATACTATGGAGGTAGAATACGACAGCGGAGAAGTCAGCCATTATTTCAAGTTCTACTTCTGTTCTCCCCTACCTTCACCATACAGACACACTCAATTTCTTTTTTCCCTATCTCTCTGTCGGTCTCTCTTTCTCTCTCCCTCTCTATCTCCTATCTGCATCTTTTCCTTCCTCTCTTCCTCTCTCTCTCCCTCTTTCCCTCTCGGTCTGTCTCTCTCGCTCGCACACGCTCGCTCACACTTACGCACACATATGGTCGCACAGACCAGAGTTCCGCTTCAGCAGACACAATCCTGTTAGTGTTCAGGGTGACATTCTGTTCCTTATCGTCTTGTACACTCTCTGTGTGTGTGTGTGTGAGTGTGTGTGTGTGTATGTGTGTGTGTGTGTGAGTGAGCTTGTTCCCAACACACTTGCATTAATGTGGCATATCGCTGCAAATGGTGCTATTGGCATAATAAGCAACATGAGCTGTGTCACCAGATAGGCGAGGCCCTGCGCCTCAGTGTAGAGTATTAGTAATCTATTTGTGTGTGTGTGTGTACAGTATGTGTGTGTGTGCGCACGCGCTGTTATATGCAGCTACAAATGTTCAGTGAGCACATATCATGTGTTTCCACACAACCATACACGACCACACACACAACGGTCATCAAGTCATCCACTGCACATATGAGTCTCTAAGAGCGCACACACCAACATCCCTGTGATAGATTCTGTGTGGAGTATCCGCTGCACATATGAGTCTTTAAGAGCGTGTGTACACACACCAACATCTCTATGATAGATTCTGTGTGGAGTATCGATTGCAGTTGCAAACAGTGTGTCCTCTGTGCAGGACATCTAAAAGGACCAGTAAAAAACGCCTCGCATCAGCTTAAAGTCCAATTAGTCCAGCGCTGTAATACATTTTTATTCCACACCGCGCCCCAGGTAGGCAACCTTCTCAGTCAATGGCAAGTCGTTTCCCTGTTGTTGAGTAATGGCCGTGCTTGGCTGGCCAGTCGATAGCGCATGCGATTAAGACGGAGTGAGTGAGAGCTGGCGCGCTAGGAGCCGTGGTCGGGCCGCTCGGGCGGGGTGACGGCTGAGCTGACCGCTGCTGAGCCTGCTGCTCTGCTGGCCGAGGAGAGGAGCGGAGAGGAGGTTGTTGGGGGGGGGGGGGCCGTGATGTTTGCTCACGGATCCATCCGTCACGGCGGAGATGGCAGATGGCGGCTCGGGAGTCTCGCTGACACCACGGCTGTGGTGAGGTGCAGGGAGGGTTTTACCTGCTGCTAATCCACTTAGCCAGAGACAGAGCTGCTGCCTAATCCGCCCGTGCAGCCGCAACAACCCCCCCCCCCCCCCCAACACACACACACACACACACATCTCACCACCACCCTTACCCCCACCTCACCACTTTCTCCTGACACACACCTCCCAACTTCCCCAACTACCCCCACCCACTCTCTACATCCACAGTGGACAGACCTTGGCAGGTTCTGCAGGCGAGCGGAATGAGGAGGGAGTGTGTGTGTGTGTGTGTGTGTGTGTGTGTGTGAGGGGGGGTGGGGGGTGTGAGTGGCGTGACGCTCACACCACGGGTCTCTGTCAGTGAGACCACATCATAATGAGCTGCTCCATACGCTCACCCGCGGATCAAGGGGCCTCCGCTGGTGCTGTCTCCGCTGCTATTGCTACTGCCGAGAGTGGCTGACCACAGGCTGACCAACCATGACAAAGACCCTTCATTCATCCTCCCCGACTCCTCAATTTCTTATTTTTAAAACCCACTTACAAAAAAAAGATAATAATTAATAATAACTTCTATTTTGGGCACTGAACTGGCTCCACGGTAAATGAGAAATTACTTGAGATTATCCATCTGTGTTCCATTTCTGCTGAAATCCCAGAGCCTCTCTCTCTCTGTGCTCGGCGCGTTGCTGGCGGTCGGCGCAGAGTCTGGCTGTCCTGCAGGAATTGATTAGAGTGGGTTTGCGGCGTGATTGAGATCTATTGCCAGGTCATTCCTGCTGATTGGGCTTCATTAGCAAGAGGGACTTAATGAGCTTTTTCAGGAGGATGTCACGTTTGTCTCTGTGGGATGAAAATCATCCTCCTCTCCTCTCCCTCTTTTTTTTTTTTTTAATTTTTACTCTGCAAACGTGGTGCATTCAGTCCCTCTCGCCTCATTTCCGCCGGGACTTTAAGACAATGCAGATGAAAAACAAAATGGCGTCTGCATGAAAGCCCCTCATTTAAGGGCCACGGCAGTGCACTTTAATTAACGTTTAACTACAATGCACAGAACAATTACACCACGAGATGAAAAGGAGGAAGAAACCCATGGAGGAGAGAGAGAGAGAGAGTCTGAGAGTGAGAGACAGAGAATAACAGAGAGAGAGAGAGAATATGTGTGTGTGTCTGCAATAGCATGTGTGGGAGGGAAGCTACTTAGTGCACTGATGCTGTTGTCATTTGTGTTGTTATTATAAATTTGATGACAGGAGAATGGCCTGTTCTCACCAGGGTCCTCGTGAAATAAGTCTTCCATTGGAAACTTAGAGAAAGGGTTAGACAGTGAAGGGAGAGAGAGAGAGAGGACTGAGGGAGGGGGACAGTGAGAGAGTGAGTGAGTGAGAGAGAGAGAGAGAGAGAGAGAGAATAAGATAGAGTGACAAATCAGGCTGAAATATTCGGCAGGCTCTTGCCTCCGGTCAGGGGCAGCCGCATGAGAGAAAGAGGCAGGTGCAGTGCCTCCTCACCACTTCCTCACACGCTTGAAACGGAAAGCCAGAGAGGGATAGAGAGAGAGAAAAAGAGAGAGGGAGGGAGAGAGCCGGAGAGAGGGAGGAAGGGAGTGTTTAGCTGGAGACTACATGCACAGAATTCTGAGGCAGGCAGACTGAATCGTCCATTCTGCTCGCACACACTCCAAAGTGCCCTTTCGGGTCGAGGAAGGATCTGCCCGTCAAATCGTGCGGCCGGAGTCTCGCGGGGCTCGAGGAATACTGAGACGGCCGACACCACACCGCCGTGGAAAACAGGAGCGGTGACCTTGATCACAGATCTGACAACACGCATGGTGTTAGTGTGCATCCAAGAACACAAGCAGGGCCAGTAGAACAGAGAAGAAAAAGCTCTCATTTGTAGTGACGTTTGATGAAGCATGTTTGGAAATGCATGGCTGCTCTTATTTGTAACCAAATGTGAAAACACACCTTACACGCTATCCATGACTAACATAAATTCATCTTTTTAACAAGCAGGATTAAATCGGCTGTCGTACAAAAAGTGCAGCATGCTAATATGCAGGATTAAATCTTCAAGCGATGTCTCTTTTTTTTTTTTTTGTCCTTTTCATTTTTAAACCATTTTTGTCTGGCACAATTATTTACAAATCTTCTGTACCTGGCACTGCTGGTTTGGCTCCATCTCTCACAGAGAATCAATAGCAATAATATTCTCTTCATTCAAACCTCCCCCAAGATATTAGAGCCACGCTCCCCTCCCCTCCATCTCCACCACATGATAACACGTCGGGAGAGCCATTACGGGCTATCTCTGCCATTTATCTCCGGCCCTCGTCCACCTCAGATGCGTTTGTTTTTTATCAGACGGCGAGGTATAATGTCTCTGACCCCTTGATTGATATCAGCGCGGTCGGTTACTCCGGTCCTGAGCGGTGCCATCATCCATCCCGTTATTTATGCTGCCCAGACCAGACGCCCAGCATCTTTTCATTTGCTGCCTTTATGTTTCTTTTCATTCGGCTGGCAGCAGCCGTGTGTCTTTGCTGCCCCTCCGAAAAGCAAGGGAGGGAGAGGGGGAGAGACACACACATGCAGACAGAGAGAGAGATAGAGTGAAAGAGAAACAGAGAGAGAGGGAGAGAGAGAAGGAAAGATAGACACAGAGAAAGAGACAGAGAGAGATAGAGAGAAAGAGAGGCAGAGAGAGATTAAGATAGACAGAGAGAAAGAGAGAGAGAGAGAAAGAGAGAGAGAAAGCTTCTGAAAGCTGTCAGGAAATGCAAAATCATGTGCACGGTGCACAGCTGCTGGTGCCATTGCGTCTCAAAAAGGAGACCCTCCTCATCATGAAATGCAGGGAGAGATTTATTCAATATCTGTCTCAAGGATAAAACAGCGCTCCACACAGCCTGTTTCAAAAACACCAGAAATGTTGCCTGATCTGATCGCATGGGCATCATAAGCACAGCTCAATGGACAATGTTGTCTGTGGGGTTTTTGTTTTCAGCCTGGAGACCTTCACTCTTAACAGAGAGTCTGGCCTACTGTAGATCCATTGGCAAATGTTTATTTCCTGGTTGGTGGACCCTTGTCTGAAGTTCAATCGCTAACGTTTGGTAATGACGTACTGTATGTTAACCACGGGGACACAACGATAATGATAGGCTTGAAAGTTAAATGTAATCGCTCTCGGGAACGCCCTCTGTTCGCTGATTGGGCGGAGGTGCACTTGCCGGAGTAAAAAAAAGTGGATCAAGGTATCCCAGACGGAGCACTGAAGGGAAAAGAAATTGAGCGTAAGTGCGTAGACAGGCAGAGTCAGGCTTGTTTTTTTCTACCTCTATTGTGAAATGTTTCTATCTTGTAAAAAACATTGGCAAGTTACCTGAGTGTTAGTACTTTTACAGTTTTTTTCAACTTCTTACACATTAAATCTTTGCTAGTCACACACAATTTTCTAAACCTGTTTCAAACATCATAATCCCACACCAAAAGCTGCAAAACCGTACACTAATTCTCAGTGTTTGACTCAGTCTTCAATTCCCTAAATCACATTTTGCACCAAAATGCCACACACAAGTTTCTCCCTAACACACAAAAATCTAACGGGAAGTAACTTGTTTGTCTCTGCAGGTGAATATAGGCCTATGACTACAAAGAGTGTTAAAGATTCTGTAAGGAAATTAAGGAACCTCAGAATGTGTGAAAGAGTGTTAAAGATTCTGTAAGGAAATTAAGGAACCTCAGAGTGTGCTAAAGAGTGTTAAAGATTCAGATTGCCTTCCGGACCGATACAACCACAGATGTTTTCCCGCTTCCTCACAACTATGCAAAAAATAAAAGGCATCATTGCCCCGAAGGCTGTGCTGTGTACTAAACATAAGTAGCATCTTTGGGGATACGAATACGGCCTGAATTATGCAAAGTAGATGCACTGCACTGTAATTAAATAAAGCAAGATATCATAATATCAGTATCACAACCCAAGAACAGTTCCTCATGCATATAACAAGTGCATGAGTGGAGTCTGACATGCAGCACACTCGCAAAAGTCACTATTGTACATTTCCTGCAGAAGCATGATTTTCTTTAACACAGATTAATACTGGTGAAGCATTGCAGACAAAGAAATGTGTTTTCTTTAACATGTATCCATGCGACTATTGACAGCAGTTTAGGCAAATCAGTTCTGCACCATTCAATACAAGTTCAACATGTGTCATTCGATATCTGAAGGACTTGGCTTGGAATGAGTGTTCAATATTCTGTTCGGTATAGTTGAATGTTTTGCCTTGTTAATATTCGACAACTCTTCCTGAAATCCTGCCAAAAATGATACAGATGATCAGAGGATTAAAAATGACAGAGTCTGAGTGTACATAACATACTGTATTTGTGAAAGTATTTGTGACACTAAAAAAGACTGTCTGCACCGGTGAACAAGACAGTGCTACCAGTTACACAGCGGATGGAAATAGAAAATAAAAAACGAATAAAATGGAATATCACTCTTGCAGTAATACCACACACACGCGTGTTGTCTATGCAGATGGTTTCGGTTTTGAATCCACAGATGCATATAAAGGCATCTCCCTGGGGGGAGACATACATAGCTTTGCACTCTCTGACTAAACTCCTGAACAAAAGTTACACTGATTGACCACGGGCATGATAAATCTATTTCACTCTGACTTGCTCACGGAAACCTTTCAGGGCCACATCAAAGCAGTGAAAAAGCAGATAGCAAAAAAGATACAATTAGTGCCTTTCAGCTGCTGATTGCCTGTCTCTGTGATTGGCCATAAGTGCCCACCAATCTGCCTTCAATGGCTCGCCTCTGGGAACTTAGCGAACTGCTTAATTTGGCCGTATTCATCTAGTTTTTGTACCTCAATTCCCTCCTTGCTTTATGAAAGGGCCAAAGGCCAATGATTACACCACTCTCAACGATTCAAGTTCTGTTCAAAACAGAAAAGGGGATGTTATAAATGACTAAAAAGTGAGAGATAACCATCGCAATAAAAGTAATGAAACTGTTTTTTATTGAAGAATGTTTCGGTGAAGAATTCATACAAGTTGAAAGAATTTTTTTTTTCTGTGGCATCGCCTGTTGCTTCCACCAGCAAACGATTTCTTAGCACCGCTTCCCCTGCTCCTGAAACAGCCTCAATCACGGCACTTGGAGTTCTTTTCCACTCATTCAATCCCAACCTTTTTCCAGCTGAGTGCTCGCTGTTGTATCCGTGCAAGCGGGGTCTCTCACGAGCACTGCTCGGCTCTTCGGTTGGTCTTTTTCGGCGAGGGGGGTGGCGAAGGTCACCCACTCAGAGTGCGCCTGTGAGTGTTGTGTGCCATTGATTGGCAGGGCACCATTAGAGAAGCTACGGAGTGAATCCTCAGGTGGCATGCGTTTCGTATCTGATAATGGCCCTTGCAACTTCAAACCACCTCCTCCTCACACGCACACACACACACACACACACACACACACACACAGCATTCAGTCAAGTCTTCGCTAAGCTCTTTTGAATTTCCACAAAGTAGTGCTTGTGTTCTTGGTCAATATTCACTTTCCCAGCAGTCAATATTCACATGTCATTCACTCACTTAGATACACGAGGGGGTTGGGGGGCGTGGGGGGCGAGTGCCAGGAGAGAGAATCATTCCTCTCACTCATGTGTTGCCACTATTTCTGGAAGAGACTCAGTGAACAGTCTGATAGGTGTATTTTTCTCCCCATCGACACGACAAGTGAAAAGCTTTCTCCTGAATTCTTACAGCAACTTAAGAAACTAAAATGTCGGGCCCTGATGAGGAACAAACATGGAATAGAGGTGGTCACTTGCAGAGCACTCAGCTTCTAGAAACAGCTGACCATGTGAAGCTGCAGCTTTGTTCTGAGCAAATAACCTCAGAAGATCCACTATAGAGCCACAGTTATCAAATGACATGTCACACACATGATTGTGTGTGTGTGTGCGTGTGCGTGTGCGTGTGCGTGTGTGTGTATTTTGTCCTACTTCTTCTGTGGGCCAGCAGAAAATGTATTCATTATGCGTTTATTTATTGTCAAGCAGTTGCCCTTTCGTGGCCAACCCCACAGCAGCTGGCATCTAACTCCACACTAGCAGTAAGAGAGGTTCAAAAGTGTATTGGATAGTAGGCTGTGCACACAGAATGAGCTTGTGGTGTACTGTGTGGTTCAGCAAACAGTATAGGTTGTTATCACAAAAGCCTATTTGGTTTTCCAATGAACTTTACTGCTGCCACTGCAAATGAACCATGAATTCAACAGTCCAGTAGGCACCCATCAGACATAAAGCTTCCATTATAACCGTAATGAGCTAAACGACAATAGCAGATAATTAAACCTATTTGTGCCACCAGCGACGCCACAGTTGGTTTCAGCTCATGTACAGAAGAGAGAACATTAAAAGCCTTGACAGCCTTGTGGCGCCTCCATGGTACTAACTATAAGCTTGTAATTACCTGTTGTGTAATGTGTTATCTCAATGCAACATTTGAAAAAAAATAATAAAATACTGTTTATCAGCCTCTTTCCATGGGAGTTAGAATACTGTAGAAGGAAGGGCGTAGTAGATGGTCAGCTTTGAGATGAGGCGAGATGTTATCATAAAGATTATGAGGCAGACAGGAAGTCAGTTCCCAGAATACCTTGACATCACTGCACCACAAGATTCTACTCATCCTGAATGGTCAGTCAGTGTGTTAATGCCGTTTTGTAATTAAATAACCCACAAAATAAGCCTATTTAAATAGATATATTCTCCCCTGAATGTCCACTAATACATGTTCTGGTGCAGTCTCTGACAAACAAACAGCGCTTTGCAAGGTTCAGTCTTGAAGCCAGTCTTTGCGTCAAGAGTGAGATTAATAAAAATGACCCTCAATGAATAGCCGGGCTTTTTGTTTCTACTATTTTGCAATTTCTCTTTCTACAAGGGCCTGAATTTATGCTACCCTTCCTTCCTCGGGATTCTAACCCATCGAGTCCTCATTATCAGCCCAGGGCCTTTCTTTAACAGAGTAACACAGAGACGATGCCAGGCAGGAAAGAACTGTGGCACACATAAACACGGCATTAAACCTAATTCAATTCCTCTCTCTCTCTCTCTCTCTCTAACTCGTGGAGAATGAAAATTGGAGTTGGAAATGAAAAGGGACCTCTCAAATGGCTCATGAACTGAACTGCAAGCAAATTACACGCTGGATACTAATGTCAGCATGTATCAGGAAGAAAAGAGGCCAAGAGACAGAGAAAAGACTAAGAGGAAAGCAAGACCGATCGAGCAAACCGCGAAAGAGAACACAACGAAAAAGGAAAATGAGAGAGAGAGAGCGCGAGAGAGAGGAGGGGGAGACGGGGAGACAGGAGACGAGGAGTTGACCGGCTCGTGGAGTTGACCGGCTCTGCCGTGGCGAAGGGTGGGTGATCAGATCAGGGGTCCGGCCCAGGATCAAAGGGAGCGCGGGCGCCTGCTAAGCGAGGGACGATCCGCCGGGCGGACGGAGTCAAGCGCGACGCGCTCCCCGCGGTCCAAACGTGACGAGTCGCGTTGTGAATATTTTATAGGGTGGGCAGCTAGAGCTGACAGCAACACAGGCCAGAGGGCAGCTTTGTTATGGAGAAGAAAGCACCGAGATCTAAGTGACCCCCCCACCCCCCCACCCCCTACACCACACAGACATGCACACACACACACACACACATATGCACACACACATGCAGACACACACATATGCACACGTACACACACACACACACACACACACACACACACACACACACACACACACACACACACACACATACACACAGACACAAACACCCACACAAATACACACATACACACAGATACATATCCGCACACACACATACAGACTTTACATGCATTTCCCTGTGAGTTCCACAAGTGCCCCGAGATTGAACATGATAGGAGCCAAACGAGCTCGACACAGCCTCTGCAGGATCCCCTCTGACTGGGCGCCATGACCCACTATTAAATATGCAGCCAGCGCCTCCACTTCTTGCTGATCCGGTGAGAAACACATTCAGTCTCAGTGGTGGATGTGCATAATTACTGGGGAATGGGGGAGGGAGTGCAATATTTTTTATGGGTGAGTGTGAGTGTGCGTGTGTATGTGAGTGAGTGCGCATGTGTGTGTGTGTGCGTGTGTGTGTGTGCGTGTGTGTATGTGTGTGTGCTTGCATGCATATGTGTGTGTGTGCATGTGTGTGTGCTTGCAATTTATGTGTGTGTGTGTGTGCATGTGTGTGTATGCGTGTGTGTGCATGTATATGTGTGTGTGTGTGTGCATGTTTGACAAGTGCATCCATGTCTCTCTTTGTATGCAACTTTCTCTCATTCCATGGCCAATTAAATAGGTGGGATTTTTTTCTCTGCCATAGAAAAACACCATCCCTTCATTTCTCCATGCCTGTGCATTTGATTGGCTCACCACCTTATAACTCTACTCTCCCATGGCCCAGTAAATATGGCACTCATCAGAGAGAGACAGATAGAGAGAGTGGGAGAGAGAGAGAGAGGGAAAGAGAGAGAGAGAGCCTCTCCATCACCCCCTCCACAGACATCTCTCCTGGGTGGTAGCACCATCACGCAGTGGTCTTATTATGATTGAGACAAGTGGACCAGGTGCTATAAAAAAAGAGAGAGAGACAGAAACAGGGGAATAAAAGAAAGAGAAAGAAAAACTCTCCTCAAGTCCTACTTTCCCAAGGTTATTTTTAAAGATAGCTCAGGTTGTTAGCCGTGCGTCACGCCATATTTGGGTTAGGGTTTAACTCGCCTCCCAAAAAGCCTATCACGGGAGAGACATCCCCGCCGTAACCCCCCTTCCTGTGTTTGTGGTGCCGGGCTGGGCATAGCTAATTTAAACCCCTGGGAGGCCAACACATGGGCATCCATCGCCTTTTGTCCTCTCATATGGCTGTCCAGACCTCTCCAGTACAGTTTTGTTTTTTTATTTTATTCCTCCTCCTCCTCCTCCTCCTCCTCCTCTTCACTCTCGTCTACTAGCCAGTGTGTCAGCATTACAGCGCTTTCATCTAATGAGATTTCAGCTCTGTGCTTTATATAAAAATAATGGGGGCTGTATCAAAGAAAGAGAGAGACAGAGAAAAGACACATGTTTGGGGCTGCAGTGTTATAACTGGTGCTTGGGGATTATGTTGAGGGACGGACACACACACACACACACACACACACACAAATGCTGTCTGCGTATACTCTCATGACAGAATCTACTGGCTGCGCGACTCCATCACTGATATCATCGGGTTCAATATCCAATATTGGTAATACGCTCAGCTGAGTGCAGTGGGCTTTTAGAGAAATCACTCCACATCAACTCCCTCCTCAGGATGAAGATGAAGAGAGCTTCACCATGCCTGCATGCCCACACGTAAGACATATAATGATATCATTATTTATACCATCCAGAGGCTGTCCGCAGCAATATACCACAAAACAAATAAGCAGAGGCAGTGTTAGCATAAAGAGACCGGGCGAAACTCAGGACAGATAAAAATGATGAATGCACACTGTGGTGGGCTCACATTCGGATCAGTGAAGCATTTATAATTTATTTCTTTTTTTAAAGTCTGTGAAATGAGTTACCTTCAGTCTGGACCTGAGAGGGGGAATTAGCATCTCAGTGTGCGCTGAGAACTCCTCTGACTCCTGTCTCTCTCTCTCTCTCTCTCTCTCTCTCTCTCTCTCTCTCTCTCTCTCTCTCTCTCTCTCTCTCTCTGACAGTCTGTCTCTCTCTGCCTCTCTCTCACACTCTCTCTATCAGTCTTTCTCTCTGCCTCTTTCAGATTCTCTCTCTTTCTCAGTCTTTCCCTCTCTGCCTCATTCTCCTTCTCTCTCTCTGTCAGTCTTTCTCTTTCTCTCTCGTCCCTTCTTCTCTCTCCCCATACACTCAGAGGCTTTTTGAATAACCAGGGCAGATTATGTGTCTCTCCCATAAAAGAGAGCTACGGGTATACAAACTGCCATTGCTCATGCTGATACTCACTGACGTGATGCTATGTCATTCGGTAGGCCAACTTCATGAAAGCACCATATTTCAGGCAGGAAATCTGGTGGAAGTGGAAGCTGTTTAGACAATAAAGGGCCACCAAGTATTCCCCGACAATCAATTTCCAGAACTTTTTCTCTGCATTAAACATGACTTTACGGGCTCTTCAATTGGAGTAAAACAGTAAATCTATCATGCTAGTTGTGCTTTGTTTTCCTGGCTGACGTTGCTGCCTTAAGCCTACCCATAATTCTCTGTGAAATAGGCTGTTGTTGGGGGGCGCTGTGGCGCAGCAGGCTACAGCGCCCGTACCATTTACGGGTCCGAGTGCCCATGGGGACCCAGGTTCGAATCCGGCCTGCGGTCATATCCCAATCCCACCCCATCTCTCTCTCCCACTTGTTTCCTGTCTACCTCTTCACTGTCCTATACTAATAAAGGCAAAAAGGCCAAAAAACATACTTTAAAAAAAAAAAAAAAAATAGGCTGTTGTTGTATTGTTTCTTTAAATCATAGGAGTATTGGTGCTTGTTTCTAGCAAGTATAAGTGACAGGCCTGTGTGTGTGTGTGTGTGTGTGTGTGTGTGTGTGTGGGGGGGGGGTGGGTGGGTGGTTGTTGCGTGTTAGTGTGTTGCGGGTGCGTGTGTGTTGGTGGGTGCATGTGTGTGTGTGTGTGTGTATGTATGTGCGTGTGTTGGTGGGTCCGTGTGTGTGTTGGTGGGTGCATGTGTGTGTTTGTGTGTACAGTATATGTGTGTGCATCTATGGGTGTGTTGGTGGGTCCGTGTGTGTGTGTGTGTGTGTGTGTGTGTGTGTGTGGTTGTTTGTCTGTCTGCATAAGTGTGTGGCTGCCTCCATTGCTGAGGTATGACAGCCACAGGATGTGGTGCGTGTGAGCAGGCTCATGGCAGGCATGGAGTTGGGTGCAGAGGGAGATAAAGCACACTGAATTAACATTCAGCTTGGGTACTGCAGCACTCTCATTCTTATACACACACACACACACACACACACACACACACACACACACATGCATACACACACAGACACACCACACACACACACACTCACACACATTCATGCATGCACACACACAAGTATGCATGCATACTTACACACACACACACACACACACACACACGCATGCATGCACACACACATACTCACACACCACACATGCACACACACACACGCACGCACACACACGCTCACACACCACACACATGCACACACACACACACACACACACACACACACACACACACACACACACACACACACACACACACACAGCATAATAGGCGCTCCCATTACCGGGGAGGTAAGACCTTAAAGGTTTACAGCTTTGCCTCTGAGGAGCAGAAAGCCTCTTTGCTGTGAGCGGGAGCGGTCTGTGTCCCAGTGCGCCAGGGACATGAGTGTGCTGTGAGCTTCTGATTTACGCTGCCGTAATGCTCCAGGGATACTGCAGGTGGAGCATCTCATGACAATACAGCAATGGAACGTGCATACGTCGGCAAAATGAAAACATCATGTTCCCCTCTCCTCGTTTTATAAAAAGAAACTCTGTCTGTGGAATGAAACCGTGCATCGTGGCAGCCGTACCATGCATCTGTGTGAGGGTGAATCAGCAAATGCTTCACACATAAAGTACAGTGTTGTAGCTCTATGCTTCACATACAGTACTCAGGACTCTTACTGTAAAACAACACTGAAAAACACTTTTCCTCTGTCGCACACACGGCATTTGTTTATCCATCAAATAATGATGTCCACAGACAAGGTAGAATATGGTGCATGATTTTATGAAAGTATGATGTATTGCAACATTGAAGCAAGTCAAATTTGTAGTTTCTCATGTCTCATTCCATCCGCTACCTGATCTGGTATAGTTACATAGTGCGGTTATAGCCGATAGAGGGCCGCAAAGCGAATGCAGAAGTGCTGTTCACCCAGTTATGAGTTGATGAACCAATGAAATGATTTTGAAACATTATATTGTAAGGTACACAAACTCTTTAGTGTTTCTTATGACACAGGGCGCAGGGTCAGATGGAATTTACATGTCAGTTGGCATGCATCACATCTCACTAGACATGGCATCGTTACGCAGTTATTACATAAAGAGCAGTACTCCTATCTGGATACGAGTAGAGGGAGCGTATCGCTAGACACCAGTCCTCTGTTGCCCTGAAGTGACGGGAGCAGCGCATGCCTCCAGATGGCTGTTAGGAGCAGAGGCAGAGCACAGGAGGAGAGCTCCACTCCAACCCTCATCTCCTGAGCTCCTCTTCGGCCTGCTTCTCCTCAGCGCTAACCAGAGTCTGGAGTTTTTGGGTTCTAATCAGCCACAAGAGCAGCAGTCTGAAATGTGATGCGGTGCACTTTGAATGCAAGTTAATTCCAGTATCAGGTTATGAAGTTGTCACCAATCCACCCACCACAACATGTACTTACAGTTTTTGCCTATTGCTTACACACGTTTTGCAGCATTTGGCTCATTATGTCAAAACTCTACACACAGCTATATAAGACATAGCACTTGGGGATAAACAACTCACATCTATGCCAAAATGAAACACTGCAATCGAAACACAACACTCCTTTCTAAAAACTAAATTCTTGCAACAAAACTAAACACACAAGCACCATTTGAATTATCCTACATATCACAAGTAACACACTGATGTGCTTTACATGAAACACTGCCGTCTTTGCATTTTTTTTTTTTATTATCTTTTTTGGTCATTTTCTTAGACCTCGTCTTCTGTAAAACTCAAAAGTTGTAATCAATCAAGAGTTTTTACAAAAAACAAACATTCTTACAGAAATGAAGAGAAATAGAAATGTCAAATATAGCAACAAAACGAAAGAAAAAAAACAATTACTGGATCATTTGCGATTGAAAAAAAACAACTTACATATTTGTTTTGTGTGTGTGCGTGTGTGTGTGTGTGTGTGTGTGTGTGTGTGTGTGTGTGTGTGTATGTCTGTGAGTATGTATGTGCATGTGAGTGTGTGTGTGTGTGTGTGTGTGTCTGTGAGTGTGTATACAGTATGTGCAAGTTACTGTAGTGTGTCTGTGGTGGGGGCGGGATTGATCCCCAATGTCTTCACATGAACTTTCCACCGCCATGCAGAAAATACTGTAATTCCCCGATTGCATTTAGAAATGGGCTGTAAGGGGGCAGGTATACAACTTTTGAGATATGAAATTGATATGGTTGTTGAACCAATCTCAGACCAGAGCAGCCCTGATGGCATCTGAGACACATCTCTGCACTGGTCCTTGTCTTTGTCCTTGTCCTCTTCCACGTCCGACAGCTCTCTCTCCTTGTCCTCCTATACTTCTTACTCTCATTGGGTGCCTCTCATTTGGTCTTTTACACCCTCCCTTCCTTCCTCGATCCTCGTCCTCACTGATCTAGATAAAGAATGATGGGGTGACAACAATGGGATAGTCTATCCAGTGCTAGTTATAGATCAGTGGGAACGCCCCTCGAGGATCAAGCATCGAGGATCGAGGGGAGATGTTGAGAGGCACCCATAGTTCTCAAAATGGCTTACCTGAGGCCTATTTGTAGTGCTAAGGTTCAGACCGATTGGTGTTATGTTTTCTGTCCCCGTGTTTTCAGGTGTATAAGTAAGTGCTTGCAATTGCCAGATGAGTTTAGAATTTTGAACAAAGTGTTTTCCCAATGATATCAGGGGATTTTGTTTTTGCACAAAGTGTTTAATGTAAGAAAAAGTGTGTAGTGTTTTGCAAAAAGTGTTTTGCAGAAAGAAAATGTGTGTAGTGTTTCGCAAAAAGTGTTTTGCAGAAAGAAAATGTGTGTAGTGTTTCGCAAAAAGTGTTTTGCAGAAAGAAAATGTGTGTAGTGTTTCGCAAAAAGTGTTTTGCAGAATTGCAAACAATGTGCAAAGCAGATAATGTGTTTAAGCTATGGTTACACTGTGTGTAAAGTATAATACAAGAACTTTAGGTATTGAGGCTTTGGTGTAAACATTTGATTTTAGTGTGTAAGCAATAGGCAAAAACTGTAAGTTGTTCCAACCACTTTTATTTGCCCCATCAAATTTGTCATGATGTTACAATTATTTGGGCTGAAATCATTCTCTGTTGCATTACTGTAGCACTGACTTCTAATGAGTGAACACTCAAAAATATATACCTTTGCATCTATGGTGGCAGAATCTGTTTTTTTTTTCCTTAATTAGAAATAGGCCGAATCCGTTACGAACGACACAGAGAGAACTTCAGAGATGGAGAGAGTAGTTTGCTTGTCCCACATAACATAACGTGACCTCTGTTTGTGGCCGACAGCTCCGGCTGTGAACCACTGAACTGGAGTCAGCGGCAGCCCCATGCGCAGCTGCGGCTCCCGGTGCACGGCACAACAGACTTAATTGAGCCGAGTAATTGCCCATTATTTACCCCAGCGCTGCTGCTGCTGCTGCACGCTCAACGCCCAGCCATACAGAAGCCCCGGCACCACTCTGCACATCTGCAGCGCTCATTAGTGTGTGTGTGTGTGTGTGTGTGTGTATGTGTGTGTGTGTGTGTGTGTGTGTGTGTGTGTGTGTGTGTGTTTGTGTGTTGTGTGTGTGTGTGTGTGTGCATGCGCTGGAGGGAACTTTCTGCAAGTTGCGGAGGATGGAGGATGGGGGGGGGGTGGAGGGGAGATTGAGGAGGGGAGGGAAGGGAGAAGAACGTGCGACTGTCGTCTCATCCCGAAAAAGTTACATAACCTCACAACGCACACCGAGTTTCTTCTTTTTTTTCTCTTTTTTTTTTATTATTCATCAGCGTGGATTGCCTGCCGCAGCTGGGATCGGAATCAAAGGGTGAGCTGTGTGCAGGCACGCTCACTCGCACACACAAAGACACACATACTCTTTTCCTCACACACACGCACACCCACCCACACACACACACACACGCTCTTTTCCTCACACACACTCTCACACACAACACACACAGACATACACACACACAAACGCTCTTCCTCACACTCACACACACACACACACACACACACACACGAGTCTTTCAAGGCTCCCAGTCAGCTCTGACTGGAGATGGGGGAAGGAGGGCATCTCTGTGTCGAGTATGACAGGCATCTAATGAGACCCTCCGCGCGTCACACCGCACCGCGCCGCACCCGCACCGCACCCGCACTGCGCCCGCCTGACGAGAGCAGCAGCAACGCAGCGCACGGCACCGCTCGCATGCTGCAACGCTTAGCTCATCCCAACGCCAGAACGTCACGCTCTCGCTGGCTCTTGCTCGCTCGCTCGCTCGAGAAAGCGCCATTGATCCACTGGGGGTTCAAACATAAATTCAGAGTTTGAAATAGCCCTGCGAGTCGGAGCGCTCAATATGAGCTCAGAGAGCGGTGCAGGGCCAACAGTGGACGGCCCTGTCCCCTGATAAGCAGGGTGGCTCTGGGTCCCTTGGTGACACTGACAGATGATCAGTTTGGTGCTGTCAGCTGTGGTAATGAACACACATGGACCCACACCAGGAGGGGACTATACTAATCAGCCCAAATCATAATTACAATTTACATATCAAATATTTAAAAAAAATCAAGATAAATGAGTATAATTAAAACATTTTCTGTCTGAAGCAGATGTCTTGCCAAGGATCACACTGCCCACAGAAGTCACAACTATAAAAAAGGGTTTTCGGCAGGTTTTACAATAATGACAGACTTACTTCTTTACAAGAGTCGGTAAAAAAAAACACAAAAAAACAAAGGATGGTAAATTTTTTTTCCGCAAAGCTGCAATTAACATGTATATCAACCAGTGCAAGGAAATAATGCAATCAGACTAAGTAACTGTTCCACTGAAGCACATCCTACTGATGGCATTTGTGTAACTGACAACCATAAAGTGTTGCCTTCATGTCTTATATTTCCATTTTTTTGTGTCTATCTAAAAATATTCCAAAAATGTCAGGCTGACTGGAACACCACTGCGACAGCTCTCTGGGGAGCTAGCCCCCAGCACACCATCATACCCAGGCTCATACAGAGGCAAGCACAAAAGGCGGGGGAATTGAAAGGAAATGGAGAGAGAGAGAGAGAAGAGGGAAAGGGAGAGGGAGAAGATGGAGAGAGAGAGAGAAGAGGGAAAGGGAGAGGGAGAGAAGATGTAGAGAGAAGAGGGAAAGGGAGAGAAAAGAGGGAGGAGAGAGAGATAAAGTAAGAGGGGGAGAGACTGAGAGTGAGAGAGAGATACAGACAGAAAGAGAGAGAAAAAGAGAAGAGAGCGAGGGGAAAAGAGAGAGAGCATGCTCAGGAGAAATAGAATAGATGGTGTGTGTGTGTGTGTATCAGTGTGTGTCTATGTGTTTTGGGTGTGTGTGTGTTTTGTGTCTATGTGTTTGGGTGTGTGTGTGAGAGGATTGTGTGCAGCACCGCACATGTGTATTCAAAATGAGAAAGAATGGGAGTTAGCGCTTCGATAAAAAAGAAGAGAGAAATATACAGCAACAGTAGAGGAGCAGGAGAAACTGAATCGAAAGGGGATTGTGTGACTGTGTGTGTGTTTCTCTCTCTCTGTGTCCCACTGTGTGTG
>NC_085011.1:28558316-28719195 GCF_963854185.1 Sardina pilchardus | reverse complement strand
ACAATTTTAAATTCAAAGCCGTTTCACAGCTCTGTGATTTGACTAAGAAATCTCTGGGCTTAACTAGATTAAATAACGGAATTGTGTGCACACGGACCTCTCCCTTAATTACAGATTTTTTAAACATATTAATTAGACAATCACAGGGCTGCCTAACCCCGGACTCTCCGCGGAAGCGCGGGGAACAGAGACGCCCCTGTATCACATTCATTACAAACACGTGGCATATTATTGAGCGGCTGATCTCATTAACCAAAGAGAAGAATTTAGCCAGAGACGAGGAGCGGCCAATTAGTGAGCTTTCATCTGGGTGTCCCCCCCCCCCACCACCACCACCACCCCCCAGCAGCACCCCCAGTGTGGGCAGAGAGCAAGGAAGACATATTTCACAAAGGTGAAATTGATTAAAGCCGGCGGTGGACCCAGCTGAAGAGGTTTGTTTTATGGCTGCGCTGACGCCGGCGTATCTTAGCAACCGCGTCCGTCCGTCTGTCCCGTGCGCTCGTTGAGGCTGAAGCACACGGAGTTCAGAGAACACAATAGAATGTCTGAACGCTTGAAGCTGGTGGACAAATGGACGCTGGGGGTGGGGGGGGGCATGGGGGGGGCAGTGGTCACCAGGATATGTTGTACAAGCGTCACAAACCCTCTGACCTTGAGGTGGGGACCGCTCGCTCCGACGCATTAACGGACCAAGCATAGCAACCATGAAAGCAGCGAGTCCTTTCACTTACACCAATTAGATGACATTCAACTATTGTTAGTGTGCAAAGTACAAGGACCCAGCCAATGACATGCACCTATTAGCATCTAATCACAGGTGCACTCAGTTGAGTAGGCACTGCGCTCCCTTTGATTGGCCTGTTTAGCTAATGTGATAGATGAGAAGGCAGTAGATGAGCAAGTGTATGTTCTAGTATTGGGATGCTGCTGTGTTCATATCAAGCACAGTTGATGGTGTTGTTTATGTGTTTGTTTGTTGTCATTGTCATTGTTGTTGTTATTGTTGTTGTTGTTGTTGTGTTGTGTTTGTTTATCTTCAAGCAGCTATTTGCTGTTAATGCCTCTCATATCTCTTATCTTATGGCCTCAAGAAATCCCCAGTCACCAAGCATATCCATGGGAGGATTACTCTGCAGAGAGAGAGAGAAAGAGAAGAGAGGGAGAGAAAGAGAGAGAGACAGAGAGACAGACAGAGAGAGAAAATAAAGCATCAGCACAGCATCAAACTGAAGATGCTCCATTCAGGCCAGGCTCACGAGACCCCTCGGGTACCCCACTTGAGCTTGAGAGAAAGAAAGAGAGAGAGAGAGAGAGAGAGAGAGAGAACTCATAGCCTCTATGGTTACTGCCTGTGTATGTGTGTGTGTGTGTGTGTGTGTGAGAGAGAGAGAGAGTGAAAGAGAGAGAGAGAAAGAGAGAGAGCCTCTCTGGTTACTGCCTGTGTATTTGTGTGTGTGTGTGTGTGTGTGTGTGTGTGTGTGTGTGTGAGTGAGAGAGAGTGAGATATAGAGAGAGAGAGAACTCAAAAGCTCACAGCCTCTCTGGTTACTGCCTGAAACACCGGTAGCATATCTCTGAAGCATCTGCTCATTACAAATTGTTGCTGGAGGACATCCCTGTGGAGGTGACGAGGAGGGCAGCACAGGAGCAGGGAAGGAACAAAAGAAGGAGAGGAGGGCAAACCGGGAGGGAGCGAGGGAGCAAGAGAGAAGAAGAAGACGAAGAGGAAGAGGGAGCAGGGCGGAGAGGGGAGGAGAAGAGCCTGAGGCTGAGGGTAGGACTACTGTTCAACTCAGCACTTTTAATGAGTGAGAGAGGAGAGGAGAGGAGAGGAGAGGAAGAAGAGAGAGAGGACAGGGAGAGGAGAGAGAGAGAGAAAGGGAGAGGAGAGGAGAGAGAAAGGGAGAGGAGAAAGGGAGAGGAGAGGAGAGAGATGGAGAGGAGATAGAGGAGAGGAGAGGAAAGGAGATAGAGAGGAGAGGAAGGAAGAGGCAGAGCAGCGTAGCAGAGGGGGTTCTTAACCTCTTAATATAGCCGTCTTTAATGTGCCAGTGAGTGTGGGAATCTCCAGCGTCCTCTGAGCCACGGCTGAAGTTCATAAAGTACTTAAAGTAAGTAAAAAAAAAAGTTTAGTGAGTGTGTGTGTGTGTGTGTGTGTGTGTGTGTGTGTGTGTGTGTGTGTGTGTGTGTGTGTGTGTGTGTGTGTTTTGGGTGGTGAGAGCTCAGCTGGCCCAGTTCTTTGGGAGGAGAGATTAGCTGTACCCTGGCTGCAGTCAGCACACCTAGGCCCCGGCCGGCCGCATGTGAAGCAGCCTGCTGTGGGCGAGAGCTCGTGTTTTAAACATGAGGGCGTTTGTTGTCCTATTTTACCCTCAGCTGTAATTAAATTCTTAATTAGTGAGCCCTCAGAAGCGGCTCGGGTGGGAGGCGGGGTGGAGGTTGGGATTGGGGGATTCCGTTTTAAAGCCCTTAAATATATCCTGCAGCTTTGCGGGGGGATCGAGGGTGGAGAGGAAATGGCAACAAAAAAAAAAAAAGCGGAATGTGAGACTACTTCCTCTCTTCTCTTCCTCGAGTCTGCCATGCCCTCGTCTCCATCTGCTACATCTGAACCCAATGTCCAATGGAAGGCCATGACCTGCATTACCCTACACCGCTCTCCGTATAGGCACAAAGGCAATAGTGGATCTCCAAGTGAACACAAGACACTATTAACTCGGCACTTGACCCCCCCCCCCCCCCCCCCTCTCTCTCTCTCTCTCTCTCTCTCTCGTGTCCCACTTTACCAGCTTCTGGGTAGCACACAAGAGGAGATCCTCTGGAAGAGGGGAAGATGGAGACTCTGTGAACGCGAGCCCTGCTTGTGTGTGCTACTACTGGGCTACATCCTGGAAATGAGTGGTGGTGGTGGTGGTGGTGTGGCTCTGCTCCTCCAACCAACCCCACCCAGACAAGCTGCCATCCATAAGGGAAGAGACAGCATTAAATCCCCCAGTAATGATGCATCAGGAGGGATCAAGGTCTCGCATCACCTTCTCACCGCTGCATGACGGGCTTCACTTCCCCCCAGCTGCAGGGAGTACGCCTCTGCTAACGGGAGTGTGTGGGGTGGGGTGGGGTGGGTGAGGAGGATGGAGAGTGTGTGTGTGTGTGTGTGTGTGTGTGTGTGTGTGTGTATGTGTGTGTGTTGGGGGGGGGGGGGGTACGCCTGGGCTAAGGGGAGTGGGGCGGGGTGGGTGAGGAGGATGTGTGTGTGTGAGTGTAGGGGGGGGGCGTCTGTGTCTTGATGACTGGCCCATTTCTGAGGCTGACGGTGGGGATGTTGGGATGGGCTGTTGGGGGTGCGATGACAGTGATGAGGAGCAGGGGGAGCGGCGCGGTGCGGCTTGGCGTGCTCCGTGGGCTGCGTGCGTGCAGCGCCTCTTTGATGTGTCAGCAGCACGTACGTCAGCAGCAGCGGCGGCAGCAGCGTGAGCGCCAGCGGTACAGTGCAGCTCTGTGAGCTACTGAAATGCAGCGCCAGCCCGGGTAGATACGGGTAAAGGATTGCCGCAGGCTAATTGAATATACTTTGCTCTGCACAGTGTCTTCTGATTCCTGGTGATTACCACATACCGGAATCTGTCTTTGGAGTGTGTGTGTGTGTGTGTGTGTGCACATACGTGTCTGTGTGCCATTTGTCAGTGTGTGTGAGTGTGTGTGTGAGTGTGTGTGTGTGTGTGCGTGCATGTATGTGTGTGTGTGTGTGTCCTCGTGCGCATGTATTTGTGTGTGTGTGTAAGAGAGAATAAGAGGATATTACTGTGAGCGGGGCATGACACACGGAGGCATTTTGCCCCATGTCTTTGACTCCCTCTCCTCCTCCAGCGTCAGAGTAATATTCCTCCACAACACGGCGCCCTCCGAGATCCGACTCCGGCCTTCCAGGTCAGCTCTCCAGTGCCCTCGCCCGCTCACACGCCCCTGCTGTCCGCAGGCAACCGGACAGGAATGTTCTGCTCGCGTCGCCAGGCAGCCGAGGCGGCCCAGCGCCCAGCGCCCAGCTCTGCTGAAGCAGAAGCCAGTAAGATCACATCCTGAGAGAGACAGAGAGAGAGAGAGAGAGAGAGAGAGAGAGAGAGAGAGAGAGAGAGGCCGGGGCCCGGGCGCGGCGCTCAGCGGCCAGAGAGCGGCGTTCAGCCGGCCCGGCCGGGGGGAGCCGAGGGGATGAGCTCGCGCGTGCGTTCAGATCGGATCGGTGGCGGCAGCTTGCCGGAGAAGCTTTTTCCACCCCTTTTTTTTTTCCTTCCCGAGGATTTCATGCGAGCGCACACGCGGAAAACTCCCGGCGCCCCGGGCTACTGCGACTGTCTGCACATACAACTCAGCGTTTGTCTGACGGAGACTGAGCTGAACGCTTCCAGCCGCCACAGCTCCTCGCCGCCGCGCTGCCTCTGATGCTCAAGCTATCAGCGTGCTCAACCAGCATATGCTTTTAACCGTCTTGACAGGGCCAATCGGCACTCCACGTGAAACATCAACATGGTACAAAGCGCCAGGGCGCGTGAGAGGGAAAAATCACACATTCCCCCCATACACACCGCCATATACTATTCATGGCAATACGCAGTGATGTGATGATATTTTTCCATATAAAAAGACTTCCATCAAAACAACATTCATTACTGCAATACGCCACGCCACTTTAGTCGTTGTGAGTGAGGATGATTGCACGTAATGGGACACCCGGCAGATGTGACAGTGACAGGGGTGTCTGACAGTGACAGAGTGCTGGAGCAGCCACAGTAAATAAATGAAGACGTGTATATGTGCGTGTTGAGTTTTAAACTTGAAGTGAAACAATAACCACTGCGTTATTTTACTCCAGGGCAGTCTGTGTGACTGAAAAAGCACATCTTGTGAGGGATGGGATTGAAGTTTGTCTCCGCGTGTGTCTCTCTTTGGTTTTTGTGAGGTTCCCCACTCCCTCTGGGAATGTGAGGAAACCACGGATCAGTACCACAGCAGCACGGAGAGAGAGAGAAAAAAAGATATCTCTGTGTTTTTTATCCTCCGTCGTCTGTGAATGTCGTGCTTTTTAAAGTGCAATCAGTGCAAATGAAGAAACAGTCAGATGGTGTTAAACATTGAAAACTGTTTTTGAAGAAGGATGGGCACTTTCCTTTGATGTAATTATTGCTTCCCTTTTTCCGGTTTACCTCCTGTTGTTTGAGAATGAAAGGATCCTAAATTGTGTTTACTGGACAGGTAACTTCAGAAGAGATGGTAATCAAATTCGCTCCGCCAGCCACTAAGCAATTTGATTTCCCCCACACAGCTGATTAAGCATTGTGTGTGAACTTCATCATATCCTGGGTTTTGTGCTGTTGTCTCTCAGCCGCTCCTCTGTGTGTGTGTGTGTGTGTGTGTGTGTGTGTGTGTGTGTGTGTGTGTTTGTGTGTGTGTGTGTGTGTGTGTCTCTCTCTATGTGTGGGTGTGCCTAAGCATGTGTGTGTGTGTGTGTGTGTGTGTGTGTGTGTGTGTGTGTGTTTGTGTGTGTGTGTGTGTGTGTGTGTGTGTGTGTGTGTGTGTGTGTGTGTGTGTGTGTGTCTCTATGCCTGTGTGGGTGTGCCTAAGCCTGTGTGTGTGTGTGTGTGTGTGTGTGTGTGTGTGTGTGTGTGTGTGTGTGTGTGTGTGTGTGTGTGTGTGTGTGTCTGTGTCTCTGTGTGTGTGATAAAGAGAGAGAGAGAGAGAGAGGGAGAGAGAGAGTGTGTGTGTGCATGCAAGAGTGTGTATTTTAACTTTTAATGTTCTCAAATCAATTGTCCCTCCCCCGTTGGTTCCCATGAAACCACATCTCCATCCTTCATCTGAATGGTAACTGCGTAAGAGCTCAATTATCCCAATCACGTTCAAATGATTGTTGATTCTATGCTCTCAGCGAAAAAAAGAGTGGCCCAAAAAAAACTGTTGTTGGGGTGGTTAAGCCGTGGGGTGGTTAAGCACTGACAACATATTTCAGTGTAAAGCAGCAGCAACCCAAACGGTCATAAGGACCCATCTGGCTCAGGCTCTGTGGATATGAGGTTTCAGCTGTCTAATAGCCCAGAGAAATTGACAGTATGCAGTGTTGTCTCCGAGTAATGTCTCTCTCTTCGTGAATGCAAAGTTGTGTGTGTGACGTGATTTTCTCTTACTCATGACAGGATGATATATCTTGTTTCCCAGCTATCTTACCCCTGTTGATTTCTAACAGCACAGACCATTTAGTTTCTGTTTACAATAACAAGGTTTCTCAAAAATAGGTACAATTTTGTGAAATGGCTGTGAAAGCATAATTGTGTGTGCTTTTAGTTTACCCTTCAAAGTAAACAAGGCAAGAGGAGCCTGCCTCATTTTGGTCATCGAAATGGACATTTCTGCTGAAACGCTGTGCAGTGGTCATTTAAGACCACTTTTTAAAGAATGGCAAGTGCAGGTGAACCGTCCATGGTTCATATTAATCATTAGAGTGAATATGAAGATGGCTCGTCACCTAGAGGCAGAGGAATCCACGATGTCAGTTTAATCGTACTGATATTACTAATGCAATAAAGAGCTGGCTTTATGAAAATGGCAGGGCACAAAGTCTAAGTCTAGGTCTATGGCGTGACAGTCTAGAATGGCGTACTTGCACACAACTACATCCCTGACTATCTTTAAATTGAAATAACTGTAAGTGAACCGACACAAATAAAAGACAGAAATAAACAGAGAAGATTATATAATGAATGTTGGTATATCCAAAGACTGGCAGCAAGAGACAGCTCTGAGACAGGCTTGTTCCATAGGTTGGTTTGGCTCACTGTTTTGCTGATGCTGTTGAATAAATGCATAACAAAATGTGACATTTCCCTGCATTCATATGATTTGGAGCGATTCCTCTGCATGGAATTGTTTTCTCCTGACATGCACAAAAGAACAAAAAAAAGTCTTTGCAGATTGATCAGGAGGCTTTGATGTATTTTTCTGTTTCAAATACGCTTTTAGGGTTAATCAAAATCTGGGTTGCTATTCAAATGAAGTGATACGCTCATACATGCTTACACAAACACACATATGTTTACACACACACAGACACAGACACACACACACACACACACACACACACACACACACACACACACACACACACACACACACACACACACACACACACACACACACACACACACTGACACACACATACATACACACACACACGCGCACACACACACACACTATGCAACAAACACTCAAGGCATCAGATCTGCTAAGCTGCTGGATGCTTGCTCTGAAACTGGGTCATTTGAAAGCCCCCCAAATTCTTTTAATCTCCAACATCTCCAAGCTTACATGCTAGATAGCAGAAAAGATGCTCTGAAGATCTCACCCATGACCGTTTTCCCATACATAAGACTCTCTGCTTACATTGCAGTCGCTGTAGGCTTGCACAACCCCTCAGCCATTTTCACATTTAGATAAAAACTGCATGATGCTTCTTTTCATGGAAACATATTACATTACAGTAATGGTCCATTTCCCCTGACCATCCAGGAATGTCACATATTTTATAACATTTTGTGGCATTTACAAATGTTATGGAATGAAAACTTGGAGGGGAAATTAAAGGTGCATATTTCCTCTGTAAATGAAACAAAAAATTCATAGGTCTTTTTTTCTTCCTTAAATAGCCTAACACTAATGGGCTATTTCCACTGATGCCACATGCTAAATCAAATGGATAGAATGTTGAAATTGTTGCTATGGACATGGCAAGCTGCCAGATGACCATTCTAGAGTGTCAACATGCCCTCCCCCCCTCTCTTTCTTCCACAGGAGTGCACATGTTGCTCTGTCTCTCATGTCCCCACATCATAATGTAATTAAGGCTTCTGGGGCTGACTGGAGAGGTGACTGTGAAGGACGCCACTGCTGCGTGCGTCCAGTGAGTGAGTGAGTTCGCTACACGTAGCCAGACCCCCCCACACACACACACACACACACTCACACACACACCCTCGGTCCTGCTTCGTGCGCCAAGCCCACGTCTCCACAGGCAAACACACGATGACACCGGCTGTGCGACCCACCCTGTCCTTGCCACTTTGTCTCTCCCCCTTCGCTGGACAGCTCTAATTAGGTCATTCACAGTGGGGTGTTAACACACACGCTTGTTTTTTTCGGCTGCTTTTTTTCGTGCTCTTTAAGGAAGCTATCAGTTGCAATTTCTGTCTTGAGTCTTGAGTCTTGAGCGAGCAGGAGTCGGCCAATAGAGAAGCTGGTGAGATGAATAAATAAAGTAGGCCCACAGGCCCCCAAGAACATAAACTGAGCTTTGATGATGAGCTCAAAAGGCATATAGCCATAGCTCTCTGAAAGTGTTCCAATGAATTAATAAATGCTGTGAATTGTTCGCTATGTGATTCACTGTGATATTTGGGCAATAATGATTTTCAATAACGTACACTATTCAGCCGAAAAACAACTGTCATCCAATCTAGTGTGAGTTTAGAGCAAAGAAGGATATTATTCCTCACAGGAAATGATACCGATTGCGGCAGCGCACAGTGGAAAGTTCCTCTCTTTTCTGATTGCCTTATTGGCTGGAGCCTCTCCTCCCCAATCTAGCTAAACGCGTTAACCTATTCTCACTGATGCTACGGCTGAATCTAAATGATGCCTTTCATTTGAAGTGTGAGATATTTCCACGCTTTAATTGAGTCATACTCTGATCTCCAGAGAACTGCACCCTGTGATATCTAACGTAATCCCCACCGCCAACCCCGGAACAAATCAGCATATCAAACGCCCAGTTAATGCACGGGGGACACAAGCCATTTCTATATTTAATTGTTCTGCTGTTTGTGTGCAAGAAGCGGCGTGGCTGTTTGACAGGGAGAAGAAGGCCCCTGTGATGGGGTGGATGCGAGGCTCTCCTAATGACGTGAGAGATGTGCTCCTGTGAATCTCGGCTGAGCCTACGCATGTTTAATGTTTGTTGTAAACATCCACCGTTGATGTACTGTTGCGGAGAGACATGGTTGTAGTTGTTCTCTTTTTGTCATTGACCTTTGTAGAGGACATTTCTGTTCAACTGTAGAGTTTCTGAAGAGCTTCTAAAAATATGGCTCGACCACAGAAAATATGTCCTTTATTGTGAAAGACTGTAGCAGTTTACTATTTTTTTCCCTTGCTCTTCCTCCAAGGTCTTTGAATTCCTTTTAAGAAGTATTTGTTTTTTAAACTGTATATATTTTCTTTTCTTCTTTTAAGCACAGCTGATGCATTTTTGTATGTTCTTTGAGAAAATATGACTTCATCGCGTGTGACAACAAGCGTGCCCTCCTTCAACGAGCTCCGCTGGCCTTCATAAATAATTAAAGATTTAATCTGTGGTATTTTCAAAGGTCAGACCCCACAACAAAGAGACAGAAAGGCCAGCCTCCCCTTCTCCTCCTCCTCCTCCTCCTCCTCCTCACTCTGAGTGCTGCTCCTTGCTCGAGATGTTCTGTGAGCATTTCAAAATCGACTGCGGCGGCCAGGAGTCTCCGTCCTGTCGGGTGTCACCGTTTAACTCCTTGTGCGCGCACATAGGGAAATCTTTATTGCGCCATCTTAACCGTGGCTAATTTCACAGAAGGACCACCCAGGGTCCTTTCCATCTTGAGTAAAGGTCAGAGGGTAAAAGGGCCGGATGCCCACGTGCCCAGATGCATGCATGCATGTGAAGGCCATCGGCGAGTGACTTGAATATGTAAACAGAACTGGGCCGAGATTGTATGCACCTTTCATTATCCTCCTTGATGCATAATCTATGAGGCTTATTCAGGACTGGCTCATCCTTAAACATTAATATGGGGGAAAATCCTGCTGAAGTCATTCTTTTTTTTTTTTGTCCTCTCTCGCTTGATAGCGTTACTTTCAGACCCTCCAAACAAGGCAGTGGATGAGTAGAGATTATCAAAGTCGCCAATCACTCATGGATCTGCAGAACACGCAGTGCAGCAAAAATGGCTTGTAGGGGGAGGAGGAGGAGGAGGGGTGAAAAACTGATGATGTTCCCCCAACTGGGTAGCACCAGAATATAAAGCGGGGCGGAGGATTTACGGCGTCCCTCATTGCTATGCCCATTCAGGGCTGGTGAAAGATGCCGGGTCAGAAAAGGTCTGGGTTGTATTCTGGTGTTATGTGCAAGCCACAGTGTCAGGGGGACTGTGCATTAAAAAAGCGGGAGTATGAAAGACACTGCTCTGCTCTTTCATGCTGCCTAGTCGCCCGCTCACTCATATCCGCTTGTCCTTGCAGAATTACTTTGGGGGAGCTGAAGGCTTTATCATGTCTTTGCCTCCCTTGCAAAAAGATTCCAGGGAAGAAAAAGTTTTTATTCCTTCCTTCTTCCTCTACTCCTCCCTCTCCTCCATTCCATCTTCTCCCCACTCTCTTTCCCTCCACCCCCCTGCTTTTCGCTCTATCTCTCCCGACAAACTCCACTCCCTTTGTGTCCGGCTCTTTATAGCTCTACATCAGAGAGAGAGTGAGGCCGGCGCGGGCCGGCCCTGATATTCGCCGGCAAATGTGTTTATCAGCGGCGAGGACTCGCGGCTGAGAAAGTCAGACTGCCGTGCGCTGACAAGTTCAATAGAGTGCAAGTTACCTTTTTCAGAATGCAGCACCGCACGGATAACTGCAGATAGCCATCTCTGTTGGGTCTAAATGAAATGTTATCCTTCGGAAAGGTATGGCAGGTAACACGGTGATTCAGCACTGACATACAGTGCTGTAGGACACAGTAGCAGCACAGAGAGAGTGATTATTATTAGCAGGCTAATGCACCTATCATTTGCAGGTCACACAGGTGGGGAGGACTGACTCACCTGACTGGCTGCGGATGAGAGGAAATGTTAAACAGCACGACTGCCTTCAGTACTCTCTCTCTCTTTCTCTCTATCTCTGACTTTCTCTCTCTCCATATTTCTCTCCCTCTCCCTCTCTATCTATCTATCTATCTCTGACTTTTTCTCTCTTTTCTCTCCCTCTCTCTCTATCTCTCTATCTCTGACTTTCTCTCTCCCCATCTTTCTCTCTCTCTCTCCTCATTCGCCTGCCCTGTTGGCTGTGTCTGACGTGACGGAAATTAATCTCTGGCTGCTCCCAGCCAAGAATATGGGTCACCTCAGCAGTACCAGCAGCAGCAGCAGCAGCAGCAGTGCCTGAGCAGGTTTTTTTGGGGGGATCCAGCAAAAGAGCTCCGTGTTCACGGTTACAGTGCAATGTCAGAGCCAGAGTCATGGTGTGCTGAATGTGTGAGGCCGGCCTCATGCCTTGCAACTCAGCTGAAGGCCCTGGATTTATCTCAGTGGCTTGATAATGGCGCCCTGTCTTATAATTAGAAGCATAATTCTGGCCTTTTTTGCCGTTATTCAGAAAGGACAGTGAAGATTGACAGGACGCAAGTGGGAGAGAGAAATGAGGCACGACCGGGAAATGACACGCAGGTCAGACGTGAACCTGGGTCTCCGTGGGCACGTGGACCTGAACCCTGCGCAAACTCCGTAGCCAATCGCTCCACCGTGCCGCTGTGGTGTCGTGCCTCTTAACCCTGGAGCTGTGGTCTCTCCGCGCTGGTGGTGTGTGTGTGTGTGTGTGTGGCTGTGGAGCCCCTTGCATCAGCTCCTCATGCCTCGCTTTGCTCCTCGGCGGGCCGCTGCACTGCGCACACGTCTCCCCATTAAAGATTCATGCAGCGCCGGCAGCGTGGCTCAGCGCGGTGTCAGGACCGCAGAGGGGGTCACAGAGGAATGAGAACGCCGCCGCCACCGCTGCCACCGCTGCCACCACCACCACCACGCTGTTGTTGTTCAGCGCCTCTGTCTGAGCATAAATGGGCATAAATGTACGCGCCACCTCCTCCTCTCCTAGCAGAGCAGAGCGGAGCAGCCAGAACCACCAGCACCAGCACACTGCTGCCAGCCTCTATGCAGTCACAACCAGAACCACCACCAGCACCAGCACACTGCTGCCAGCCTCTATGCAGTCAGAACCAGAACCACCACCAGCACCAGCACACTGCTGCCATTCTCTCTGCAGTCAGAACCACCACCAGCACCAGCACACTGCTGCCAGCCTCTATGCAGTCAGAACCAGAACCACCACCAGCACCACCACCAGCACCACCAGCACCACCACCACACTGCTGCCATTCTCTCTGCAGTCAGAACCAGCAGCAGCACCAGCACCACTAACCACCGCGGCCAGCCTCTCTGCCTGGGCTTGGCACGCCAAGAAAACGTGTGGAAAATAAACTGAGCAAGGAACCGTTGCGCTCGCTCGCCTAAGGAGTTATTGTTGGAGTATAGATCGGCATGGAGTATTTATACGTAATGGAGGTGT
Organism: Sardina pilchardus; assembly: GCF_963854185.1. Taxonomy (NCBI): domain Eukaryota; kingdom Metazoa; phylum Chordata; class Actinopteri; order Clupeiformes; family Clupeidae; genus Sardina; species Sardina pilchardus. Next base: position 28,706,802 of record NC_085011.1, on the reverse strand, counting down.
GTGGTGGGGGTGGAGGGAGAGAGAGAGAGAGAGAGAGAAAGAGAGAGAAGGGGGAGGTATAGCAGTTTCTTTCAATCTCCCACCTGTGTTCGATATTCATGTCCATAATATACGTCCTCATATACGCGCCGCCTACGAGGCTGTCGGGTGGCTTGGTGTGCCTGACGAGCTAATGTGTCCCGTTTGGCGCGTTGGTAATCTCTGTGAGGTCTGCTCGTGGCCCAGCTTCATCTGTGGGCTTGATGCATATTTATTTGCCGCGCCTGCAGCCCACTTGTTTGCTCGATCGCTCGCTCGCTCGCTTCCCAGCTCCCGTTGCTATATTTGTATCACCTCTTCAAAAACTCCGGGCGGTGGAGGGCAAGAGAATTAGGCAATTAGATCAGTCGCCATGGGGGATCATGCCTCTCGCGCAAACTCTCTCTCTTGGAGGACTGACCAGGGAGAGAGGGAGCGAGAGAGAGAGAGAGAGAGAACATATAAACAAACAGACATTATACTTCAATTAAGTACCCAGAACTTGGCCATCTCTGCATGAGAAAAATACAGATAAATGGGCAGAGGCAACAAATAACAGCATGCACTAGAGTTGAAGAGACTACTGGGGGTGAGGGGGGTGAGAGTAATTGTATGAAAAGGGAAGAATGTGTGTAAAGACAAGGGCTGCACACCCACCATCCCACCATCCCACCTCCACCCTAATTACTGGCCAGAGTGCGCTGTGTTTGTTTATCTATTGATGCTTTCTCCGTGTGATCACGCTAGTCCAGCTTGGTTAATTATTAAAGAGTGCAGCAGTGGGGGGGTAATGCTGACCAGACGAGAGTTCAGAGGAGGGAGAAGTCAAAGCTCCATACTGCCCCCCATCCACCCCACCCCAGCCCACCCCATCCCACCCCCCGAGAAAAGCCAAGGACAGTCACTCTGCTCAGGGCCAATTACCCACTAGGTGGACAACTCAGGCACCCAGGCTGAAATGCATGCTAATGGCTAGCCACATAATTGCCACTATTTCGTGGCCCTTTTACGGTTTAAGTATTATGAAAATGGGAGTTTTCAAGGGGGAGACTCCGAGAGATGCCCGTGGCAATGGGCGGGCAGCAGCAGCAGCAGCAGGCAAAAACATAAACGTCCGCAAATGCTGTTTCAAGGGCAGCCATGACAACAGGGTACCATCAGGAGCTAATAGTACTGACTCATTGGCTGACAGAAGAGATGGGGGAAGGACTCAGTTAATAGTACAGTTCACCTGTTGAGGAGCACGCTCACAAATATGTGATTATGTGAATGTGCAGTGAACTGAGAGTCCCACATTATGATGTGACAATTACTCTGAGATTTTCCTCACAGATTGTATACAGAACAGTGAAACTATAGATCATTTGCGTTAAATTCTGGAAGGAATTAGGAGAATAATTTACTCCTCAACAAGAGTGCTTCCCTATATTTCCCTATTACAGTCTATGGTCCTTCCCCATCTTTTGTACTCAGAGTTTCTCGAGATCCATTCTATTCTGAAGCACGATGGCGGGCTCCCTAAAAGGAAAAGAAAAACACATCGGTTTCTGGCATAATTAAAAGCCATTTTCTGTTCCATTACGGTCGCCACACTCTGGTGATTGTGCCGTGACAGGTGCTACTGAGTGGAGCGTAATCCTGTTTGTCACAACCCATTCCCGGCTTTATCCCTCTGCTGATCTCAACAATTATGACCTGCAAACCCGCATGGATGTTTTGCAGCAGGGTGCGGAGTATGCAGCCTTCATGTTTTAGGTGGTAAGGGGGGTGAGATAGACAGTGTCTGTCTCTGTGTGTGTGTGTGTGTGTGTGTGGGGGGGGGGGGGGGGGGGGGGGGCTTGGTAAACACATGTGACGGTGCTAAATGGCTTTTAAACAGCATTCATTAGCACTGTCATTGTGTGTTATTCACCAGGCTTATAATGACTCTATTCCTAAGGGAGGCTTAAGCGCGGATTTCTGATGCTGCGGTTAAAAAATTCAGCACCGCGCCTCCCTCCCTGTTGTGTTTCCATGGCATTATTTCCCACAGGAGGTGGCTTACAGGAGGGTGAGGCGTGTGTGTGTGTGGGGGGGGAGAGAGATCTGGATGGGGCGGTGTGGAAAGTAAGGTCATAGGAAATCTGAGGGAGAATGGCAACGGAGGGCCCATTCCATTATGTGTTTCATGACGCTCAATACTATCGCTGTCATTATGGGAGCGGCATCTTGGGACTGTTTGTGCGACCGGGGGGAAAAAACAAACTGGTGTGGATATCTCCCACATATGATATTTAATCTATAAGATGGCTTGGGGAAGAAGAAAAGGAAATTCAATTTCAAAGCGATTCCGTTCTTTTCCGTATCTCCTTCCCTTTTACGCCATCAGGGTTTGAATCAGCGAATGCCCTTGAAATGGGCTGTTACCTGCTTGAGTGACGGACAGTTTTGCATTTGCCTCCAAAACACAGACTCAGCCACAGTGATGAGAATCCTCTCAGACAAAGCATCACACCTCATTCCAATTAACGAGCAGGCCAGACTGTCACTGGAAGAGACACCCAGGGAGCTAGGGTCCCTGCACACACACACACACACACACACACACACACACACATACACACACACACACACACACAGTCACCCCATGGCAAGCGGCGCAGTGTGACACGCCCGATCAATAGACAGACTGCCAGATCCCCTGTGGAGTGGGGAGCACAGGGGGGACAGATTGATGGTGTAATCTCACAAACACACACACACACACACACACACACACACACACACACACCTAGACATAGTCAAATACACACACATAGACACACATTTGCACAAAGATATATACACACGCACACACACCTAGACATAGTCAAATACACACACATACTGTAGACACACATTTGCACAAAGATATATACACACGCACACACGCACACACACACACACTCAGACTCTCTCTCTCAAACACATACACACACACTCACAATCACACACACACAAACACACACACACACATATGTATACACACATATAAACAAACAAACACATTCATACATATACACACATAAACAAACAAACACATACATACACACACACACACACCTCTGTCACACACACAAACAGACACACACACATACTAATACACTCTCTCACACACACATACACACACTCACAGATGCAAATACGCAAGAGTTATGTTTTGTGCTAAATTGAGGAATTTTTAGCACTGTGGCTTTTAGCAATCAATAGGGCTTTGGAGCAGCGGGACACATGAAGGTTAATATTACCAGTTTGTAGCTGTAACCAGAGACAGACACATTTAATTACACTTTTGGATACAGACATATAAAATGTGTGTGTGTGTGTGTGTGTGTGTGTGTGTTTGTGTGCATGTGTATGTCAGAATGTATGAGTGTGCGGATATATATATATGTGTGTGTGTGTGTGTGTGTGAGTGTGCATGTATACATACGTGTATGTTTGATTGTGTGTGTGTATGAGTGTGCATGTATGCATGTGTGTGTGTGAATGTGTATTTGTATGAGTGTGTGTATACACGTGTGTATATGTGTGTGTGTGAGTGTATGTGTGTGTGTGTGTGTGTTTGCCAAAAGAACGGGTCTCTGTGGCTTAGGAGGACATTTTAACTGAACATCATTAAAAAAAAATCAACGGGGAGCGGCTGAGATGAACATACTAGTACATTCACAGCCAAAGGGGTTTTCGAGACATGAAGCTATTTTCTCAAGTCCCTTAGGTTTACATTTATTTTCAGTAAAAGAAACTATTCTCCATGCTTATAAAGTAAACTGTAGCAAACAAACCATTGCTCACTATTTAATTGTCACAATTTCAGGCAATCTTGATGATGTGCCGCTAAACAGTAGGCATTCTCCAAAGTCAGATAAAATAATTCAAAGCTTAAACTTAATGTCTCAGACATCCGTCGGGCATTTTTAAATATAACCTCAACCAAACACGAATAAAGACAAAGATGTTCTTCACCTCCATGCATGCCGAAAACAGCATCCTAACAGTATTCATTTGTCTCATTGATTCATTTGTCACGGGGTGAGAGTAAGCTATTAACTTCCTTCCTCGTTCGGGGACTTTCCTGTATCGATTTGTCCCACCACGGAGAGTGTGTGTGTACGCGGAGGGGGAGCCAGTAGGACAAACACGGGCGTGAGCAAAGTAAATGGACTGAGCCCGGGAAGAGAGGACGGACGAGCTGTGTGTGTGTGTGTATGTGTATGTGTGTGTGTGTGTGTGCGTGTGTGTGTGTACGTGTGTGTGTGTGTGTGTGTGTGTGTGTGTGTGTGTGTGTGTGTGTGTGTGTGTGTGTGTGTGTGTGTGTACGTGTGAATGTGTGTGTGTGTGTGTGTATATGTGTGTAGAATGGATGAGCTCCCCCTCTCTCCCTGGATAAACACCGGGCCGGTGATTAAACAGGACCGAGGACCTTCGGGGGTCACCTGCCAACTCGCCAGGTGACAGACTCCCTCCTCACTGCCCTCCGCCTGCTCTCTCCGAGGTCAGGCACGTGAAGGTCCCCCCTGAGCTGGGTGCCAGATGTTTTTTGTCACCACCCCCCCCCCTTTCTTCCTCTTCCTCTTCCGTGACCCAACAGATACCAGACACCTGAAAAAAAAAACATGGCGGTATTGATCTGCTCTTCTGCTCAACTGTTAGTTCTCACAGTTGTCTGCGGTGCAGTAAATACAAAAATATAGCCTTTTTTTCTACAGAGCTGTTCAATACTGCATGCAGGTTGCGTAGGCATTGTGTTTTGTAAGCTTGGCTTAAACTGGAGAGACAAGATGTTGGCTGACCCACTCACATTGGTGCAGTCTTCCCAAAGTGGTGCAAGTGTGCCAAATTTACCCAAGGCACCGGTAGCTTCACAACAGTACAGTAGGCAGTTTCATCAGCTGTCAAACATGACTGGATGCACTTTATTCAATACAGTATGCACTGTATTGAGGCAAGATTGTTCTGTTTTGTTATTCTGTTTACTGTTTTGTAAAAGTTCTCTATTCAGTGAAGAACCAGTAGGTAGGTTGTTGTTGTGAGAATATGTCGAAAACACCTCAATGCTCCTCTGTTCCTGTAGACGCAACGTTGCGGTCGATATTGCACAACACACACTTGTATTTGTGTCAGTGTTCTCTATGACAGACACTCTGTACGTTATTGATGTTTGGCATCTAAGGAAAGACGTCCATTGTTACATAACAGTGGCCCTCAAAGGGCACAGGGTGCATGAATCCCTCCCTTTGATTTCCTGTCTGTTCTCTCAGACACGGCATTAGCGGCAACCGCCGCCACAAGCCCAGAACTCTTTTATTCGACCCCCTTTATGTGCTGCTGCTGATGGTGCTGCTGCTGTTATGTTGCTGCTATTGCTGTGGTGGAAGATGCTGAGGAGATTAGAGAGCAGGTCTTTAAGATAGCCTCCCAGTGAGCTGCGGCTGCAGCTTGCCTGGCATCTCCCACAGATCCAACTTCTAAATCTTATTTCTATTTCTTTTTTTTCTTTTTTTTTAAAGTGGGAAAGATAGACACATCAGCCTGAATAAGAGACGCTTATGTCTCCAATAAAGCTGTAAGGGAAAGAGAGAGAGAAAGATGAAGAGAGAGAGAGAGAGAGAGAGGGGGGGGGGGAGGGACAGTGAGCGAGAGGAAGAGAGAAGGGAGCCCTCCTTATTGGCCTGTCTTATTTCTCAGCACCGTGGTAAACAGGAGATTTTTAAATGCGGAGGCTGTTTCACAGGCTTTGGTGAGTCTTTGACTGGATTGAGGAAGGGATGCGGGGGATACTCTGGAGGAAGAAGAAGTCTGAGGTGAGATGGATGAGGGGATGTCGGGAGGAGCACTGATGCACCTGGTGGAGGCACGTCTCACCCTTGTTTTATCTCCGGCCGTAAACGCAAGGTGAACCTCATTAACGGGGCATTAGCCGCTATCTGGCGCTAACATTTTTATCTGATACACTAATAGATAGATGTCTTTGTTTTCCTTTAGTGTTTTTGAAAGTTACAGATCCACCTGAGCCAAGATTTCTGCAATAGAGCATACTTAATAAGGATGGCAAGCACCAAGACATCCATCTTTGCCCACTGCCACATACCGAGATAATCATCTAAGATTGTGAACGAATGGGGCGCAATAGAGAGAAACATTAACCTCGCTCAGTATGAACCTCGGTGCTATCCGTACCCCTGGCACGCATCCCTGTCCCCTTTGATCCTCTTAAAACGATTTATGCGGCGGAGCAGATGGGCTTCAGCCCGAGCCTCTCGCTGTTTTACGACGCTTTACCTCCTTCTCTCCCCCGTAACCGGCGCAGCCAGGTGAGCCAGCAGGGGCCCTCAAAGCCCCAGCGCTTTGGCCACCGCAAACAGCCATCTATCCTTCAGCCAGCTCCCATGCGTCTCTATGTGTGTGTGTGTGTGTGTGTGTGTGTGTGTGTGTGTATGTGTGTGTGTGTGTGAGAGAGAGAGTGAGTGAGTGAGTAAGTGTGTGTGTGTGTGTGAGAGAGAGAGTGAGTGAGTGTGTATGTATCTATGTCTATGTGTGTGTGTGTTCATGTGTGTGTGTGTGTGTATGTGTGAGCACACACCCGACCCTGGGGCCCATGCATCACCTGAGTGGGGGACGATAGGTCCACTGTCACCCAGCGCCGGTAACAGAGAGCGGCAGCCTCCAAAGCCACAGCCCGGCCTTATTTATGGGCATAGCCGGGAACGGAAAACAGTCATTACCGGCGGCCGCCGGAGTATCAGTCAGCGCTGAGGCCCGCTGAGATTGAATGTCAGGGGACGGGAGGAGGCAGCGAGCGGAGCGGCGGCGGGGGAGCAAACCCCTTCATACCCCCCTAAAGGCAGACGCATCAGGGAATCTCATTGGGAAAGACCAGACAGGATCATCAGGCAACATCACCTGCTCACAATACCGCGGTGGACCTACCTCACAGGGAACAAATAAACAGGACCCACAGGTAGCTTTTTGTTACGGCGCAAGGTACTTTTCCCCAAAATGTTTTCATTTCACATGCCGTTTTACACATTCACACACATGCCCCAGACCTTCAATTCCCATTTACAGTGAGGAGCAAAGACTCCAGAAAATAAAAGGAACTGACGTGACGGGAACCGACGCTTAAACCGAGCCTTTTAAACCCACATATGGATGGACTAGGCCACGACACGTGGAAGCAAGACGTGCCATGGCATAGGAGATCAGGATCACAGGCAGGCCGAGCCAGTCCTACAGGTGGCTGCCAGGTGGAAATCACCGCTATAATGCAATCGTGGCTGAGACAGAGATGAAGAGGGAGAGGGAGAGGAAAAATCGTATACACCTTACAGATGGCTCCCCTTCGTTTAACTTGGAGGCCCCGTCACTTTCCGGGACGGAAGATGCCACGGCATGGATTGGCACACTTAATTTACCAAGCCCGGAGAGATTATTACCCTGGCATGAGTGACTGGTGCGCCGTCTGGGGGTGGAGGACTCCCACATCAGTCTGGAGCCTAGATCGGCGTGCTTTGATAGCGGGTCGCTGGTGATGAAATGGCTGTGCTGTAGAGAATTTTGGGTGATTGACAGCAAGAGAGTGAGATGGAGTCGGGGATAAAAGAGATGGATGAAGGAGGGAAGCAGAGAAGACGGGAGGAAGGGAAGTGTGTGTGTGTGTGTGTGAGGGGGGGGGGGACTCAAGACGTCTTTGGAAATTCCCCGGAGCTTTCATTAGTCAAGGCAGCGCTTTTGAGCTAGGTGGAAGCAAATGATGTGTTGGTCTTAAGTGAGTCGCAGTATCTGGAGAACTTAATTAGGGTCGAGGAAGAGAAAGACGAAGCTGCAGAGAGCCACCTGACCCTCTGACCGCATGGGGAGTGGAGATAGGATAAGCCCTGCTCTGCTCCTCTCCTCTTCACTCCGCTGTGTGAATGTGTGTGTGTGTGTGTGTGTGTGTGTGTGTGTGCGCCATCCCTCCTTTTTTATCTCTCCCTTCCTCCTTCTCTCTGTCTGTCTGTTCCTTTCTCTCTCTCTCTCTCTCTCTCTCTCTCTCTCTCTTTATCTATCCTCTCACTGTGTGTCCCCTTTACTGACATTTTTTTCCTTCTCCTGCCTCTCAGCACCTCCTCTCTCTCTCTCTCTTGGAATGTGTGTGTGTATGTTTCATCTGTCTCTCCCTCTCTCTCTCTCTTTGACAGGTAGAGGGCGTGTGCCCCCCCCCCTCCTCCCCCTCTTCCAGTGGAGAGACAGCTCTGAGGCATAAATCTAGTGCCTGGACCCCCAGTAGTCGAGCAAAGCTTCTCAAAATGAGGCACACGACAGCCACCGCAACCCCACAGCTCCGGTAGCACAAACATCGCGCCAGAACAAAATGTTCTGTTTCTGACAAGATAGGTCATCTCCAACAATACACTGGGATGTAGAAAAATACTGCGTTTCCTATTGCAGTATGTCTGGGTCAGAGCGGTACGACTTTTATTTCTGCATGGAGTCCCTCATGTTGTACATTGTGTACTGCACTTCAATGGAGACTGCGTTTGCTGATGCTATCTTTGGGCGGCAGGTCAGATATTGGTATATGCATTTAGCTTTTATGCTTTGCTCCGTTGTTTTCCCAGGCCTCTCTTTAATGGATTGCTACGTGGTCTTTGGTTAAATCTAGCGCCAGCCTTGGCTTTTACCATTTTCCATTATGTAATTTAAAACACTCACTCAATCTCACACACAAAACAAACACACACACGCACACACACACACATACACTTTCTCTCTCATACATACACACACAAGGGCATATACATACATACACACACACACACACACACCACAAATGAAATTAATAAATCAATGAATAGATTCAATGAATCAAAAAAGACACCATATATCTTGCAACAAAAAAAGAAATCCATTTTGCACTTTTTTTTATGTTTCATTATTGTATGCCTGAAGATGCAGAGCAGGAAATCAGGTCAAAGCAGAATGATGTAGAAATGAAGTGATTTAATGGGCCCACAGGGCAAATACAAATATAGAACAGTATTATGACTGGCCTCTCCTAGGATAAAGTGACAAGGCCATCAACCATAAACACACTTTTAGTGCAACATGCAATGTGCATGGTGTTATGCATTTACAAAAGTAGTCTATGTGTACAGTTAATACATACCAACTGTGTGCAAGTCTGTGTGTGTGTGTGTGTGTGTGTGTGTGTGTGTGTGTGTGTGTGTGTGTGTGTGTGTGTGTGTATGTACTGTATGTTCATCTACATCCATCTGTGTGTATCTGTGTGTATATAGTGAAAGGGACCTGAAAGCAATGAAAATCACCAAATATGCAAAAAGCAAGATGCTGCACTCAACTTTTATGTGACCATAGATCCCCTTTCCCACACCCTCACGTCTCTGCTCAATATAGTTCTTGTTTGAACCACTAGGTGGTGGGGCGACTCTTCTCCTGTCAAGGGAAACCTGAGTAAGTAACAACTTGACTAGTCAAGTCATGTTTTTTCTTTTTATTTTACTTTTAACGCAAATGGTTTATATTGTTGTGAGAAAAATAAGAATGTCTTGACTTGACCAGTGTAATGGGGATTTTTTTTATCTTTTCAAATCTAGCTTGTATCATATATGGTCATTCCTGTGGCTGTTAGAAGTGTAATAATGTTGGCTATGGGTATAGACTTACATCATTACAAACATGCAATCAGACACAGCATTAATTTATGTAATGGAAGAAATTCAAGCTTTAAACATGAACGCTACACCCACCCAGACGGTCTCATGCTGGGTTTGTACGTGACTCACTCAGCCTTCCCACCGGTTGCCTGGAGAACTTATCACCTCTACAGCAGGTGCATATCGCCCTCATATCCGCCTGCTCTCATTCACATCAGGCTGTTTACAGACAACAAGCTACTCTGTGATTCTAAGGCACAGCGGTTCAGTTCATCCACACTCAAGCAGCTCTGAGCAGCAGGGGGGTCAAAAGAGGTGCAGTGAGAGTGGAGCTGGGCTAGCGTGCAGTAGCCTTTGGTTGTTGTTGTAGTAGTTGTTGGTTCAATTCCTGGCTTCAACCGCACTTAACCCAAGTTGCAATGACAATGTAATCCCTTGTAAGATAGTTGACATGTAAATCACTTTGGATGAAAAAAGTGTCTGCTAAATGTAATGTAATGTCAGTGGTGCACTAACCTCTTTGAAGAAAGTGAAGCAGCTGCCCCCATCACTTTCACAACTTGAGCAATGATAGGCTGTTTTTGAAGTGACTGTGACTGTGCAAAGGCATATTTGATGGAAAACAAGCTTCAAATGTTCCAAAACAGAGGGACACCTTGAAGTTGTGAAATTGTACATTTCCCTCTAGGATTTGGCACATTTGTATTATCTTCAAACAGAAATCTCCCTCTGACTTTAAACACCCAGCCTTTAGTGCGTTTGATGCAGAGCTCATTGCAGCCATCTTGTGCTCTCAGCAGTTTGGGAATATCTGCTTTAAACACCCAGACTCTCCTGGGTGAAAGTTTGGGCTTTGAAAAGCTGTTGCCAAAAAACGGCAAGTGACATTGAAAATGATCACGTAGCTACTGATGACCCACCACCACAAAAGTGTTCACACTCTTCTTCCCTTAACAATCCATCAGTGGCATTAAAAGATTGAGCTCTGATATTCAGGTTAGTTGAGCTCTGATTATTAACGCAATAAATAGTAAGTAAAAAACAAGCCATGGGAATTCAGATAATAAATAAATTAAAACGACCCCTCTAATGCTGCTAATGAGGTCAGACAGATCTGGGCTGTAATGGGTCCCAAAGCGGTGGAAAATGTACGGGTGGGAAATGGTGGCACGTCCACATGGACACTTGGGGCCCGAGGAGCACAGGAAGAGGGTTCAGGGCGGTGACGGTTGCAGGCGATGCCCCGCTTCTAATTAAGAGTGACACGGGTACCCGTCGCTCAACAGTTCAACTCGCCTCAGGCAAGGTTGGGGTCCCCCCCACCCCCCAACCCCATTTCCACGCACACGCTGCCTCTCCTCTCCTGCTTGTGTTCCATGTCCCTCTACGTCTCCCTCTCTCTCTTTCACTGCACCTTTCTTCCTGTACGTTCAGTTCACCTTGAACGTATAGTTTATGTGTATGATGTTTTGCTCGTCTCATTCGCCCTTTAATGTCCTCATCTCTCTCCGTTCTCAGCAGCTGCTGCAGCGTCCCTCGCTTTTGCGTTCCCAACAGGTTTATTTGATAACAAGGCAGCCTGTCTGAGAATGTTCACACAGGGCTTTGCTAATTGCTGACGGCACGTGCCATCCCCACAGGATCTTAGACAGAGCACTCAATGAAGACATCACACAACCCGCCATCAAAAGAGCCTTTGGCACGGCATCGGTCCCGATGAGAACTGAAAAGCGGCAGGGAACGGGGAAGGAGTCAGGACGGGGTGCTCATGGAGGAAGAATTACTGCCAGTGTTTTACAGTTAGAGGTTCAGGAAACGGGCAGTAAGGGAAGCTCAACTGATGAAGCAAGGTTCTTATATGAGCAGAAGGGTAGTCAGTCAGTAGTGCGGGATCTTCCCTGGCACCTGTTGTCCACAGGCAGGTGGGTGTTGTCCTGATCCCAGATGGACAGAGAGATAGGAACCACAAAGAAACTGATAACTTGGGTAAATAACAATGCCGGTTCTAAATGAAACACAATGTCCTTCATTCAGAAGTCAAAGTTCAAAACCAGTTTTCCATTGGAGGAGCAAAGAAAGGTAAAGGCTTTATTGTGATTATATTTGCTAACGTTGTTAATAGTTCGAAGTGCAACATTTGAAACATCATTCTAAAAATTGTGAGATCTGTCATGTGCACAGCAGTCATACACAGCATTTGTTAGAGTGAGTGACATTTAAAATAGTCAAAATCAAAATAGTGGCATAACGGTGACATGATTGCATGACTTCACTTCATTGTTGACTGAATAATTTGAATGTTAACTTTGCAATCGACTGTCCCTCACTTTTCTCATGAGTTCATGTTTAAATTTGTGAGCGCCTATCTCTCTCCTGTCTATCACAACTTTCCATGGGTATCTTTTAGGCCCTTTCATCCTCCTCTATGAAACTGACAAGGAGTGCCTTTGATTCACCATGTCCTTGTAACACCAAATGCGATTATCTCGAAGGACAAGCTGCATCGTTTGCTACAAGCATGAAGTCTCCATAAGATTTTGCCTCTACATCACATCATCAGAAAGGGGCTGACATGCCAGAGGAGCTGACTCTCTCACGCAACGGAAGAAAACACAGACACCTGCCAAGCAATTATAGACGGGTGGAGAAACAGCTTCTGTAAATGCCAAGGTGCGTGCTGGCACCATTACCGCCTGCAACAGCTTAACGCCACAGTCCATGATACTGCTGAGATTGATGACTGTCAAGGGATGGTTGAGTTCATGAACAACTGGGAAGTGGGACAATTCCGGTTTTCGTCAACGTCAATACTGAACATTTGGCAGCGTCTGTTGTATACGGGACATCACACTTTTTTGTGGAAGCTCGCTGTAAGATCCAAGAAGAACAATCATTTAGCATAACGAAAGATACAAATGTACTTGTCCCATGTATAAATACATAACGTCCTTGTTGATATGTTATACATATAAACATAGGGACTGTGACTGACTGTTAAACGATACAGTTTACTTTTGTGTAACTATGTGATAGTCATCTGGCTGTAGCTTGTTTGCCTGATAGTTGTCGCAATTGAATATTCTGAACTCTGAGAAGTTTTAAGAAGGGAAGTTTTCCCTCTTGCCAGTTGCATGAACACCAAGAGCCAAATACAGGTGGTTAGTTTCTCAATTACTGAGCTAGGACTGTTCGTCAAAACCATATTGCAGCTGGCCTGGTACCATAGATATTAGAGAGTTAGATACCGCATTGGGTTCCAGAACATAAATAGCGCAGTCATCATGGTGGGGGCAACGGTAACTGGAGGACAATTTATACTTTGCAGTCATGTGACTACCATGGTACCTGGCGGGCAAGAAACGCGGACAAAAAATGGCTCATATTTGCATACTTGTAGCTAGTATACACAAAGCGGCATTGATGGAGTCCTCAGTTAGTGCATCCAATAACACAACAACTATCTGGCCTGTTGTTTTAACCTCAAAACACCAACTTTCGTATAGTAAAACTGGCAACATATTGGCAAGATCCTTGATTAGTTTACTGAATTTCGTTGCTGGAGAATGATGTTCTTGCTCGCCAGCCAGTAGTTGTGACGTCATGTGCAATGGAGAAACAGGTATCTCTGATTGCCGGCAAGTGTTGCCCATAGACCTCTGAAGTTTGCCTACAAAAAAGCTACCATCTTTGCCCAAATAAGGAGATCTGGTATCATGAGATATTTTTCTATGGGAACATAACATGAAGATTTTGAATTATCGCACCTGTTAAGCTCTCACAGGGGCGAAGAAATCAGAAATGCAGACGTTTTGCTCAACACAGTTTTGTCCTCTGCCTTCAAGTGGTTACTGTGGTCTTTGGTATGTGAAGATTTGATCTTTGCTACCCCAGAGCTAACTTATAATGCAACTTGCCATAGGTAGTTAGCTTCAATGAATCCGGATCTCCTTATATGGGCAAAGATGGCAGCTTTGGTACCTTTTTCTAGGCGATCTTCAGAGGTCTATTGACAGTAAGTGTTTGCCCCCAGCCCCCCACCAATATGGTGGCCGCAGTACATGCCATATAGAGCTCTACAGACAATGTGGTATCTATATTTCTAATATCTATGCCTAGCGCTACAAGAGCCTGCAACAGATTAACTTCCTTAGCCTGGAAAACAGCTTGAATTCACCATGCTAAATTTGAGGGTGAGAAATTAGAGTGCATGAAAATTCACTCTACTGTTATCCTGTTTCTTCTTATTACAGTGCATGAAAATGCACTGTACTGTTATCCCTAGGCTTCTTCTTCTTCTTCTTCTTCTTCTTCTACTACTTCTTATTATTCTTCTTCTAACGCACGCAATTTAGCTTGAACCGTTTAACGTAGAAACTTCATTCAAACTGTGTTACGAAGGTCTTGCTTAGGACATCAGCGCAATGTATTTTTTTACTTTGTAACTTTTATACTTTTTAAACTATAAATTAAAAACTATTAACAATTTCCCCATAGACTTAACATTGCTCATTATGACATCACGGCAGCAATTAGAATGTTACCCCAGCTGGTCAGCCACCTGGGCACCAACTGTCAGTTTCTCTCAGGCTCCTCTCTGAAGACTACATATTCTGTTCCCCTGTATCCTCTGCGCACAACAGTATCAAAATAAGTCCTCCTAATTCCATCCAACTTTATATCCATTCATCTTCTTCAAACCATTCACTCATCCACCCATTCTAAACAGTCTGCCTATCAACAACATCAATTAGACGCTCTACATTGAACTTTTAAACAATCTACTCTGTCTCAGGCTGGCTCTCTTAAGACTAGCCAGTTAAATTGATTACACCTGTATCTGTATCCACTACTCTCAGTAGAGAGCTGTGTCTCTCCATTCTACAAGAATATAAGGCACATTCCATCCAACTTTCTATCCACTCATCTTCTTCAGACCATTCACTCATCCACCCATTAAACTGTCTATCAACATCCATTCAACTCTCTGTCTATCAACATTAATTAGACTATCTACATTCAACTTTTAAATGATTTACTCTGTCTCAGGCTTTAAGCATTAAGACTATGCCACTCTCTTAAGACTAGCCAGTTAAATTGATTACACCTGTATCAACTGTCAGTTTCTCTGGCTTTAAGCATACAATCTCTCTGAAGACTACATATCCTGTTAACTGTTTCCTCTGTCCACAACTGTTTCAAAATAAAAGTCCTCACTGCAATAATACACTATTAAATCATTTAACCATTGAAACTACTCAACTTTTTAACTGTTCAACCATTCCAACTGTCAGTTGTCATCAACTATGCCTCCAGTCAACTACATGAAACCTCCATGTACCTAGCAACCAACATAGCAACCATTAAAATGAAGCGTTTATGACCGTTTCCATAGCAACCAACATGATTATACTGCAGTAACTTCTTGTTTCCTGATAGTGGCCACCATGGATACCATAGCAACAAATGTTTCAAAATAAAAGTCCTCACTAGCAAGTTATCTAGTTAGCATGGTTAGCATTGTTAGCATAGCTAGCATTTTTAGCATAACTGCAAAAAATCATCAACTAAGTTAGCTAATCAAGCTGGTTAGCATTGTTAGCAAATCTAGCATTGTTAGCATAATTAGCATTTTTAGCACAACTGCTAGAAATCATTAGCTAAGTTAGCTTATCAACATTTTAACATGAATAGAAATCATTAGTTAAGTTAGAACTGGAATGTTTCAGCTTTAAACTGTCTACCTCCACACTATCAACTCTCTGTAAACTATGCAACCACCATGTTTACCCTAGCTACACCTTAGTAACCATATCTACATTATCTATCTTTTTTTGCATTTTCATGCACTGGTAATTCCTTGGAATTGCATTTCTAGTTATTATTTTTCCTCTAACGTTTTTGTGCGTGCAATTCAGCTTCAACCGTTTAACGTAGAAACTTCATTCAAACTGCGCTGCGTAGGTCTTACTTAGGTGACTTCAGCTATGTATTTTTCAACTTTGTAACTTTTATACTTTTTGAACTATTAAATAAAAACTATTAAAATTCCCCCCATAGACTTAACATTGCGATTATGACATCATAATAGGGCAATTAGAATCTTATGCCAGGTGGTCAGTCCAGCTGCAGCAGCTCTCTCTCTCTCTCAGGCTTTAAGCATACAATCTCATTAAGACTACATATCCTGTTAACTGTTTCCTCTGTCCACAACTGTTTCAAAATAAAAGTCCTCACTGCAATAATACACTATTAAATCATTTAACCATTGAAAATACTCAACTATTTAACTGTTCAACCATTCCAACTGTCAGTTATCATCACCTATGCCTCCAGTCAACTACATGAGACCTCCATGTACCTAGCAACCAACATAGCAACCATTCAAATTAAGCGTTTATGACCGTTTTCATAGCAACCAACATGATTTTACTACAGTAACTTCTTTATTTCTGATAGTGGCCATCATGGATACCCTAGCAACAAATGTTTCAAAATAAAAGTCCTCACTAGCAAGTTAGCTAGTTAGCATGGTTAGCATAGTTAGCATTTTTAACATAACTGCTAGAAATGATTAACTAAGTTAGCTAATCAACCTGGTTAGCATTGTTAGCATAGTTAGCATTGTTAGCATAACTGCTAGAAATCATCAGTTAAGTTAGCTAATCAACCTGGTCAGCATTGTTAATATAATTAGCATTGTTAGCATAATTAGCATTTTTAACATTAACTGCTAGAAATCATTAACTAAGTTAGCTAATCAACCTCGTTAGCATAGTTAGCATGGTTAGCATTGTTAGCTAATCTGGTAATCAGGTTAGCTAATTCAATTTTAAACTGTCTATCTTAGCACTATCAACTTTCAAAAACTATGAAACCACCATGTCTACCCTAGCAACACCTTAGTAACCATATCAACATGATTTATCTGTACATTTTTGCATTTTCATGCACTCGTAATTTCCTTGGAATTACATTCTCTAGTTTGGTTTGTAATCGCTCCATTTAGAAGCCTATATAGGCTATGCCTGGTTAAGATGTGTTCAGGCAGGCCAATCAAATAGTTTGAGTGGGCTTTATATGACGATGGACAGATGAGCAGCAGTGAAGCAGTCATCCACGTCATCTGAGTGTGCTTGAAATTATTTTGTGTACAACAAAATCACTGCTGTTGGAGAAGCAAAGAGTTTAGATTCTGCTATCGCACCTGCTGTGCAAGTTACTGACAGTACAATGAAAATGTAAAAGCTGAACAGAAAACAGCGATTAAGACATTTCACATCCTCAATTTTTATAGGTGGGGTAAATTCAGTTTGAAACACACCCTAACCAAATCCAAATGGTGTTTCACCACACTCAAATTATGATAAGAATCCCAGCCTTACACCAGGCTACAAATACTTAGCTGCTCAGACCAAACCTGTCTGCATATATTCGGAAATACCTGAGAATCCTGAATCATCCTATACCCTCAGGCATTTCAGCCGAATGAATGTCTGACAGAACAGACAAGCATTCTCCACTTCTTCTGGTGCAACACAGCTTTCAATTATCTCCTGTGTTTTCTTTTGAAAATGGTATGTATGTCACAGGTGGCCATGCAATGAGTACATAATAGCAATGGAGTGTTGGGTCCAGGGAGGTGTGGCCAGGAGAAGCTGAGCTCCTCTCTGTGAAAAAATAATTCAGCCAATAGAAATACAATCACCAGTTCCACTAACCAGGGGTCCATGTTTACTGTTATGTGAAGTGATCGCAGAAGAGAAATAACAGGATGTCTGTCATCCACCTCATAATAGGGATAGCAAACGGTGACTGGATTGTAGCGGTACGTTTGACAGCTTTGAGAATATGTGTGGGCTCTGTGTAAAAGCAAACACTAGCTGCAACAAATCAATCAGAAACCCTCCTCACTTTGGGTTGCCAGAGGAAGCTTTGTATCCTCTCCCCTCTAGTCAGGGCTAGATATCAGCAACAGCAAAACAGGCACAATAGGGTGACCACTTGCCTGGATTTTGTATGGACATTCCAGCTTGATTCCTGCTATGTCCATCCCTAGGTTTTAAGGCATTGGCCCTTTTTGGACACGTGCTGAACACAACAGAGAACAACACATAGTCCTACAAGTAGCAATGAAAACAATGCATTCTCAGTGGGGCTTAATAAACAAAGACTGTCAGTATGCCACCCCCCCCCCCCTCCTTTTTTTGGTTGCTTGGCCTCCTTTCTCAATAAGTGTCTTCCTTTGTCTCACCAGTGGTCACCCTATGATAGATAGATATACTCAAGACACACCCACAGATGTAAGCAGTGGCTCGGTCAGCTAAGGTCGGACTTCAATTTCAACCTTGAAGTTGGGGTGGATCGACTTACCCCAAGTTCGGAAGTGGGAACTCCGACCTCAAATGCTGTTCCATTGTACTTTTTCCCAGTAGGAGGTCAGAATTCTTGACCTCCGAGGTGGTCTGGAATGAAACTGGGAGGTTCCAACTTGGAAACATCTGACTTCTGAGTTGTCTGGAATGCGGCATTAAATACTTAGCCTAGCGAGCTAGACCCACATCAAGATAGGATCTAGAAAATCACCATAGCAGGGCTCAATCGGAGGGGTGGGATAAACGATTGTCTTTCAAATTCCCTCTCCACACAATAGGATAGCGCTAAACGAATCACGTTCTTGTTTTGAAGTAGCAGGATGCTTAACGGTCGCAACTTCTGGTGGCATGTCAGTCATCATTATGTTAAGCCCGCCCAGAAACTCTATACATGATGTGATTCGTTCAGTGATTGCTGCCAAAGCCCAGCTTCCAAGTCAAACAAGCCGTTTTTCCACTGAAAACGAACCTGGTGTTGAACTGGTGCCGTTCGAAAGGCTTTGAACCGTGGTGCTATCTAGTGAACCAGCCCGCATTTACTTCAGTTCTGAACCGAACCAAGGATGCGTCATCAACAATGGGTGGTGCATGCAAAAGCAAAAGTTAATGAGATGCATAAACGGGAGAATGATATGACCAGTTGTCCCATAAAAAGGGCAGAAACTAGCTATTTAAAATGCTAGTCAACGTCAGCAGTGCAATGCTAGTTGAATCGTTTTGTTTACTCATAACATATGGATGGAAAACTCATGCTTTTAGCTTTCTCCCCTCTGAATTGCGCAATGACACGCCCATTCCAGTTCGCAGGAAAAAACAAGTATTTTTTGGTTCGACTTCCGAACCAAGGTGCCACGTTCCGAACCAGATTTTGTTTGGTGGAAACATGACGAACGGTTCAAATGTTGGTTCGTGAACGGGAACGGAGCCAGTTCTCTGTTGGTGGAAAAGGGCCTACAGAGAGTGTGGACCTACAACTTGAGCTCAGGTTGTGGTGCAGGTTAAGGCCGGCAAGTCCTCTCCCTTGTATTGCCAGACCTCTGAGGGCTGCTGCTGACTTGTCTGCCTGAGCCAAACACGATGAAAATAATAATAATAAAGAAGGCATGCATAGGTGAGTGCTTGATCGAAAACATCTACCATTGCTGAATAAATAGAAAACCTGCATATCAAGTTGCTTCTGTGTGCAAAATGCCAATCCACTTAGAAATTCTAAAGAAAACATCAAAATTCAAAGATGCAAAGCAGTCACTAAAGCCTGAACAGTCAGCCACCTATGTTCATGAGATGGGGAAAGAGTTGAATCTGTTTATTTCATCAAATAATGTTGACAGCGTTATTTATTTTAACATATTTTGAGTGAAATGTTCTGTCAAAATAGTTTTTTTAATGTGGATATTTCTCTACTGTGTGCGAGGTTAGGCTTCCAGAGTAGACCTGTTGTTATTTTTGCCATTTGAAAGACATCTACAGTAGGCCTACCATTTGGCTAAAGTAGTTCTTAAACAAGTAGGCTGAGCTATAGACTAGTCATATCTTTGTCTAAGATATGCATATCCTTGTAGGCTGTACGAAGAAAAGGAAGGTAGGATTT
Source organism: Sardina pilchardus (assembly GCF_963854185.1). Lineage (NCBI taxonomy): Eukaryota > Metazoa > Chordata > Actinopteri > Clupeiformes > Clupeidae > Sardina > Sardina pilchardus. The sequence goes on along the minus strand of NC_085011.1, from coordinate 28,687,147 downwards.
ATGTTTTGTTGTATCAAATGAAAAATGTGGCTTAAGGGCCTGAAGTGTCTGAACAGGAACACACACACTGTCTGCTATCATGTGATAGTATCTCTGCAACGCCCACACTCATTCACATGCTTCAAACACATTCTTCCTCTCAAGCTTGTATTCACTTGACTGTGTATTTGTAAGCCTCATATATCATTTGCTGTTGTGACACATTTGCATTGATAGGCTACTAGGCACAGAAAACACACCTTACCATGAGCAATAGCCTAGCTAGGTCTACCCTACACCATGTTGACTATAAAACTGACCAGCCTACCTACTTATCTGTGACAAGACTAGCCAACGCCTCTCCTGTTTGCACAACCTGGGTATACAGAGGGTTGGAGCTGTCACACCCTTTAACTAAATAACCACCCCAAAAGTCACTGCAGCCCACAACAATAAGTTCTCAGACTTTGATGGTTGAACAGACCCTGGCGGGAAAGTCGTGGTAACAATGTAGCGCAAACTGTCCTCGTGACGCTTCCGACTGTCTTTAGAGCCTCTCTCAACTCAACTGTCACTGCGCTAGTTAGTTAGGCAAGAAGTCAGGTGTGCCGCTATTATGAGCTCAGGCACTCGCCGGTATCCTATCTATCAATAATAGTCTGCCATACGATACCATCTGCGGTTGCTTCCCTCTTTCGTTTTATCTAGTTATCACTATGACACGAAAGCGGATCGTTTAGCAGCCATGGAGAAGTGAAACTTGCTCGTCGTGTGTAAGTTGACACACCTTATCCATTCTGTCGTAGCAAACTTCTGGAGAAGTGAAACTTGGACGACGTGTAACAGTAACTAAACCTTTTCTTGCTGTCGTATCAAACTTCTTCAGTGTAAAGTATAACTAAACAGCTGTCTCTTTTAATTGACTGTAGGACGACGGCGCACTAGACAAACCCCGCGGTAGCCTACTCATTTACCCATCAAACCGGTTTCATCTACGCTTGGGAAATCACTTCCTTGATCTCCCTCAGACCGCCGAAGACATGGCGAGAACCGCTGAACTCGCCCAGAATGGACATTTAAGACATGCACAGAACCAAAACAACGTGAAAAATATTGCAGCGACGAAAAATGGATTTCACAATAAAATTGTGGTAAGAGAACGCAACGCACATTTAAAAAAATGTATAAATATGAGTTTATGAAAACTTGTGTGACTAGCCTTCGGATTGAATTGCAGGTATTGCTATTGCATTTGAGACATTGTGAAGTAGGGTATTACAATAAGATAGTGGCCTTGCTGGACCACCGGGGATTTACTTCACGTTGTGAATTGTCTGACACAAAGCCATGGCTTTGGTCTGACAGTTCAGCTATGCATCTAGTGCACTTCCTCTGCTGGGTCTGTTGACAACCTGTGCGTAAACATGGATGAACAAACAGATTATCAACAATTGAAGTTGCTAATACGGTGCGTGCATTCATTTAGTCATCAAATGCTACAGACCCAGTCAAGCTATGGCAGCCTATACTTTTTCAGTCATTAGCCTACTTGTAGAAGAGAATATGATCATGTGTCACATTTCTACCTCTGCATAACGGACCATTTTAAGAATATGCTGTTCCAGTGCGCCTGATCTAAAACAAATCTTTGGAGAGTAACTGATCATGGTTCATTGGCAGTGTCTATGACTTGTGATTTTCTGTCAGAAACAGGATTCATGTATTGCGTGCTGATAGCAGCATCCGTCCTTCATGCTTGTCTAGGTCATAGCAGCCACAACATCTAGGTGTGAAATTAAATTACTCCTGTTTATGTTGCAGAAAAATGGAACCAGGGCTGGCCCACGGCCTCAGCGGCGAGGAGAGGACTGCTTTGAACAGGCGCCCATGCATGTGGCCGTCCTAACCTACATAGGGTTCGGGATAGTCACCTTGTTCGGCTACTTTAGAGACTTTCTGCGGGCAGTCGGGCTGGAGAAATGCCATGTCGCTCAGGAGCGGGACGAGCAAAAGGTAACACTCAATCGCCTAACTACAACACACAAGCTGACTTACTAGTGCATGCATTCTAAGTTGTGTTTGATGGCAATTGCAGAGGCATTGCATTGCCCTGTTGAGTAGCCTATGATGTCACATTGTTTATTTCATCTGGGTGCTGCGTAGGGAGGGTTGCCAGGACACTAGGCAGTTAGGCTGCTTCGGGACTACACCTAATTAGATCTCGGGTGGGTTTTGCTTGATTGCTGCAACCCTGACACTAATCAGACATGTCATCCCACGATCCCAGGCCAGGCAGCATTGCGAAAACAACTGAGGTCTTTAGGCTACGTTTTATGTCAGCAATTGAGATACACTGCAAATAATTTCCTGGTCTCAGTAGATTTCTGAATGGTTTCATGCACAAGTAAGGTGAGCGTTTCTGCGGTTATGTCTCAGTTAAAAGCAATTCACACTAGATCATCAGTTACTCACAGGCAGTAAAATGTCAATCATTGTTACTCTTTATGTTTGCATGCATAGAGATGACCAGTGTGGCACTGTAGGGTATGGCTGTTTTCTGTGCCAGACTTGGGTTCCTTTATGAGTGGATCACGAGGGGCTGGTTTTTGATGCAAGGTTTTAAAGCAGTGCTTTATAGCTTTGTGGTTATACAGCTCTGAGTCATTACTATAGCAAAAGCCTTACTGAGCCTCATTCAAATTTGTTTTCCATAGAGGCCCTGCTGATTTGACTGTGCTTTAAGCACTCCAGGTGCGATTCTGAGCTTGTGAAGTGTGTAGTCTAGAAACACAGTTGTGGCATTGTTGAATGATTAGCCATATCACCAAGTTCCTCTCTGCATAACACACTAGGGATAACGGCCGACGAGGTGACCTGTTTGATGGAAATAATGGCGAGGTGGGGGCTTAGAAGAGTTGCCTCCGCCGAGACGTTAATGGCCACCCCATCAGCCAATCAGAGAAGAGAATCCCATTGTTAAGGGAGATAGCGTAAAGTAACAGGAAGATAACAAAGTTATGCTGCCGTCACTTAGAAACTGGGGCACTTTCTATTCCACTTGACAGAATACTAACTGAGATCAGTTGCATGTTTGTTTTTTAATCCGGGCAGTGTTTTTCAGATTACTGTACATTGTGTGCTTACATGATTGCAAAAGGGTTCTGGTAGCGTATAGCACTAGGTTTCACAAGTATTGACATATGTAAATAACAGGGCAGTATGTTAACTTTTTTTGCTCATAGCACTCGTGCTACATAAGGTGATAGTTATGTAGCACAATCCACAAAATCTCTCGCAGTGGTATGTAGTTACAAACACCTCATCTGTAGGCTACACTCTAGAAAACATTTTAAACAAGATGCCACCGGTGCTAAGCTGGTAAATCACCTATAGCACAGACTGACTGTATATGTATATTTGTGTAGCACTGTACAGTCCTGCATATAAGTGTCTAACGTTGTGTATGGTTCACAGGACTTTATTCCCCTTTACCAAGATTTTGAGAACTTTTACACCCGTAATCTATATATGAGGGTACGTGACAACTGGAACCGGCCTATCTGCAGCGTGCCCGGTCCTGTGTTTGACCTCATGGAGCGGGTATCCGATGACTACAACTGGACCTATAGGTATTTCCCCTCTAGGCACAATCACAGTCTTCAACACGGAAACTTTACCATCATTTCCCAACTATTAACCGCAGGTTAAACAACATTGACTTTGCAAAATTTATTTTAGCCATGAGGTTAATACATGGGGGCAGTTAGTGGTACTGTAGTTAGTGGTTAGTTAATGGTATTAATATGATTTTTGTTTCTTTTAACTTGCATAAAACACTGTCCTTCGGCTTATACACAATGCAGCTAACACACAGGAAATTACTGCAAGTTTAAGTTTAAGCATGCAGACCCTCACGTTTTACAGGTTGTGAGGGTAATTAACCTAAACCTGATTCTGATGCAAGACTGTTTTTTTGGACCCAGTCCCTAGTCATTCTTTTATAATGAGAACAAAGAAGGCAGGGTGTGTTGGTAAGTGACAGTGCAGTCAGTAAAAACAGGACTGAAGTGACTAAAAGGAATGTGTGTTTGTCCACAGGCTGACAGGAAAGACCATAAAGAATGTGATAAACATGGGGTCCTACAACTACCTGGGCTTTGCTGAGAACAACGCTGACTTCTTGCAGACTGTAGCGGATAGGCTGAGCAAGTACGGAGTGGGAGTCTGCGGCACTAGACAAGAGCTTGGTGAGTGAATGAATGGCTGCGTGACAGAATTACAACCTTCAGTAATGTACTCTCGAAAGTAGCGCGAAAGGATGTGGTTTTTCCGGAACATCTCAGAGACACTTGAAAGAAACAAGATCCCCGCCTTTCTTGGTTGTTTGCACTTTGAATCCATTATCAGAATTTTTTATACAGTATGTGCTAGAACAAGAGTGCATTTTTCTTTGTCGCATTAATCAATGTTTCTTTCTATCCATCCGGTTATTATCGTCTTCATCAATTACATAGCAAGAATTTTCTCTGACTTTCATGTGAAATGAATAATTCAGCCCTTGCTGAATTATGTGAAGCTATAGTTGGGATCATTACGTGGTTTGAAACAGTGGAAATAGTATCAGTGTTTAAGTGAGTGTTGTAAAGTCAGCAAAAATAGGTCACATTCAGTGTGAAAGGGACTGCTAGTGTGCTCTTTCTATTTCTCTTTCTCTTTCTTTCTCTCTCTCTACTATGAGTGTGTGTGTGCGTGTGTGTGTGTGTGCGTGTGCGTGCATGCGCGTGCCTGCGTGTGTGCCTGCTTGCATGTGTATGTGTGAGAGAAAGAGAGAGATGGAGAATAATCAACTCTTCTCTCTCTTTCAGGCAATGGTCACATTTGCTATTTCTTTCATGCATTTCCTACTTGCTGAATGAGATCAGCCTACCTATGCAACAAAGCATTAGTGAGAAGAGATCCACACCCATGCACATTTCACATGGTGGCAACACTCATTTCACCACCTGCTGTGCCAAAACAGGAAGTAGTTAAGGGTGAAGCATAAAAAAAGACATGTGATCATTAGTGATAAGAGTTCCTGTTTAGGTGGGAGTACAAGTCCTTCTATTGCTCACTGTCCTCACTGGACTGATTTATTTATTTATTTACCTGTGCACGCAGTGTTTCTGTAGGCTAGGTGCTGGTTGCGTAGTGGTTTAAGAGCTGGGCTAGCATGCAGTAGGCTAAAGAAGTTGTGGGTTCAATTCCTGGTTTCCACTGTTGTGCCCTTGAGCACTGAACCCCTCAAGTTGATTTGGGGACACTGGCGTTTGTGATATAATTGATGTAACAGGGAAACCACACCAGGCGCGTAACTGAAGCGCTCTGTTCCCGTCGCGTCTACTGAAACAAATTAGCTTCAACTATAATCAATGGAAGTAGCTACACCAGACATGATAGCGGCGCATACATTCGGGGAAAAAATAGACCAATCTTCTAAAATGGATTTTACACGCCGCAAACGCAATGTTTCAGTTACGCGCCTGGTGTAGCTTGCCTGTAAGTCAGTGTCACGGTCACGGCTAAATGAATACATGTACATGTGTCATGGTCTGGTCTGCTCAGGCTTAAATTTGGGGAGGGAATTGGTGAGTCTGCCCTCTGGTGTTTTTGTTGGTGTTTGGTTCAAATATCAGCAAATGTGATGTCATCCATAATCTCTGACAGTGCGTTTGAAGCCTTAGTTATTCATTGAAGAGTTACGCATGCAGCTCCGTAGCTTACATAGCTAGTTAAGCATTGCTGTTTAAATTATCTCTTGAACGCAAGGACAGCTCATTGTTTGGAGTAGGATCTTATCCTTGTCTACCTAGTATCTACAATGTGTTCAATAACCAATAATATCTTGTAGGGGTGGCACGGTTTTTGAAAAATGCTCCGAACCGTGCGGTTCGCATGTCACGGTTCGGAGTGTGTGTTCGTCGTACGGTCCTACGGTTCAGGCCAGTTATGGCATGCGCAATTGATTCCCATATGTGACGACGTGTTTCTCTTACGTGCGAGAATAGGAGTATGGAGTTTTGAGTGCTGCGCGCAAGGTTTTAGAAATGCGAGAGATCATCCCTAGCGTGGTCAAACTGATGCACCTGACCCTGCTCGGGTGGAAGCATGTTCTTCCGCAACTGTAGACTATGCGTGCGACATGCACATTAATCCAAATAGAACATTCACAATCGTGAACGCAATGACGCACAGAAGACGATTAGCTAATTACTGTTAAAAACGGTTAGCATCAGACATTTGATAAAATCTCTTGCATTCAAGTTGACTGACCATCTCAATACCAATGTTTTCAACTCCAAGGCTTAAAAGGGCCTGTCCCAAGGAGAAAAAGTATTAGCTTACCTTGAAACTAAAACACATGTGGGGAAACTGAACAGTCCAACCAGTAGAGTATGATGAGCTTAGCCTGCTACTTTGTTTACAATATTTTGAGGCTTCAGCCAGACAGCTGAATTTAAGAGGTGGAGTTATAATGAATAGTAGGCTATAATCTGCATTAAGTTTGCTGTTATGAATATCAGACATGTCAGTATATAGGCTAGAATGAATAAATAATTACATAATGTGTGTGTGTTTCAAATAAAGACATCTTGTTAAATAATCATTATATGAAAGGAGAGCGATAAAAAGGCGATGCAATGAAAAATATGGGTGGACGACCTACATTTTGTGCTGGTGCACCATCCCTGCCAAATAAATGAAAAGATTGTTGAAATCATCAATGTCTTCCCTCTTGCTTTATCAAAATCTCAACTGAAGCTTAAAGTTTCCTCAGACAATAATGTGCTTTATGTGAAGTCAAATTCAGTTTGTGCATTATTACATGACAACTATTCTCTAAATACTCTAGCCTAATTGTGGATGATTAAGCTATGTGCTGAAATATGTTTCTGGAGTGTTAAAGAGTAAAAGAAAAAATAACAACAAGAACCGCACCGAACCGAAAACCGTGACCCTAAACCGTGATACGAACCGAACCGTAGATTTTGTGAACCGTGCCACCCCTAATATCTTGTAGATGCATCTCACTACCTGAGTCATATGTTCATACCTGACCCTCTGAATTAGTGGTAGCGTCACCTTGTCATAGTGTGTACCAGTTTAATCCCCATGGGGACCAGGGTTTAGGCCCAGTGTGAGGTCATTTCTTGAACCCACTCACCCTCTACCCAGTCATTTCCTGTCTGAACCTCTCCATCCTATTGCATAAAGGCCAGAATAGCCCCATGATAAAACTTTAAAGAGACTCAACAACTACTCCATGTAACCTTGTGTGTTGTCTCATAAAGATTTCTCTCAGGAAGTAAAACATGGCTCCATTGAAATTCCACAGTAGCATAGTAGCGGTGTCACAGAAACAATCTGTGTGGTGTCAATGATTCACAGGTGGACTAACGTAATTCAACCATTTTACCATTATGATTAACAGAACGGAAAAAAACCCATCAACAATACCTAATCGTCTTTTATTGATATTCTTCACCTTTGCACATTTACAGACACAGTCATAGCTCTTGTACGCGTGATGTGCAACGATATGGCCAGCAACATATTATGAATATATAAACATTTCTCACAAAGCATGTTTGAAAGTAGATCATATGATTAACTCTGAAATTTATCTGTTAGTTGTGAAACTGTGTCTTTTTTTAATTTTTAATTTAAAAAAAAAAAAAGCTTAGACGTCTGGTTGGTTGATTTATGAAGAAATGCTACAAGCAATTCATGACATGTTGGTAGTCTGTCTGAGTGACAATGCAAATGACTGGTGAAGCTTTAACCACATGGCAGATGATCTATTGCAGTGTGGGTGTGTGCTTTTGTGGTGAGATGAGGCACAGAGACCGTGTGTGTGTGTGTGCGTGGGCGTGGGGAGTAGTGTGTGTGTGTGTGTGTGTGTGTGTGTGTGAAGGGGGGCGTGGAGAGTAGTGTGTGTGGTATGGAGGGGGGCGTGGAGAGTAATGTGTGTGTGTGTGTGTGTGTGTGTGTGTGTGTGTGTGTGTCTGGGTATTTATATGTCAAGGAGAGAGAGATGGAGAGAGAGGTAGACAGAGCAAGAGTGTATGTGTGTGTGCACATGTGCCAGGCAGAGAGAGCCCGTCCTCACCTCCAGCTTTATTAGACAGCAATGACACCTGCTAGACCGGTGATGGAATTCCAGGGAGCATTCCTGACGCTGCTCTGTCAGATAGAACGATGGTGTAAATCCCTCTCTCTCTCTGCTGCGCGTTCAGTATGTATTAAGAAGTAGGCTAGGCCCCGCTGTAGATACTGAGCCAAAGGCCAGGCCATTGCCACAGGACTGTTGAGATTGATTTAATTTTGAGTGGAGTGGGGAGCTATTCGGAATTCAGAAACAACCTGCAGCAGGCGACGGAACAGTCTAGGAGAATGTTGGTTTGTTGCACTTCGGGTTCATTGAAATCACCCCTACTGTTGAGATTGGACGAGGCGCAAGATATGAAATGCAGTAGAAAAAGACGGTGTGGTGAATGAATGTTAATTGTATCACGGAGAGGTCTGTCCTCTGTCCTGCTGCTTTGGGCGCCACAGAAACCCGCGTGGGTCAGTGCGCCCGTCTGGTTTATGAATCGATGAAATTAGTCATTTCCTTGGAAGTTGCCAATTGAAAAGCATCCACTTATTTCACCAGGGTCAGCTCAGAGAACATTGAGTGTATTTCTCTTAAAAACTACTGTGTCTTAAAAACGTGATTTTGAAATGAACCGTAATTTTGCACTGAGTTCATTCTTATTTCTGTAGACCCAGCTGGGTCGTTAGGCAGGTGTGAAAAGGTGTGCCAGAAAATAAAATTGGCCTGACAGATTTCCCCCGTGAGAAACAGAGTAGACCAAATCTCCAAGAGGCGGCTTTGCAATCTAATCAATTTTTCAAAGTCAGGGGCTACAGCGCCCCAGTTGGACGGGATAAAAGCCGATTGCTGTGGTCTACCTGGCACCGTGGAACCATTTGATTGTGTGGAGGTTGTCCACTGTGGTTTCTGTGCTTTGACAGGCTCAACGATCCAAAGCCGGGCAGTTTTAATCTAAACAAAGGTGTCAGAATGAGCTCGTTGGAGAGTTGGAGAGGCATATTCAGACCAAAGCCATTGTAGTGGAACTGAAGTAAAAGCCTAGAGAAGGAATTTATGTTTTTTAATGGACAATGGATGTAATTTAAACCAGCTCTAGTCTTTAATTTGTTTTTTTAAGTACAGTTTTGTTTTAAGTTCTTTTGTTTTAAGTACAGAATTAATCTTTCATCTTTAATATTTCATGTGTGTGTGCTTCACCAACTGGGCTGTTCAGTGCTGCCCTGTGGTGATAAGGAATAGATGGGCACAGGTGGGCAAAGGAAAAGATACATAGTAGGCTGACTTGTGCATTGACCTTTGAAGTGGAATGTTGGAAAATCAACGTTCTAAAGCAGTGATTTCCAACCTGGGGTCCGGGGACCCCAATAGGGGTCGCCCATAGACTGTGTATATAGAACGGGTAGGAGTTCGGGAAGGGGGCCCTGGCTTGTCTTCGACACAGGCAAGGGGGCCTTCAAGGAAAAAAGGATGGGAAACACTGTTCTAAAAAAAAAAAAAAAACCTTTTAAAGGTTAATGCCAAGTAAATGCATTATTGTGCAATGATGCTCTTTAAGAAAATATTCTATGAATGCTGACTTGGAACAATGACAGAGATTAGCTGTGAATGTAGCAGAACGGTGCTTGTCATTCGGGTAGAATGTCTGGTCATGAGAGATCAAGCATGAAACGTCAGAGAAGATGGTGAGGGTGCAGCTGCTGACCCTTACATCAGGGCTTGACTTCCAGACGGAAGTGTTAAACAGGCAAATAAACAAACAAACAAACAAACAAACAAACTCGTACAGCCCTAGAAGGTAACAGGGTGACACGCTCCTTGACATGCTGTCAAACAAGAGTTGTGACTTAAAAGAGAAGCAGAAGTGTAGGCATTGCTGTCATAGTTTGTTCTCACCTGAGTTCCATTCATAGTGTCCTTATCTGATCCTGCCCTGACTTGTTCTTTTTCTTCTCTCTCTCTCTCTCTCTCTCTCTCTGTCTCTCTGTCTCTCTGTCTCTGTCTCTCTCTCTCTCTGTCTCTCTGTCTCTCTGTGTCTCTCCCTCATTTGTGCAGGTAACCTGAGTATACATGAGGAGCTAGAGCAGCTCGTGGCCGAATTCCTAGGGGTGGAGTCTTCCCTGACCTTTGGAATGGGCTTTGCCACAAACTCCATGAACATACCTGCGCTTGTGGGCAAGGTGTGTTGTTCTGACTACATTCCTCTTTTCAGCTCTTACTATTAGAAGCTCTGCTGCTGCTGCTGCTGTTGTTATGCTGCAGTTTAGTCACACACACACACACACACACACACACACACACACACACACACACACAGCTCTTGCAAAGCAGCTTGTTAATTGTGCGTAGCGATGCTCCCTCTTCCCTTCTCCGAGGGCCTCGGTGGAGAACAGAAGCTCCAAAACATCCCTTAAAAAGGGAAATAAACAAAGACACATTCATTACAATCCCTAATTAAAGCAAGCAGTAGCTAAAGGGCTGGAGTCAGTGGTGTAGACAGCAGATGACTACGGGGTGGTGGTGATGGCGGGGGTGGGGGTGGGGGATCAGTTCATGGCATGTGTTTACGGAGAACCCGCTACTGTTGGCGCACAGACCCACCGAACAGGGCACTGGTGCCTCGGAGTAGCTCGCTAGCCGATTTGATGAGACAGAGGGGGGTGGTGGAGAGGAGAGGAGCGGATCGAGCAAGGGTTGCCTAAGGCAGTGCAGTTTAAGTGGTGGAGAAACGAGGGGTGCATCATCCGAAGGAGGACGTTTACCCCAGACTCATGGATGCCCTCGGACCAGCCCACCCCCCGCCCCAACCCCCACCACCACCACCCCCACCCAGCCCTGGAGGCGATGGCCGGGGCAGGAGGCCATCTGAAGAGCCACTGCACGGGGGCAGATTGAGTGTGACAGCTGCTGTTATTGTTGGGACAGGCCAAGCGTACCCGGGGCCGGGCTTCAGAAGTCTGGCCACTGAGACACACTCATCAGCGTGGCCCCCGCCAGCTCCGTAAGGCCACACAAGACAAACGCTGGCTGAGGGGCGGGGACGTGGAGGGGATGTGGGGAGAGTTTTGGGGAGCAACCACACCAGAGCAAGCGACGAACACGCCACACCAGAGCAGGCAGCATCTCGCGGAGAAACACCTGTTCTCCACTCGCTGCGTTTCCTTTTTTAGCCAGAGAAAGCACTCATGATTATTCAGTCCGTGTGGACTGCATTGCCTATCCCTGCAGCCCTATCTGTTCTCAACACTGTACTGTGTGTGTGTGTGTGTGTGTGTGTGTGTGTGTGTGTGTGTGTGTGTGTGTGTGTGTGTGTGTGTGTGTGTGTGTGTGTGTGTGTGTGTGTGTGTGTGTGTGTGTGTGTGTGTGTGTGTGTGTGTGTGTGTGTGTGTGTGTGTGTGTGTGTGTGTGTGAGTATTGTATTCACTCTGGTTTGTCTTCACAGGGTTGCCTTATCTTGAGTGACGAACTCAACCATGCGTCTCTTGTGTTGGGAGCCAGGTTGTCTGCAGCGACGATCCGAGTGTTCAAGCACAACAGTAAGTACAACCGCTGCTCAAGGGTGAAATACTTGAAATAGCACCCAGTGTTGGTATGGTGGATGGTGTTATTGTCAGTGGCTGGCATTCTTCCCTTGCAGCATCCATTCTTGCTGCATTCTTGTTCCAAATGACGCACTTGCAGTGGCACATATCCAATTCCAGATGTTTGATAAACAGAAGGTGATGACATTCTAAGTGGTTGTGTGGATGACACACAGAGATTCATTCCAGTTTATTTTGACAACTAAGCCTATTGTTGACTATTTGTTGACTCCCTCAACTCGATTTTAGGGTGAATATGCTTTGAAGGTTCAATCCTTCAAAGGGTGGATTGTTTTTCTTTTTCAGTTTTATCTTGTAGAACATGGAACTTTTAATTTGGAAACCATGATGTTATGATGACATGATGTTATGAAGAGACATGATTTTATGTTTTATATGACTCGTCAGAATACAGCAGAAAGTCCCATCGAATTGAATGGGCCATCACAATGTTTCGCAATCTTAACAATGTTTCGCAATTCTTGACAATGACCACTGAAAGCAGTTAATGATCTCTGCCTTTGGCAACACGTGTTGTGGCTCTGGATGATTCATTACGCAAGTAACGTTAGTCCATTCCACTTCTCCACTTAGAGATACTAAGTAAACTAATTCACTGAATTGTAGCTACACTGATGTACACTAAAAGCGACCCAGTCATGGCAGATAGTGGCGACATATGCTCATGTCCACATTTACATCATCATCATCATCATCATCATCATCATCACCATTATGTGGTTCAGTCAGTCACTCGTTGGCCATCACCGCACTGCTGATGGACATCCAGGGAGGCTCTTAATAGCTATCTCAGAGGTGCTGTTCGTTGGTCCGGATCCGACAAGGCGAAATGAGATACAGCCATTCCTTTTCATTTATGGTGACTGAGGCACATCTGAAAAATGCTTAACAACATCGGCACGGGCTTACTTGACAGCAGATAGAGAGAATTACAGTGACCATGAACCAGCCTTGAATAGATTAAAATAACATTTCTGACAAACAGCACTTCTGCCATTGTTATGAGAGAAAACAAGCAAGCGAGTGGATGTGGGTATCAGCCAGCTTGTAAGATACGCCTGCATGCCCTAAGCACAGATAACTGGACCGCTGAAGCGCCAGAATGTCCCCGACAACAAGGCAATTGTACCATAAACACGCACAGACAAACACTCTGCATTGCATCCTCATGGAGGAAAGCACTGACACTGAGATTGAGTCTGCATACAGACACAAATCTCTATAAAACTCTGTGCCCCATCCCACAAAACCTTGATGGAGGTTGCGGCGCCTCGTGTAGGAGGCTATCAGGAATGTCCTTGATAGCAATGGAGGACCCGAAGGACACAAAAGCCACACTCCAGTCTGAATACTAACTGGTTATGGAGCTAATGCCGTCAGTTCAGTGGCGTCGCTGGAGTGGCTTTTATTGATCTGAGCCAATGATCAGAGAGCGGCGCTCTAGATCAAGGGCACCTCCCCCTCCTCTTGGGTGGGTGCACCCACACTAAACAGACACATTGGTGAACAGTGGAGATCAGACATAGGAGGACTACAGACAGAGAATGTCAGCCCAGGATCCTCAGGCATTTGTGTTATTATCTTGTGTGCTCAGTCACAACACAAATACTCAGATAATAACAAAGAATTTAATAATGTTTCCCTTCTCTGTGAAATATTTGGGTGAATTCAAAGCAAAACAAAAACACAGAAGTATTTTAGTCGTAAGTATGGAGTTGTAGACATATGGGCAAGCTGTTTATCCACACAAGCCTTTCCTAGTCAGCTAGCCTGAAGCCTTGAAGTCCTTACAAGGCTAAATATGTATAACAACTGACATTTCACCAGACCTCCCTTTTTAGATTTATTATTGCGGATAAGTATCGCTGCTAAGTATATGCCTCCACTGGACCAAATGCCATTGTATATTATAAGGTTCAATACAAAATAGGCTTGTTTTGTGGTGGTCTTTTGATACTGCTTGGCTGGCAGACACATTTCAGGATGAGATGCAAGTGTATAGTAAATTCTGACCTCCTTTTCATGTGTCATCCATGATTAGGGGCTGTCTCCGATATGTCAGGGAGATGTCAACGTTTTGTCATCTGTGTGAATTATTTTATGCATTCGGCATTTCCAGAACACCTGTATGTAATAAATGTGCCACGACAATAACGCATAAGTCACACAGACTGCATGACATGTTATTTCTTCCATATGGATGATCAGTGGAGGTCGTGAGCACTTACTGTCATCTCTGGACATGTGGTGCTCCGTTAGCACCCCAGCGGTCTGCCTCTCGTTATCCATCAAGCAAATTATAGAGCAGGGGACTCGAAGCCCCTCGTCTTCAACGGGCAGGCTGGTAACATGTGCCCATTTGCTGTCGTCTGCTAGCCTACTTTCAGAACACATTCAGGGATGCGTTCTCAGAGGGTTGTGTCATGCATGTAGATGTTAATTGTAGCCATGCAGAATTCAAACACCTTGTAGAATTCAAGGTAATATTCTAGAATTGTGTATGTTAGGCTTTTGTCATGAAATAGGTGTCATATTTGCTGTATACAATACAAAATTGCATGGATCTAATGCAGTCAGTTAAGTTGACTATTAACAGTCTGTTTTCTATGGCATTCTGCTTAAATGGTGCATGAGGAGACCGCTGTTGTGATTGCGTAAGACAACATACACAAGAAAAGGCCAGTGCCCAGATATGAGATGGCTCTTTTATCTATCCATGGTCTGAAGGCTGAACAAATGAGCTGATGTGATGCGTGAAACGGGGAGGCTCAGATCCGAGCTGACAGGTACAAGCAGGTTTAGTCGAGGGGTCGCCACAGCGGGCCTCAAGTATGGGCCCCAGAGATTTGCAGGGCTGAGGCATTACCATTTGACCTGGAAACGTACGTGCACCTCACCTGTACACTCTCTCTCTCTTTCCCTCTCTCTTTATCTCTCTCTCTTTCTGTCTGTCTGTCTCTCTCTCTCTCTCTCTCTCTCTCTCTCTCTCTCTCTCTGTATACACACATACACACACACACACACACACACGCCCAAGACTACTGCAGAAGGGAAAACTACACCCACGCACGTCCAAGACTGTGCTGTGTTGCCGTGACAATCAGCATCTCTGAGTCACCGGCACCCAGAACTGCACCCATTTTGTTGAGTTAGTTTACGACTGACAGAACAAATGCCTCCCACCTTTGTAAAAAATCAATACCTGTGGCGTCATGGTTGAATGAAAAGGCAGAGAGGTCATTAAATTTTGATCGCTGTCATTAGAATGTAGGCCATTTCGCTTTTAGTTCAGCATTAATAATTCAAATATGTGCTTAATGTTGGTTAGTCGGTTAAATATGTAAATACGGACTCATAACTCAGTCACTTAAGAGTGAAGAGGAGTTGACGCTAGCATAAAAGTTTGTATTTGATTAAGCATTTCGAGGTGGCTTTTTTGCTTGAGTGAGATTTTGTAAGGTAAACATGCTGTACCATTTCCTGTTTTAGCCCTTGATAGAGTGCTCAGAAACTCTGCAGACTCAATTTGATTGTCTCCCTTAATGAAGACAAATTACTTATTATTTTGCACTAGGAATTTTGGAGGTGTGTGATTTATTTGTTTATTTATTTATTTATTTTGTCTTAATGAAGTATAATGATGATGATCAGATATTTCCCCTATTATATCAATAATTCAGTCCTTCAACAAGATGTACCAGCAGGTCTGAAGGAAGTTTGTTATACACTTTTGTTTTCATCAACCCTGTTTAAGAATCATATAATAATGCTCAGTCATCATGACTATATCACCTCAAATGAGTAAATAAACATCATAAGACAGAACAGACAAATACCGCACACGCCTTGATTGTCCAATAGTCACAAGATGAAGTTGATTGTGAAAGATTGTTGAAACTAAAGGAGAACCTTGGAGTTTTCACTTTTGTGGATCAGTCAGTCAGGCAAAGTTCAATACAAATGGAGAAGTTGTTTTTCTGAACAACAAAGATATTTAGATTTTTATTTTATATGTGGTTATATAATTGGTCTTGAATACAGCCATGTGCTACGTTTGCCACAATATCTTCACTTAATTGAAGTGTGCCTCTAGGCCGCAATGCATTCAAGTGCGACCTTGAAAGGCATCTTTACCCGTTCTCTATGTGTCTTTGTCTTACCCGTTCTCTTAAAGTGCCACTGAACATTGAGTTTGCCAGACCTGTATCTTGTGTGGTAACAGGCTTTGAAATGTTAGGGGGGGGGGGGCGGTAAAGTAACTGAACTGGTTTTATATGAAGGTGTGGCAAAACCAGTACCTCTCCTCCACATCTTCTCCCTCGAAACGCATTTCCAGGAGTCAGGCGTCCAGGAGTATTGCTTTACTGTTACTGCATGTGAATGAGTTCTAATAAAACTACACATCCATAAAAACCATTTGCATGAAACGGCCATCACGTTCTGCACTTGGTGGTTTAACAGGTCATTTACTTACAAATCACATGCATAAAAACCTTGCAAACCATGTTGCAAATGGGTGGCGTGTTATCCTTAAACACGTGCAGCATCACTTCATAAATGCGTGTATCCGAAAGGCTTGTGTACTAAGCACATGTGAATTTATTGTGTTTGCAATCTCAAGCTGGTAAGAAATGCTAAGAGTGCTGTGGTACAACTCTGCCCTCTACTGCACAGTTTGGGCTAAGAAGATGACTTGCACAACCTGTAGTGTCTTTACATTGCATTACATTTGGCTGACGCTTTTTAACCAAAGCGACTTACAACATTTAAGCTTTTAAGAGCAATTCTAACAACAAATATCACTCTTATCACAGCGAGGACTGCTGGGAAAAAGCTGAGAAAATGCTGGATAATGTGCTAGAAATCGAATGCTCCATTAACGCAGTGACAGTTTCTCTGCCCCACTATGAACTGTTATAACCATAGGCAGAGAAGAGCCTGTAGCAAGGACAACTTCAGAGTAACCGGAAAGAAAGAAAAAAGCACAGCACATTTTACTCAGCGGTACAGCTGGTTTATTGATAAACTGACATTTCGGTGTACCATTAGAATCAGAATCAGAATCATCTCTAATTCTGATTCTAATGGTACACTCTGATGAAGGTCTGACTGACCAAAACAACTCTAGAATGCTCCTCAAAAGCATCCTAAGCGACATAACTCTCAAGCTGGTGCATCCCTGGCTCTCAGAATACTCACTCTTGTAGTCCCTTGCAGCCCAGCAGATAAAAGGCTCACACCTTGTGTCCCTGTGGTCTTAAACCATGTGACAAAGGTGCAAGAAAAACAACTCTTGGCATAATGGACTGGGTGGGGTAATTGGTGTGACCGCTCACTGTTATCATGCACTGACGTGGAAACCACTCTGGTCTGTGCAACAGCGCAGTGGTTTCTGTCAACAGAGGTGCTGCTAGCTGGAATCGGGCTACTTCCTGTTTGTGGTCTATGTGGCAGGTGCCCCAGTGAGTCACTGACAGCCAGCATTCAGGTAGCGTGCTGTGCACAGGAGGTATTGAAGCACAATCAGATCAGCACACAAGAGAGACGTTTTATATCCCGGAAAATTATGCTTTAAGTGTTGACATGTTGTAGTGCTCTCTGTCTTTGAGTGTGTGTGCGTTCTCATGCACATACGATAACTGTGTGTGAGTGTGTAACCTGATGTAAGATCTACAACTCTGTGTGTGTGTGTGTGTGTGTTTGTGTGCCCATGCTACAAGATACAATCCTGTATAAAGACCACATCCTAACTCATGGCATGGTATGTGGTCGTTGAATTATGGTATAGATGATATGATAATGTGAGGCATGTTAACATATGTTGGTCTCCCCTGTGCTGCTGCCAGATATGCAGAGCCTGGAGAAGCTGCTGAGGGAGGCGGTGAGCTCTGGGCAGCCACGCACACACCGGCCCTGGAAGAAGATCCTTATCCTGGTGGAGGGCATCTACAGGTTAGCCACTGCTGCTGCTTCAGGCACACACACGACCATGCACACACACGCGCGCACGCACACACGCACGCACATATGCACACACACACACACACGCACATATGCACACACACACACACACACACACACACACACACACACACACATACATGCACACACATGCACACACACATGCGCGCACACACACACACATGCACACACACATGCACACATAAACACACACACACACACACACACACACACACACGCGCACACACTCACAACCATGCACATGTTCAGACATGTTCATGCACACACAAACACATGCATGCACTTTCACTCACTCACACACACACACAAACGCATGGAAACACTCACGCACATATGCAGATGCACACACATACACATACACGCATGCACATAAGCACATACCCACACCCACACACACACACAAATGCATTCAGACACTCGCACGCACACATGCAATTACGTGCACATACACACAAACACACACACACACACACACGTGCACATACAGTGCCTATAGAAAGTCATCATACCCTTTTGAAATAGTTACTTTTTTTGTCTTACAGCCTGAAATCAAAACACATTTTAAAAAAAATCTTTTCCAGTTTTATTTACAAATTTAGCTGTACAACATCAAAATAATGAAAAAAAAGTCAACAGTTCTGAAAATTAATAAAAAATTAAAAACTGGAACAACAGGGTTGGAAAAGTCATCATACCCCTGACTTAATACTTTGTAAAGCTTCCTTTTGCTTTCATTGCAGCCATCAATCTGTTTGGATATGTCTCTATTATAGCTTTGCACACCTAGATAGGGGAATATTTGTCGTGCAGAAATGCTAAAATGTAGTCAAATTCTGTAGGGAATGGCGATGGACTGCTCTCTTCAAGTCAATCCACAGATTTTCTATAGGATTTAAGTCAGGGCTCTGACTTTGCCACTCAAGGATATTCACCATCCTATCCTTAAGCCACTGCTTTGTTCTTTTGGCAGTGTGTTTTGGATCATTGTCGTGTTGGAAGGCAAATGACCTGCCCATCTTCAGCTGTCTAGGAGAGGGACGCAGGTTTTCCTTAAGAATGTGGATGTACTTGGCAGCATCCATTTTCCCTTTTATCCTGACCAATTGCCCAGTCCCCGCTGAAGAGAAACATCCCCACAACATAATGTTGCCCCCACCATGCTTCACACTAGGTATGGTGTGTTTTGGGTGGTGTACTGTGTTGGTTTTCGCCAAACATTGCGCTTGGAGTTCAGTGCAAAAACACATCTGGAATATTCTGCTACCATGTGGAAAAAGCTTTTATGGTCAGATGAGACTAAGATCGAACTTTTTGGAGACTAAGATTGAAGTTTTTGGACTGAGCTCCAGGCGCTAACCAAACACAGTGTACACACCCAAACACACCCAAAACACACCATACCTATTGTGACGCATGGTGGGGACAACATTATGTTTTGGGGATGTTTCTCTTCAGCGGGGACTGGGCAATTGGTCAAGATAGAAGGGAAAATGGATGCTGCCAAGTACACCCACATTCTTGAGGAAAACCTGCGTCCCTCTCCTAGACAGCTGAGGATGGGGAGGTCATTCGCCTTCCAACACGACATGAATCCTAAACATAGTGCCAAAAGAACAAGGCAGTGGCTTAAGGATAGGATGGTGAATATCCTTGAGTGGCAAAATCAGAGCCCTGACTAAAATCCTATAGAAAATCTGTTTGATTGACTTGAAGAGAGCAGTCCATCGCCATTCCCTACAGAATTTGACTAAATTTCAACATTTCTGCACGAAAAATATTCCCCTATCTAGGTGTGCAAAGCTATAATAGAGACATATCCAAACAGATTGATGGCTGT
This sequence comes from Sardina pilchardus, assembly GCF_963854185.1. NCBI lineage: Eukaryota > Metazoa > Chordata > Actinopteri > Clupeiformes > Clupeidae > Sardina > Sardina pilchardus. The sequence goes on along the minus strand of NC_085011.1, from coordinate 28,667,613 downwards.
AATGAAAGCAAAAGGAAGCTTTACAAAGTATTAAGTCAGGGGTATGATGACTTTTCCAACCCTGCTATTCTAGTTTTTAATTTTTTATCAATTTTCAGAACTGTTGACTTTTTTTTCATCATTTTGATGTTGTACAGCTAAATTTGTCAATAAAACTGGAAAAGATTTTTTTTTAAATGGGTTTTGATTTCAGGCTGTAAGACAAAAAAAGTAACTATTTCAAAAGGGTATGATGACTTTCTATAGGCACTGTATACACATGCTGTTTGCAAGGGTGGAAGCTTTTGTTTTGGTGTAATTGTTGCTTAAGTTGGCGCCACTTCTTTGCTGGGACAACATTACCGTTAGTGAATTGAGGTTTCCAGAACTGTCCCTTTGCACTGGTGCAGTGGTGAGGTGTGAAATGGAAAGAGATGAACTGAGAAAGAGGTGGTGTGTGGGTGGGTTGGAGAAAGAGAGAGAGAGAGAAAGAGAGTGGGAGTTTGTGGTTTAGAGGCAGAGAGACAGAGCAAGAGGGACAGTGTCAGATTGAGAAAAAGAGTGAGGGGGAGAACACTGTTAGAATGCAAAGTGAGTATGTGTTCCAGCAACTTCTGCCTTTTGATTACAGCAGTGAAGAAAGTGTGTGTGTGTGTGTGTGTGTGTGTGTGTGTGTGTGTGTGCGCGCGCGCACATGGTGTGTGTGTGTGTGTGTGTGTGTGTGCGCGCACATGGTGTGTGTGTGGTGTGTGTGTCTGTGTGTGTGCGTGTGTGTGTCTGCAGCTCCCAGAACAGAGCAATCCAGTGTCTCTCTGACCCTCCATCTGCTCATTAGCTTCAAATGAAGGCCAAATGGAACTGGGGAGATTGATTCTGCTGCACCTCCAACTAAGGCTCTGCATCCTCAGCCAGCTCTCTCCCTCCCTCTCTCTCTCTCTCTCTCTCTCTCTCTCTCTCTCTCTCTCTCTCTGTCTCTCTCTCTTTTCTTTCTCCCTCCCTCTCTGTCTCTCAATCTCCCATTTTTCTCTTTCTCTCCACCTCCCTCTTGTTTTTTCATCTTTCTCTCATGCTCCTATAATCTGTTTCTTCTCTCCCCATCCACAGTAAGTAAGTAAGTAAGGGCTTTTTTTCGGTCTCTGTCAGTGCCCTGTGCCTCGGTCAGCTAGCAGGCTGCTCCCCTGGTCAGCTCCAGGGCTGAGCCTTTTAACTGAGAGGAAGCACTCACCAGCCACTCTTATGGCAGCCCTGCTCCTGAGCAGCGGTGGGTTCTCCGGTGGTGCGACGGGCTTTTAAACGCACTCAGCCCAGCCGCTTAGCAGCTAGCTCACCTGTTGCCTCTGTGCACTCTGCTCCAACGGCTGCCTTGTATATTGGATGGAGTGGTGGTGGGAGGGTGGTGAATAGGTGTGTGTGTGAGGGGGTGAGGGGGTGGGGGGCCGGGGGAGGGTTGGTAGACGTGTTGGAGGCACTCAAGTGGGCAAAATTGTGCTTCCTGCACTTTCAGCTGAAACATCAAACCCCACCGTGATAAAGAGAGAAAAGGAGAGGGGGAGTAGGTGAGAGAAGGAGGGAGAGGAGGGGAGAGAGAGAAAGAAAGAGAGGGATAGAGTGAGGACTTCAGCTGCGAGGCGGATGGGGAAGGAGAGAGGGGGGGGAGGGGGGGTCTCTCTTTGAAGTCGTTCCGGCCCAGGCGTGTGAGGTGTCGTCTGGCTGGAGCGAGCGAGCGGCGGCTAATGCTAGAAGTATACTCGACGCACCCGACCTGTCGCGCGACAATGTGACGTCAAAATGACGTAATTTCCTGTGTCGCAAGCCACATTTCAGCCGCGCGCCGACCTGTCGGACACCGAACATTTTTTATCAGCCGCGCGCGCCAACCTCGCACGACAACTAGGAAGAGATTGAAGCCAAGCTCACGGAGCCAGTGTCCTTATACAGTCATCAACCACATAAACCACATTCAGGCATTATCATATAGCCTATCCAACATCTTAAATAAGCCCATTCATTTTTAAAACGACTGTAGTCATGAAGTTTGAATAATAGTAAGTTTGAAAAGTGGGAAGTTAACTTGGCTAGGCTGCAGCGAGAGTTGCCGTTTGGATGACTGATTTGTTTACAGTCGTGAACTACGTTGGATAAGTTAACGAAGTTACCAGTGAGAGTTGCAACAGGAGGATATTAGGGGGAAATGACTAGGACCGAGGCACATAAGTATTCCAGCAAAAGGTAAGGAAGAGATTTGTTTTCAACCAAAGGATATCTGCTAGACCTAAAAAAAAATATATATCTTTCCATTTAGGGAGATTACACAAGCTCATCTCATAAACGAGATGGTAGGCTAATCCTTCAGTTGTGCAAGCTAAGTCTGAAATATCAGCAAAGAAGCTAGTTGCTACTGCCATTAACGTCAATGGATACCGTGCCTCCGTTCAGGAGAATACTGCAAATTGTGTCGCGACTACCACGCGCAAGTATACATGGTTACAACGTTCCCCGTGACGTCAACATGTCGCACGACAAGTCGGGTGCGTGAACTGTACCGGGGCCTTAAGGTGCCTGATGAGAGCCAGAGCGCCACGGCCTGTGAAGCCTCCCCACCGCACTGCTGTCTCCTCTCCCTACCACACTGCCCTCCTCTCCTCTTGCCTCCTCTCCTCTCCTCTCTTCTCCTCTTGCCTCCTCTCCTCTCCTCTCCTCTCCTCTTGCCTCCTCTTGCCTCCTCTCCTTCCCACCGCACTGCCCTCTTCTCCTCTCCTCTCCTCTCCCTTCCCCTCCCCTCCCCACGGCACGTCTGCCTGTGAATGCCCTTACATGGACCGTCTGTGGACGGAAGGAATGAAGAGGAGCCAAGGAGAGAAGAGGGGAAGGGGGGGATGAAAGCAGGCACGGGAGTCAGATGGATTCTTGAGGTGGTGGGGTGGTGTGTGTGTGTGTGTGTGTGTGTGTTGGGGGGTGGAAAGGGCTCTTGTGAGGTTCTTGCGTAACCGAACTGCTACACATTTGTGGCATGTGTCCTCTAATGAATAGATGTGTTTGTATCTCCCTTTCACACACAAACAAACACACACAAACATGTGCACACACAAAGAGAGAGAAAGTGTGTGTGTGTGTGTTTGCAATTCTTCTGCTGCATTGGTTCTGTGTTTCACCATAAGGCATTGCTCTGTGTGTCCTGTGCTTGCCGTTTGCAGTATGGAAGGCTCGTTGGTGCGTCTGCCTGAGATCATTGCGCTGAAGAAGAAGTACAAGGCCTACCTGTATCTGGACGAGGCCCACAGCATAGGTGCAGTGGGGCCCTCGGGACGTGGTGTGGTGGAACACTTCAGCGTGGACCCTCAAGATGTGGACGTGCTCATGGGAACCTTCACCAAAAGCTTCGGGGCTGCCGGGGGCTATATTGCTGGCAAAAAGGTACAGGGGCACGATCTTCTCCTTCAGCTGTTCTCCATAAGTCTAACTCCGTACACACACACACACACACACTTTTACTCACACACACACTCACACTCTCTCTCTCTCTCTCTCTCTTTATCGCTCTCTGAACATCAACAAGCACATCACGAGCACACACTCACACACAAACAGAACACACATGTACACACACACAGGCACACACACACACAGAGATTTATGCCTGTGGCATTATATGTGTGTGTGTGTGTGTGTGTGTGTGTGTGTGTGTGTGTGTGTGTGTGTGTGTGTGTGTGTGTGTGTGTGTTTGGATGTACTGTATCTGTGCGGACTATTCCATGGATTTTAGATCAGCAGGGTGACTCCTTGTCCTGTGGCTGATGCCATCTACTTGAGTAATGGACGCCCTGTCAGATGTGTCAAATCAGACCCAGAAACAGCCTCCGTGTCTGGCCGCCATCAGATGTTTCTGTCACACTACGGCAACCTGTTGATCAAACTGACATGCAATTCCCTCTTGACAAAAAATAGACCACCTCACACACTCTGTGTGTGTGTGTGTGTGTGTGTGTGTGTGTGTGTGTGTGTGTGTGTGTGTACACACAAATCTGTGAGGTACACACATACACACACATACACTCATATACACACACACACACACACACACACACACACCTCACAGACTTGTGTGTATGTGTATGCACACATACACATAAATATGTGAGGTAAACACATACACATACACTCATTTATATATATATACACACACACACACACCCACCCTTCTCTCCGCAGTCTCTCTGTTCTTCTCCCCCACATCCCCTCATGTGTGCCGCAAATGTCACGCACACTGCGTCTCGGTGCCTTTGTACACGACTTCTTATTACTCCATTAAAAATGGCACTTGTGTACATAACCACATCACGGACGTGGCAGTTGATTATGAAAGAGGGCGCCAAACGACGGCGCCACGTTGTTTCAATTAGGGCTGCAGAGAGTGAGTGAGAGAGAGACAGAGGGAGAGATGGATAGAGAGACAGAGAGAGAGAGATGGAGGGAGAGAGAGAGGGGGAGAGACATAGAGAGAGATAGAGAGAGATAGAAGGGGAGAGAGAGATAGAGAGACTCTTCCCTCCCCGAGTGTGCGTTGGCACGTATTCCCCTCGTCGAGCCACTCAGCTCTAATAAAGCAGCGGAGGTGGCAGGGGTCCAGCTCCTCCTTGTGGCGAGTGCTGAAACTGCACCTTGTGTTTTTCTGAACGCTTCCTAACAAGCATGATAATGAGTGGAATATGATTAACATGCGGTACTTCTCCCTGGCAGCTGGGCATCATAAAGCCTGGCAGAGAGAGAGAGGGGGCTGGTGGTGTTTTGTGTTTTGGTCTTTTTTTTAATTTCAGGGTGGGGGTCGCATTTTTTTTGGAAATATGAAAGGCTTTTTTGATTTATTTGTTGTCGTAGTGAAATCCCTTCAATCCCCCGTTTTAAAGCAGACTCAGGTTGACCCACAAACAGCCCCAGCAGATGTTCCCTCAGCAGCAATAGAGCACTGAAATGAGCACCTTAATGATCTGGCCCTTAACTCGGGCCTGGCTGCAGTAAAGAGTCACCACAGCGTTTGATCCCGTCGCTCAGTGGTGTGTCGAGCGGAGACCAATGCGGGCCCACGGCCTCCAACAGTGGCTCCCTCTCCGCACATATTTAGGAAGAGGGATATTTGTTTGAAATTAGATTGTGGCAAGGGGAAACACACACACACACTCACACACACACACACACACACACATACTGATACACACACACGCTCACATACACACACCGACTACGCTGGTTCCAAAAGTCACAGATGTGGGGAGGATTTCGGACACATTCCCTTAGCCGGCTTATCTCCTCCGTTCCCCCAAAAGCTCACCGGCCCCAAAAGCACCGCAAATCTCCAGCCCCTCTAAATGGAAACAGATGTTCTGCAGCCCCGCCCCCCCCCCCCCCTCCCCTTCCTCACCCCACTCACTCCCACCCCTCCTACTTCACACACATCTGGCGGAGGAGGAGGAGGAGGAGGACTGCACCTCCCTCAGTTCCTCACTCTTCCTCCTGAAGCTCATCAGTGGGCCTCTGGACGCAGTTGGCAGTGAGTGGAGACCGGGGGGGCGGTCAGCGAGTCGTCTCCGGCTCCACCCGTCCTCCTGGTGCAAAAGGAGAAGGGCTGTGTTTGGAGGGGCGAGCATGCTCACACACACACTCACACTCTCTCTCTCTCTCTCTCTCACACACACACACACACACACACACACACACACACACACACACACACACACACACACACACACACACCAATCAGGCTCCCGGAGCAGGAGAAGGGCTGTGTTTGGAGGGCGAGCACGCTCAAACACACACACACACACACACACACACATATTTCCACTCTACCAAGCCTCCTGGAGCAGGAGAAGGGCTGTGTTTGGAGGGCAGTGATTGAGGTGCATGCATTGAGGTTCCCATACACACAATAATATCCCCCAATTCCACCCACCCTCAATATCTCTCTGGTTTACAGCAAGAAGCGTTGTCAATAGTGCCCTGCACTTCCACTGTGTTGTTGCACTACCCCCTAGTGGTCTTTATGGAAACTGCAAATGAGTGAAGCGGGGCTTCAGAGCATCACACAAATCCGATTATCTTATCCAGTTTATTCTAACTGCAACATAAGTGCAGCACAGTTAAGGCGCAGCAAAGATCCTTGACATTTTTCTCGTAATTTTACGCACATTGAATTCCTACCAGACATATGATTTTTCTGCGACATGAAAATGCCTACCAAGACATTCCAACACCGAAAAAGTCATGTTTCATTAGTCGTTGCTGTACTTTGTGGAAACCCAAGCCACATAAACGACAGCAAATGTATGTATTTACACATAGTTGCTCAAGTTACCGCTAAAATGACGGCCCCAATGAGAGCAGAAGTGGGACGCTCAAATGTGAAGCACATGTCTGACTGGGACGGCACCCGTTTACCCCAGCCTCTCATACCTCAGACTCAGAGTCTCGCTCTCATCTCAACGTCTCGCTCTCCCTTTCACTCTCTCATCTCGTCTTCTCTCCCCCCTCTCTCTCTATTATTTCCCACCCGCCCCTCTCTCTCTATTATTTCTCATCTTTCCCTCTCTCGCTCACTCATTTCGTCTTTTCCCCTCTTTCTCTCTCTTATTTCTCACCCCCCTATTTCTCTCTCTTTCTCTCTCTCTCTCTCAAGTGCTTTTTATCATATGATGCTTTATTTTATGTGTGAATGTATTGCATGAATATTTGCATTATGTTTGGTTTTGTTTGAGGCGTGTCATTCTTTCATGGGTGAAGGAAATGATGGTTGAACCTCTCTCTCTCTCTCTCTCTCTCTCTCTCAGGAGCTGGTGGACTACCTGCGTACCTACTCCCACAGTGCTGTCTACGCCTCTGCCATGTCCCCGCCAATCACAGAGCAGATCATCAGAGCCATGAAGTGCATCACGGGAGCAGATGGCACCAAAGAGGGTGAGCATGTTTTACTTCAAGTGTCCTGTGCTTAAACTGTGTCCATGTAAAACTACAGCCCAGACTTATATTCTAATACACATTTAAAAATGTGTGTGTGTGTGTGTGTGTGTGTGTGTGTGTGTGTGTGTGTGTGTGGCTCAGTAAATGGGCAACAAACACAGTAGTGTTTTTAGACTGAGCGATTCCCTTTTCCAGCAGATCAATAACGTTGCTTCAGGAGCACTAAATGAAGGGGTGTGTTTGATTGGCTGTTGAGTTCAAATCTCAACACCCTTTCCCCAGGATGGAGGACTCCGCTCTTAAAGCCAACTAATTGCACCGTATTTAGAGAGAGCGCCGCTTTGAAAGGTTTCCCCACTACAGACGGATAGGCTTCCCCTCTCTTCACGACACTAACATCATTAAGGCCTCTACAGAGTGGAACCATCATCAACATCACACACGACACACACGTTTGAAAAACCAACCCTCGTTCAGAGGCAACTGCACCACATTAGTGGGCCTGCAGACCCACACACCCCAACCAACCACCACCACCACCACCACCAGCAGCATTAAGCTCAGATCAGATCAGACCAGATCAGCACCAGACTGCAGGCAGAAATACACCTCCAGACGGCAGCCAGGGTGCAGCTCCAGTGGCAGCCAGAGGTGCTTGTCTCTGGGGCCGAGTGGGTGCGGAGGTGGGATCACACACAGGGGTCCGTAGAGTCCCATAGGGACCGGCCAGCCCCCACTGCTGCTCAGGAAATGTGCTAACGATTACGGCGCTCCGCCTGGGAAAGAGGTGGTGCAAGCACCACCAACACCCCCCACCCCACCGTAACGCTCCTCATACACCCCCAAACACATACACACATTAAACACACACACACACACTAAACACACACACACACGCATTCAAACACACCACACGCACACACGCTGAACACACACACACTATAGACGTTACACACACGCGCGCACACACACACACATGCTAAACACACACACACTATAGGCGTTACACACACACACACACTTACACACTGGGACACGTGACCCCCATTGCCGCAGAGGAAATCAGTTTCACATGGGCCCCTGTGAGAGACCTGCGTTTCAAAACAGTCACTTCAGTAATGACTTACGACGTTGAGGCAGAGCATCGCTCACCCATCTGTCCACTCGGGCCGTTCCGAGCCACACTCTCTCCAGCGCGTGAAGCGTCGTCCACACATGTGTCTGACGACCAGATGCCCTGAAGATCTCAGCGCACACCACCCAATCCATATGATGCACAGCTCCATACATGTGATTCAGCTCACCAGGTTATGATGAGCCCCCCCCCCCCCCCCTCCCATTTTCCCCTCTTCCCCTCTTCCCCTCAAGACGTCAGTTTTTTGTAACTATCATTGCATTGAGAGTGCTGCAACGGCCGGGCTCATACCTTAAAACGGGCCTCGTGTCAGAGACGGATTCATTTCCGCAGGTGTTTGTAATGAAGTTCTGAACCAGATGGCTGGTGGTCCGTAAGCCCTGCTGTTTACATTTGACGTATGCGGTGTGACATTCTAGCCGATACGACTTTGACAGCGTTATCGTTAGATATTCCTGGAATGAGCGAGTCTGGAACTCCACGACAGTGTTATACTGTCTATGAGAGAGTTGTAGTAATACGGAAAGAAAAAAAAAAGAGAGAGAGAGTTGGATGGAAGCTGACAGATGACAGGTTGCTTCACCAGCGGGGGAGCATGTGTCATTGGAGAGGTGAACAATCCAGAGTGCACTAATAAGCATGGCTCACCTTCAAAAACTCACGTTTGTCTGGCTCCGTTTCTCCCCAAAGCATGGTGTGTGTGTGTGTGTGTGTGTGTGTGTGTGTGTGTGTGTGTGTGTGTGTGTGTGTGTGTGTGTGTGTGTGTGTGTGTGTGTGTGTGTGTGTGTGTGTGTGTGTGTGTGTGTGTGTGTGTGTGTGTGTGTGTGTGTGTGTGTGTGTGTGTGTGTGTGTGTGCGCGCTCTATCACTGTACTCCAAAGCCGGGGGCCCAGGCCAAGTTTCTGTCGGAGCCAAAAATAAAGATACATAGTTTAGGTTCAGCTGAAAGGGAGAGGGTGCCCTATGGCAGTATCTCCTCTATTCTCCCGCTTTTCTCTTTGAAGTGGAGGCCTGTTTACATGCACCCATGACTCACTCTGGATCCACACGTGTGTGTGTGTGTGTTGCCATGTATGGTGCAACTGTGTTGCTGTCCTCAACGACTGTATCCTCAGTCCTGTGCAAGGTGGCTGACGTCATCTCAGCAATTTGTGATTATACTGAGCAAGCGTGAAAAAGTGCTGAAGTTCACTGTTGTGCACACACTTGAGCATGTGTCCCTGACCAGTCCGTGAAGCAGTCGGCTCTGTGATTACTGATTCCAGGGACAGCTAAGTGACACCAGGCTTGGATCGGTCGTTAGTCTGCCAAGCTTGACTGTGTGCACACTTGTAGCAAACAAACTGAAGATGCTGTGAGCGTAATGTTTCATAAAATGGCTCAGCAGTGTCCTCTCCTCTGTGTACTCACATAAGCTCATAGTTCAGCTGTGACACGTTTTTTTTTCTCTTGCTCTTTTTTCAGTCATCTGTGTTTCATATTACGGTTCTCTTTCTGAATGACTGAAGTTGAACTTGATGAGGTAATATGTTGTAATGTTCATGAGCGATAGTCATAGGCGTAGCCGGGGACTGACTGTACGCTAGTTAGCCCATGTTGATCAGACCCTCTGAATGATCTGATCAATGGTACTGGAGAAGCCCAGATGCTTTGGGGACTTAAGTAACCCAGCATCAAAACAGCTGCCTGCTGTTGATGGAGATTGCTCCTGACCTCTCACTTGCTGCAGGGAGAAATGCAGCAGTCCGCAGTGGCGATGCATGACACGTCCAGAAATGGATGGGTCTCTGTTTTGTATGGGGTGCAACGCTTTTGCCCCGGGTGTGACAGGCACATGTGTGAAGGATCGTTTGAAGAGGCCAGGTCATTCCTCAGAGGAAGAGAGTTTCACCTGAACGTAAAGAAAAGCCCCCTCGCCTGTTCACACCCCAGCAAAAGAAGGAAATGCGGTCCAAGTCAAGGAGATCTGTTTTTTCTTTCTCCCTCTCTTTCTTTGCTGGCCCTTTGCGAAGAAAATCGGATTGAACCGCCTGGCAAACAAACAAAGACCGTTGCAAAATGAGACCGAGTGAGTAGGCCGCTTTTTCTTTATTCTTTTAGACCTCACCTGCTCATGATACAGTTGTCTTGCATTTGGCACACACTACGATACACCCCAATACATTTTTTCCTTTTGTGTTTTCCTGCTGAGGTCTTTATGCAACGCTAACATGTTTGGCAGCGAGCAAAGTGTTTTGTGCTCTCGGTTTCTGCTGAGATAGGGGTTTTGGGTTAAGTGTTGTACACACCCCTTTGAAATACCTGCCAATCTTTTCCCAGGTAATCAAAAAAGTAGAGAAAAAAAGGCTGTTGTTTCCAAGACAGGCTGTTGCCAAGGCCTCAGAACTCCGAGCTGTTCCCTTGGCGATTCACATCATTAAGAAGCCCGGGAGGTCAGAAGAACATTTTCATTTTTTTGTTATTCGTTTTTTTTTTTCTCTCTCTCTCTCTCCCTCGCAAGCGCTGGAATTGATTTATCTTCGATTATATTTATCTGCAATGAAAGTGATACTAAGGCACGTTGTGCATTCCGTTTCACCCCTGTGGCACGGCTCCACGCGAAATCCATTGCATCCTATTTACAAGCCAAGAGTTGCTTTTTGGCATGGCACCGCATTTGTCCACCCGTCAGTCGTTTTTTTTTTTTTTTTTTTCCTGGCAAAACAAAACCAGCTGCTGCTGTTGCTGACTTTGTAATCAAGGGTGACTCAGGCCCAGGTCCTGAGTAGCGGGGAGGTCGAAACTAGGAGGGATGCCGAGCAGAGGTCATACAGGAAGGAGAGCGAGGGGGGATGTTGATAAAACGACGGAGCTGTTCTCCATCAAGTGATGGTGCAGATAATGCCTTTAATGACTGGGCCATTGAAGGGGTCTGAGACTATGATTTGACTAAGAGGCGGTGGGTGATGTCATTTCCTGTGTTTGCCTGCACTCCTCCTGGATTTGCTATCCTCGTGTTATTGAAAACAAAAGACCCCGTAGGCCATTAACACACACAGACACCCTTTCGATTCTGGACAAAGATGTTTTTCGACTGTATGGTTTATGTTTGATCACTCATAACCATTGCCATGTTGAGTAAAGGGGCTTCACCAGGGACATTTTATGCGGCCATGAGAAGCACCTCTGTTCCTGTTCTCCCATGTCCAAACTGAGAATAAGCCCTTAGTCCCCAATCCTGCTGCTTTCCGACCATTATGGTTACTTGGTCAAAAGGGAGGCTAAGTGTTGTCTCATGTCGATCACAGGCCTGTTCTTGCCTTGTCCCTGTCAGCTTGGATTTCCAACACACGTGTCTGTGGTAAGATGTTACTGTGGCAATGTCTTTACCCTGTGAGCCTGTAGGTTAGACATTGCAATGAGTATCATCTGCTTTGTGTCTCTATGGAGCCCCCAAAACTGTCTGTTTTGTTGTTGTTGTTTACGGACCAGATGGTGGGGGTAGCTACGCATCACTCCGCTGTGGGCCACTTTAAAGCCACCGGAGGCTTAAGCTGACACAGACGATTTAAGGCGCACTGGATATGTTTTAATCCCTGGCTTTGGTGCCGTCGAGCGCAGCCTCGTGGATGTTTGAGGTCGACTTTTTCTGCGGACTTTGGCAGTGTCCTCACTGTTTCACTAAGCACAAGGGATTTGCGTTCTGTGACAAATGATGGATGGTTAAGGAGAGAATATTGGCTCTCATTAATGCCGGCAATTAACATTTGTAATTAGGAACACCACACACAGCGACTTGTTGGTATGATTTTAGCATTGAGGGTTTCAGTGTGGTCAGCCTAGATATTTTGATGTAAATGTAAGAAGACATTTCGGATGAAGACACACATGCACTCTATTCAGAGTCTAAGCTTGTACCGTCAACTTGTGAAACCGCTGAATGCAAACCAATCGCTGGGGGGCACAGCATCTTTAGTCAACGTGTAAGGCCTTGTGCTTTTATGGCATTTGGCACCTCTCGCATGTCCTCAAAGATAAGCACCCAATAAATAATGTATAGGGAGGATCTGGGGCGAATTCCAACCTGACTCTTTGTCCATCAGGGGCAAAAAAAAAAAACTCCTTTTATGGTAACCAGTTGTACGGGGGCTACTGGAAGTGTTCAAAAGGAAAATGTCTAAACAAAGACCTCTTTCAATCTAAACAAGTGTCATTAGGTAGTCAAACGGTTTCATAACTGCTTTCATTTTTAACGACATGCAGTAAATCTGTGCACCGCACTGTAAAATACCTCATACATAAGCACAAACATCTCTCCTCTCCTCTCCTCTCCTCTCCTCTCTGAACACCCTGCAGAGCTACAATGAAAAGTTTTTCTTTTATCTGTTAACGCATGTCTGCAGAATCATAAGACCTGCTACTGTTTTCGTCTCTTTGCCGTGTCCCTCCACTCTCTCAGCCACATGGAGAGGAGGCCTATTGAACATGTTGGGATGGTGTATGTTAATGCCTCCATTTCCTACCTCATTAACCCCCACTATCCCACTGTCCCACCCCACAGGGCGCCAGAGAGTGCAGCAGCTCGGGGAGAACACCAGGTACTTCAGGGCGCGTCTGCAGGAGATGGGCTTCATCATCTATGGCAACGTGGACTCCCCGGTGATCCCTCTGCTGCTCTACCTGCCAGGGAAAGTCGTGTGAGTAGACGGTGTCTGAGTGCCGCGCTAACCTTCCCTCTTAACTGAACGTTTAATGCATGTTGTACTCTAATGCTACTTTTCAAGGCAGGTAGATTACAATGGGTTTGTGCACAGACAGATAACAAATAAATATCCTGCAGACTAATCAAATGTGAGTTTCTGTGCTAGTAAATGTGTGGTTTCTGACTTTCTGTGGTAACTGCTGGACTCGACTAGAAATTCTTTGCTGAACTGGAAAAACTTGCCCTTGCAACTACTCTGCCTGCAGAAAAACAGATTGAATACCACCTACCTCTCTCTTTCTCACACACACCCACCCCACCCCCCCACCCCCCCCCCCACCCCCCACACAAGCATACACTCACCTAACAGCCAATAGACAAGGGCATTCACCCCCATTGGTCAGTCCGTCCAAAAGAGCGATGTCTCTTTCAGGGGTGGAGGGGTGGGAGTTGGACCCTGTCCACTCTGGATGCTCCAGATGCTCGGTGAATCGGTAGTGCACAGAGAAGCAATGTGACACGCGAGAGGCTCATCCTCTCCCGGGCATTTCAGACGCTTCCAAAGATAACAGGCCCCTGGCACAGCTACAAAGCCACCGGCAGCTGTGAGGCCTTTTTAAACTGAGCTCCCGCTTTCTCTCTCGCTCTCTGTCTCTCTGTCTCTCTCCATCTTTCTTTCTTTCTCTCTCTCTCTCTCTCGCCTGTATTCTGCTGTCTGCCACTGTTCTTTTGTGTGTGTGTGTGTGTGTGTGTGTGTGTGTGTGTGTGTGCGTGTGGAGCGCTGGTCCTAGCCATTCCAGTCTCTTTTCTCCCACCTGCCTCTCTGTCTGCCTCGCACCTTTCATGTCCACCATGGGGTACAGGCGCATATACAGCACAGCTGTTGTATTTAAGATGGATTCCTCTCTCCCCGCTCCCCTCTGTATGGGGTAAAGGAGAGGTTAGATGACTAAACTTTCTGTCTGGGTCCAGTCCCACTCACGATTCACTTACCTGTGCGCCGACCCAAGGAAGAGCCGGACAGGTGACCGACACCCAGTGTTGGGAGTAACGGCGTTTAAGTATAACGGCGTTACTAACGTTGTTAATTTGTCAGTAACGAAGTAATCTAATTAATTACTTTTCTCATCGTGGCAACGCCGTTATCGTTACTGAGAATTTAAAGCGTCGCGTTACTACAATTTGGTTCAATGAAGCGCGTTCACTGGATAGGATCATATAGGAATACCCTCCCCTGAGCTAATAACAATTATTATTGCTCTTGAACTTGACAGACTAGTAGGCTACCTCTACTGTACATCAGAGTGGAATCTGGAAATAATTTAATTCATAGGCCCACTTCATATCCAACTTCAGGAGGGAAAAAAATGACTTGAATAGGCTACTCACCAAATCCAAGCCATTTCATTTCTGCACATAGGCCTACTGTAGCGTAGCCGACCGAACTTGCCACGATAGTATAGGCATAATAGTGACAAGCCTGTTAATGCGCACTTTCTCTGTCTGTCGGATTCAATGCTCCTCTATAGTTTCTCTCACAGGGCTACTTCACTGAAACTGAACGTTATCTTCAAAGGAGGACCCAATACATATTTTAAAGATAGCCTATTTTATTTTTGAGGGCTTTTGATATCGGGGGTTACCTTACAGTAAAATTAATTATTAGCCTATTAGGCTACACGTCTCTGCTGCATAGCCTACATTTGTTAGGGCCGTTCAACTGGAGAAGGGGTTGTTCATTTACTCCCGTAGATTATTGCAAATATAGACTTGGTTGCGACTTCCGAACTACTTTGTTAATATTTGGGAAACTGCGAGTAAGGGGCTGCGACCGCACAGCCCAGGCTGCTGAAGTGCCGCGAGCGCGCAGCAAATCGACAGAAACAATATACTGTACGTATTTAAGCTCACAATATTCAGACCGCCTCAAAACGTTAACAGTCCTCCCGCATCTCCCGATTAGCCACCCCGGGCCTGGGCTGGGTGGGCAGATGCCATGCGCACGTTCTGACTTCCACCCACTGACGTTAAAGATGATAATAGCGTTATAGAACATAAAAATTAGTAAGTAATTACTTTTACATTGTGGTAACTGAGTTACTAACTCAATTACTTTTTGGCAGAAGTAATTTGTAACTGTAACTAATTACTTTTTAAAAGTAAGATGACCAACACTGCCGACACCTGCAGGCTGACCTGTTCAATCATTCACTAAAAGTTCCAGGAGTACCAGTGTCTGGTGCCTCAGCCAGCTTTTCTATCATAGCATAGAGATATTCTTATTATTTAGTATTCTCATTATTCTGTTTACTGTTTAATGGATGTTAATGATTCAATTCAGTGCAGTATAGTATCCTAGAAATAGAAACTCCATGACTGATGTGTGTGTGTGTGTGTGCGTTTTACAGGGCTTTCTCTCGCACCATGCTGCAGAAGAACATTGGTGTGGTGGTGGTAGGGTTCCCAGCCACACCGATCACCGAGGCCAGGGCACGTTTCTGTGTGTCGGCTGCCCACACCCGACCAATGCTGGACAAGGTAAGAGACAGGACACAGGACTTGACTGAACACTCTGGCTATGTCCAACACGACTAAAAGCCTGTCATGCACATTACATTACATTTGGCTGACGCTTTTTAGCTAAAGTCACTTACAACATGGTAAATATTTTAAAGCAACTCTCCAAACAATTCTAGGGAAAATGTTAAAAAGGTGGAGTGCAGTAAGAATAAGTGTCTCAATGAGTGCAATTCTGCCTTCTAAGATAGCTTAGTTTTTGTCGATTTTTGAAGGCAGCTTACAGTATCCTTCATACTGCCTTCAACCAAAGATTCTTTTAAACGTCTCTGCTTCAACTCCCGCTGATTAAGGCAGCTATCGATATCCTGGCAATGGCGTTCTGTGTTGCTATCTGGCTAGGCTATGTAAAACAAAGTTCATACCTGGTACCTTGATGTCTGCTATGGCAAGTGACTCATTAAACAATTGAAAGCAGCAAGGCAGCTAGTGGCTGTTTTCCGTTTTGGACAGGCCCATTTTCTCTCTTCTCTTTTCCCGCTGCCTGACTCTCTGATCTCTTGTCCTGCTCCCAGGTGCTACAGGCGCTGGACGAAACCGGCGATCTGCTTCGGGTGAAGTTCTCCCGCCACAGGATCTCGTTACGGCCGGAGCTCTTTGACGAAACAGACTATGAGCTGGATAGCTGATACGACGCAGAAAGCTCCAGCGACCTGCACAGAGAGCTCTAGTCCTGAGGGACAGTCCACATGAAGTTCATAGTCCTCCATTTTTGGGAGGAACTGGGCTCTTGCTTGCTTTGAAGGGACTGCTTCTCAGTCTCCCAGAAGAGACAGGATTCTATACCACCGGGCCCCAGTGGTGGTGGTTTTGGGAAATGAGACACTCCTAACTGTGGACACTCATAATAATGTTCCTCAGGCTCCTGTCTTTTATGTCGCCCATAATCATGATCGAAATCTGTGGCCGCTGGGAGCAGCTCTGTCGTAAAGGGGAAGCTGAAGATGAAGGAATATGAAAGACCTTCAAAAAGCTGCTGCAGATTAAACAGAAAAAAATACAAACAGAACCAGACAATTAACTCTCCATCGCTGACCTACATCACTAGTCCAAGAGAAGATTGCGGAGCCCTTGAAGTGGTAGTTTTTCTCAACAGCTCTTTTGCAGTGTCGAGAGAAAGACCACCGTGGAGAGCACGCAGTTATGAGTTTGGATGATTGAGAGAGTGTAAGCAGGAGACATGTTTTTTTGTCGAGATTTACGCCACCAATGGAAAATATGTCATCTCAGCTGTGGTTATTTTGATGCTATTTGTGATATACATGTTTGCCAGACTTCCCTCACACACTAATGCATTGCCACAATTACCAGAAAGTTCTGTGATGAACTGGTGTATTTGTAAATAATACAGTCAGATTACACTTTAATGACACTTGTGATGATTTCAGAATGATGACTTAAGTTTCCGCTGTCAACTCTCGTTGTGGGGGGTTCACTGTTGTATGTGCTCATCTTTGTCATATTTGCACGCTTCTGAATTCCCCTGTTCTCACGCGTGTGGCAGTCTCTGCAGTCTCTGTAGAAACGGTACTGTTTTCCTTCAAATACAAAGCAATCTCTAACCACCTTCCTGAGGTATAGTTTAGTGTCAAGACAAGTGCGTTCCAGCTTGTTCATCTGTGTCTGATTCTGTCAGCAGCTTAATTGTTGCATTTCAAGTCAAGGAGAGACGCAACACAAACACGTAAATGTCTGATTTCTTTGAAGGTAAGCATCCAGAGTATGCATTATGACAGCCAACATCAGAATTACCTGACAGGCGAGAGCCCACATTTCTCCAGGTATATAATAATTAATTTGTTTAATACCAGAGGGAATCTAGGCTACAATAAATGTCTCACCAAATGACAGCAGAGGCATAGCCTGCACTTGTTCAGTCCAACCCCCCCGACACAATGTTTATCTATTTTCATGGATTGCAATACTATGGAGACAGGTAGACTCTCTGAACAGAATTGAATACAATGACATGATTGGATAAGTTGCTGTTTGTTGATTTTGATAACATGCATGGATACGGACTATTTGCTCTTCAAAACAGAGGCAACTGCTTTGTCTGCTCTCAGAGAAAATTTTCCATTTTTACTTTGCATCGGTTTTCCTTTGTTGGCCCTTTCTCTTGATGGGGAATTGTTCTGTTGCACTTAATACAATGGCACTGTACATCTTGTGTTTTGGAAGGAGTCTTGAAATGTCAGCACTACTTGCTGAAGCAAGCCACAAAAAATGCAACATGAAACTACTCGATGACTACCACTCAATCAAATGTTTGTTAATAACTGTTATGTTTTGATTAAATGTTAAGTCAAAACATTAATTGATTCCTTGGTGACCATATATTACAAATGAGCACACCTCCAGTGTGAATCACTGCAGAATCAGAATATGTATGGAACATCAATGTTTTTAAAGAATATCTCAGCAGCAGTCAGGAGGAACGGAACTCGCACACCACTGTAGCCGATGCAAAAAGTCGATTTTATTTTTGCATCGGCTACAGTGGTGTGCGAGTTCCGTTCCTCCTGACTGCTGCTGAATATACTAATTTTGGAACTGACGCACCCATCAGGACTGGATTTACTGGCGCGACACCCTTCCTGTTTTACATTTAAAGAATATCTCACACACACTCACTGAGGACGGTCATCTTTGATCTGCCACCAGTGTGCGATGGTGGTGTGTCAGTTCTTCACACCTGAGCAGGGCTAGGACCCCATTAGCCAGCCTGTGGCAGCAGTCATCTAGTACCCCTCCGGGCTAATGATTCTCCAGGCACATCCTGCACTAATGGAGGCCCCTTGGAGAGAAAAGGAGGAGGTCAGGGGAATGCTGTTGCTAAACACATCAGTGGTGTTTAGGTCTGGTATGCTTTGAGGGCTTTTGCCGTTGTATTGAGTTATATAAGATTGTGTGTGTATATTAACCACACAACCAACTATGGTCGTCATGCTTGGCGGGGAATGTCACATGTTGAGCAGAAGCTTCGGGATGTAAACAGGAAGGCTTATTTTCCACCACAGCATATGCACATATGGATGGGACACTATATTCACACAACGCAGATCGGAACACGATATACACAGTACAAGATAGCGTTCTAGATTTATGTCTGGCACACAACAAAAAGCGGTAGAGTGCCTTGGGGGCTATCCAACACTTTTGCTTGTTCAGTTCAGATAGTATTTCAGGCTACCTAGGAAGAGAATTGTGCTGTCTCCATGACTCACCAAATGACTGTCCCGTGCCTGTGAATCTCTCTGACAGCGGTTGTTTGGAGGTTTTCTCTGAAACCACCATGATCTGCCCTCATACAGTGGAATGAAATGTCAGTGGACCTGAATGGAGAGGAAGGAATAGAGGTAAACACAATAGGTTTCTCATGTTTACAAACATCCAATACTCCACTTTATCAATGTGTTTCTAATCTGTAATCTGTTGGGTGACTTGAGTATGTGCATCACAGGCTGTGGAGTCTGGAGGGCAGATGGAACTGCTAAAATCTTTCACTCCAATACATTCTCACAAGCCAATAACACCAACAACAGTCACAGCAGAGTAGGGAGGGTTCTGGGGAAAACATCTGTCCAAGACCAGACCATCGCCAGAGAGGGCCCCCTGAGCCAGGCTGGTCCATTCTTTTGAACTGCGGAGCTGAGCACGCTGGTCTTATTGGAATGGCATGTTGCTGCTATTCTGGAGGGGGAACCTCTGGTAGCCCTTTGAAGTCGGCCAGTGTGTCCAAGGTTGTGGATTCTCTCCGCCCGGTTTCCCATTGCTGCTTTGGCGGGATTTTGAAGTGCAGGCAGCAGGGCACGGGCATACAAACAGCAGCTTTTACATGTTCGCAACAGGTGTTCAACACAGAGGTAGACGGAGCGTACAGATTTATGTGTGACGGCTTTTTAAGTGGGAATCAAAATAAGATTAGACGGCTCTTTGCTCTATGTGTGATCAGGGTCATGTGGTTGACATAATATTCATGGTAGTTATTAAATGAAAAAGCAATATATTTAGAGTAGCTTTTAAATAAAAAAGAAAATCGTTTGATGCATTTGTAGGCTATTGAAATGACTAGTGGAACCTTGTCTTTAAATAGCTAACGGTAGGCCTATTCAAGCCAGGTATTATTGAATGAATTCGCAAGGATTTCTGCTATATTCTCATTCTGTTGAAACCTCAGGCTGCTTATGGAAGCATAAGGATCATGCACACTTATTTCAGTTCATGTTAATGTCCCTGTACTGTGATTCATCACTGTAATACTGAGTTTATTCTGAATAGGAGAATGACATTTTTCTGTCACAAAGGCAACCCAAATAAAACACTAAAACCGAGATTAACGACGAGAATGACCATTTGGGATAGCACTATATGCACTAGGCAGGAACTTTAAAAGCCTCCCACCGTGTGAGGCTATAACTTGACGCTGTGCATAAGTGCTTTGAAGCCAGCCATAAACAAATACTTCAGAGGTGACAACATTTGTCGATGTATTTATGCCAGCTTGAACACAGCATGAAAATCAAAAAGACATATAGGCCTTCTCTTATAAGGACGTATGATTCATGGAAGCATTCATGTAACATTTTTAACACCCTAATATATATGTAATTAAGCACATATTTTACTGTAATGTGTCTGAAAAGATACTGTCCCCTCGTTCTGAGTTCTAACATAACCTGTCAACCGACGACTCGTGGCTGTTGTGAGCTGCGTGTGGCCCTCACCCGTCCCGCCACTCCCTCACCGCTCGTGGGTATAGCCATAGCCTCCTCTGCGCTGGCTTGGGCGGGATCAGAAGGGTTAAATATAGGGGGAGGGGGAGATGACAGCAAACCAACAGAGCGGTATATAAAAACACTTCGGGCGCACTCAAAAGCAGGCACTGAGTTTGTGTTGGAGAGCTTGCGTATATGTCCACGCAAAGAGGAGCGTGCGTCGTGAAACGGAGGAAGACTTGAGGCGCTCTTGACAGCATGTACCTGAATTTGTGATAAGAAGTTTTTCGCAAAACACAATAGCACCATTGTGTGTCCTGCGCTCAGTCTCCAGGAGGCAGCGAGTTTTTATTTCATTAGAGAGAATGGAATCATAACAACAAGATAACGCGCACTTGATAACAACGCTCGGAACTGTAGGCGCAGGAGAACGGACATGATTGATAAGCGCAGCATTCGATGCAAAGGGGGTAAATTAAGGACCAAGAGATGAAAGAGAGGATTCCATTTGTCAGTGGTTTCACGAGAAGCTGCAAGGAATGATGCAGAAGTATTCCATTCCTATCGTTGCCTGGTTGTGAGGGAATTCACCTGAACTCCAGTAAGGGCAAGAGCAACTTCAGAAGGCGACTTTGGGAACCCTGGGCCCTACAACTCCTTATTGACGTGTTATTTTAGTGTTTTGTTGAGATGGGAAATTGTAGAGTTTCTAGTGCTGCGGTCATAGATTAAATCCTTTAGGCTACCTGGACACCGCCTCAGAACTTTTCATGAATTCGTAGCCTATTTTTGAGCCATTGTCTGACAAATAGCCTACACTGGTTTAACTTAAAGGAGCAGGCTAAGACCAATCACCTGGGGGAACTACTCCCTGCGACTCACTCTTGCATCTAATCAGGCTACTTTACTTCCCTTTTCCTCTGAAATTTGATATTTCTGATCCCGAAGTGGCTCCGCAGTGGTGTTGCGGCTCCTCGTCCGCGGCGGATCCGGAGATCGGAGGTTCTGCAGCGGGCGGAGGCGGCGGTGGAACCCCTGCCACACCGCAGGGTCCCAAAACCGGTCGCGTCAAAAGGATGATTCGGTTGGCGGCAGAATTGTTGTTACTGCTGGGACTGTTGCTACTAACTTTACACATCACAGTACTCCGAAGCAGTCCTCTACA
Source organism: Sardina pilchardus (assembly GCF_963854185.1). Lineage (NCBI taxonomy): Eukaryota > Metazoa > Chordata > Actinopteri > Clupeiformes > Clupeidae > Sardina > Sardina pilchardus. The sequence goes on along the minus strand of NC_085011.1, from coordinate 28,646,408 downwards.
ACCGGGGAACGCAACGGTAGATCAGGAGCAGCACACGCTGACAACGCAGGTGAGTTTGGCATCTTCTCACGGTCGAAGTAAAAAACTAACCGATGATGACATAATATATGATTGATAGAAAATACCTGATAATTTAAGTTAACTAAAAGAAGATCAGGAAAACCATCCTAAAAGTCATGCTGACGGGTCTCAAATTTGGGTGGTGGCCCAGTCACACCTTTCACTTCGCATCACCATTGTCATGGGTGCATTTGATTGTAATGAGGGTTTGTTGAATGAGAATAGTGATGGACGTTCACGTCAATTATTCACATAAAGACAGTGCTTAGCAAACAGTGCCTTAATTCGTGTCCGGCTTTAATCCAATCATGACACTCGACACACTGACGGAACTGTAATTATTCCGTTTACTTTCATTTGCATAAGAAAGCCGTATGTTGCCTAAGGAGTGTACTGAAGCTTGGAGTTCTGATCGGTTAGGCTATTTGCGCAACGCATGTGATGGAGAGACCAAAGAGATCTGTCTGATTTCGCTGTAGGCGATTTGACAACGCATCACACTCTTACATTCGATGTTATACAGTATGTTGAGATGTAATTTTGCAGTCAGCCATGATCTTGAGAGAAATCAGACCTGTAACTATCTCTGGTAAAATCAGTAAAGTTTGGCGGTAGAGAGCACTGTCTGAAATAGACTTTGCTGAAGTTATCGCCGGGGTTCTCATATACAGTACATAACCATGTATAGGGAAGGCAATCTTTATTTTGCTCTTAGAACTCACCAAATCAGCTACTTCAAGCAGCATGGCAGGAAAGTTCTGTCAGAGCAGTGTGAGGAAACTTAAAACGGTTAAAAGAATAGACCTCACTTTATGAGGACTAATCACTGATCGTTCTACATGGTATGGTATGCTTCCTTATCTCATGCTAAAGTTTACCTCAGTTCATCTGTGAAAATCAAGCATTGTTCAGTTGATCTGGTCTTCTTGACGGACATTTGAGTATGAGGTCAGAAGGGGTCAGAGGTGACATCCCCAAGGCTTTTAGTTAACTGCTGGCCCCTGGCCACGGGCTATAGGTGCTCATCATTGGGGCATCAGTGATACCTGAGTGCCCTGTTGACATAGTGGGAAGCATGGCTCGCCTCATGACTGTGACTCTCTCATCACTAGGACTGTAATGTCAATAAGACTGCGACTCATCCCAAGTAACCTTCCCTTCTGCCAAGTCGATACCTCACTGCTCAGGATTTCACTATGGAGAGAGAGAGAGAGAGAGAGAGAGAGAGAGAGAGAGAGAGAGAGAGAGAGAGAGAGAGAGAGAGAGAGAGAGAGAGAGAGAGAGAGAGAGCGAGCTATGGAAATAGACCAACCCGCTATCGGTCCTGTACAATGTGAAATGTTTCTTGAACTGGCCTCTCCACCGCCGTCGTCTGCCTTTGAGTGACAGAAGTGTGTCTTTGTGGGTTGATACCACAGCCACATGGTGTGTGTATCAGGGGGTCGGAACCTAGGTTAGAAGGCCAGAGGATCAACTGGGGTTTTCAGGGTGGTTAAACACCCAAGGGCTGCTTTTTGATGTATTTTTAGAATGGCACTGAAATGTCCTTGTCAGTCGGGTTGTGACTGCACCACCCCGTGATGAATAGGCATTTAACCACATTGTCAGGCATCTCCAGTAAATGGTTAAAATAGGGATATGATGTGCTAAATAGCAACATGAAAAGCTCTACACGCATCTAGTTTCATTAGTTACGAGGGCATCCAACACACTGCAAAGGAATGTAATAAACAGATGTTCAACACAATTGAACACGTCTTTTAAAAATAACTGTGTGCGATCTATCCTACAACACTTGAATACTTCAACTCTGTATCAGCATGCATGTCGACTAATCCTTGAAGCCAGTTTGCCCATCACAGTGATAGATTGCAACATACATAGTCTGGCTGATTTAATTCTACAGAATTAATTCCAGAGTCATGTTTCACTGAATTATACAGGGAAATAACTGGAAATTGTTGGCTATATTGGCTGGGTGGACTGATAAGCTTTTCTTAGCATGTCTGTGAGTTTAGGGACATGTCGTGTAGGGCAAAATACCCATGCTTATGTTCTTGCTCTTTCTCCGGTGCAAACATGTCCCAAAAATGCACTGTTTGGCTTTCGTCATGGCCATGTTGTTGTTACTGTAGGTGATGCGAGGATCGGCTCGGCATCTGCGTTTTTGTTTGTCAACTGGCGCTGCGTTTGTTATTAAGAACTCTGCTTCGGAGTTCTGGAAACATCTAAGGAATCCACTCACAGTATGTGTGTGCAGTGAATCAGCCACTCGCAGAGAAAGAGAGAGAGAGAGAGAGAGAGAGAGAGAGCAGGAATGTACATGGATGGTCCTCACATGACCTACACCTGCCTAGTCATTGTAACCTACAGTACTTGGGGAGGGGGGACTCTGACAGAAGTAAAAGAACTAAACACTGCCTAGTCTGACACCACAGCCTGTCACTTCACACCTGTAGATCTCATTGGAAATGACTTCTGACACTAGTAAAAAAAAAACACCTCCTCAACTCCAGTACGAATGCCCGGAGGACACCACACTTCTCTGTGTGTGAGTGTGAGTCCAGCCATGAGTTCACCAGATATCTGGTCCAGTTGTTTGTTTAAACAGCCTTTCCCTGTCATGAAGAGATCCCTTGCTGATTAAGAGGTGATGTTGGATATGAAACGCCGTTAGGAAGATTCGGTCATAGAGTCGGCTTTCGAGGTATGTTGCAGAGTAATCAAACTCTCACTGAACCAAGAAGGCCCAGTGCAGGATAATATTAAAGAAGGGCTAATGAGAAAGGAATAACAAAAACGTCTCGAGGCCTAGGAACAGGATCACTGGAGAGAGAGAGAGAGAGAGAGAGAGAGAGAGAGAGAGAGAGGTCTTAAGAAAGAGATCATTTTCTTTTCCACCTTGGTGAGGAATTGAAAAGCATCTGGCACTATGTGCACAGCCTTCATTTCCTGCCCCCCCAGTGGCTTCCAATTGAAAATGGAGTCATGCTCCTTTAAGCAGCCCCTGCCAACTGAATGAAGGGGAAGTAGGGAAGTGGGCGGGGGTGGGGTGGGGTGTGGTGGGGGCACAGGCCAGGGACAGGAACTGGGCGGGGGTCAGCTGGTGTGTGACTTTCATTCATGGCTTTTTTGGGGAGGGGGGATGCTTCCTGGGAGGCCCTGTATGATTTGAAGAATGGTGTATGACTAGTGATGCTCCAGTCAAAGGCGCCTCTGCTTGCTCTCCCAGGAACCTGATTGTGAAGGTCTTGGGCTGATGAGTCCTCTAATTGGACTACTTCTGAACCTCCATTCACAGTCACAGGAAACTACAGTTGCCTATTAAGAATGGCCATTCAGCCACAGACAAGTACAGTATTGAAAGCCAAATATTTGACTAAAACTCAGTAGAATTTGAAACATGGGACAAAATCATGGTATCATGATTGTCGGTTTTTAAAGTTTTCTTTTTTTAAAAAAATGCCATTTGGATCATGCCATATTCTTAGCCCACTGGCAGTGACGTTCACATTTATGGCTTTGACGATAGAACGATTTTCTAAACGTTGGCGTTGACACGCGTCAGACACTGCCAGTGGGCTTTGCGCGTTAGCCCCCGGATCCTATGTCAACCGTTCATGCCGAGCTTTCTGAACTACTTAAGTGTGTCTTTTGAGGTGGGATAACTCCACAAGGCCTGGTAATCCCAGTGCGGTAAATGACTGTACACTTGTGGTATTGGTTAGCAACACCAACACCGCAAGGCCTTTGCTTTCTTTGTCTACCACGTCAGGCTCTCGATTGCTCGGCAGTGGCGCTCTGAGAGATTCTTCTCACTGCTACAATAACAAATTGAAAACCAATACAGACTCGGAGAACAAACAGACAATTATGCTTTCCCAGTGAAGTATTTCCTTACCCTGTCTGATTTCTGCAGAGCCTGTAAAAATGGCGTTGCCCCCCTTCTTGCTGAGCAAGATAAGCTGAAAGACTTGCTGTGAAGAGAGGCTTGAATTACCAATGGTGAAAATAAACCCATGTAAATCTCAATGATGATTAAGATGTAACCGTCAAGTTAAGGTCAAAATTCTTAAGTTAAAAGGATCCTGAGGTAGCATGGTGTAACTCCTTTGAAGCCTACATGTTGTCCGATACTTTGCCTCCTTGAGTTTCTTGTACTTTCCTGTAACTGAGCGTCTGGAGGCTTGATGCAATAATCTCTGTAGTCGTACATACTGATGCATTACGCACTTCGTATTGAACTTTGCCTTTTTAAAAATCATTCTGTTCTTGATTATGAGCATTTCGACAATCCTTGTCTTTTTTTCTGCCCAGACAGCAACAAAAAGACACCTTTTGACAACAAAAAGACTAACAGCTTTCATCAGAGCAATATGAATGCATACAAATTTACGTAGTCGTGTGTATGACTATGGATACTTTCTGCCAGTAGTGGTTTGTTACGCATACTCTCTCTCACACACACACACACACACACACACACACACACACACACACACACACACACACACACACACACACACACACACACACACACACACACACACACACACACACACACACACACACACTCTCACACACACACACACACACACACACACACACACAGGCAGAGCCACACACACACAGACATGGGCAGAGCCATACACACACACACACACACACACACACACACACACACACACACACACACACACACACACACACACACCAACACACACACAGGCACAGACAGACACACACAGACACACAGAGACACACAGACACACACACAGCACAAGGGCCTTTTTAGGAAAACAAGAGAAAAACAAGATTGATGGACTCCTTTGATCTTATTGTCTACCCAAAGCAGTATGGATGATTACTGGCTACTTAAAGCTGTCATTCCAACTGGGGAGTAATTGCCCCTTCTGTGTGTATGTGACGGGTAACACATGCCTCTGCAGTCCATAGGGGACACATTTACAACCCCCAACACACACACACACACACACACACACACACACCGTAAGAGAGCAACAGAGTATTTTTCTGTCAGCTGAGAGAGAGAGAGAGAGAGAGAGAGGAGAGAGAGAGAGAGAGAGAGAGAGAGAGAGAGAGAGAGAGAGAGAGAGAGACGCCACAACGATTTCGCAACGCTGGCTCGGATGTCTGTTTCTTCTGCGCTGCCATAAAGGAGCAGCGTGGGACTTGAGTGGAACCATCAGTCGTAACACGGCCCAGTGCTCCAGACAGCCACTCACAGCTTTCTATATTTGTCCATATTTTAGTACTACAATAAGCCCTTTTTTCTTTCTCTTGTTTTTTTTATTTTTTATTTTTTCATTTCTATTTTATTTTATTTTTTCAAGACCAAACACTAAAGCTTTTATTTTCAAATTCATCTGCACCAGAGTATTTGGCCATAATTAATCCTATAAAGTATTTTATAAATAGTTAAAAACATTGACTATTTTGCCAGGCCAGCTGTTTTGTAGCAGCTGTCGGCTGCGTTTCTCCTCAGCTCAGACCCACTCCTCTGAGCCAGGTCCTAGCGAAGGCATAGGGCTACTGCTGCCTTCAGTCTGGCGAGGACACATTCGCTTTTATGTTGTTTTCGATTTCACTCCCTCTTGGCTTCGCTCGGATTCCTTTCTCCCCCTTGTTCCTTTGCAGTAGTAAAAAAAAATGTCTTTGCAGAGAATTAGTCAACGGGCGTCAGTGTGTAAACAAATAGAGGTGCTGAAAAGGGGTTCTGAGAATGCAGCTTGTTCATGTGTGCGACTATGTGTGTGTGAAAGAGAGAGAGTTAGAAAGAAATAGAGCGAGGGTTTAAAAGGAGAGGGTTAGAGAGAGAGAGAAAGAGAGAGAGCGAGAGGAGGAAAGAAAGAGATCATTCATCTGTCGCTCCACTCTTTGAGCAGGTGGCGGGTGGGTCAGGTCAGATGAGATGCTGCTGTGCGGTGTGTGCTTGTGATCAGGCCCCCAGGGGATGCTGGGGCCGAGCTCTGGACGCGCTGCTTCAGGCGTCCGGCCTCGGGCCGCTCCGTGGTTGTGGCGGGCTTGGCCTTCTGGCCTGTGGCCTCTGAGGGGAAAGGCACAGCCGGCACTCTCACACCCTCCACTCCCCCCCCCCCCCACACACACACACACCACCACCACACACACACACACCCATCCCACCCCGCCCGCACCCCCACCCCATTCCGCCTGTGGGTGGATTTATGGAGAGGGTCGTTGCCATTTGAACCGCCTGTCATCCTGACTTATTAATCCAGCCTCGCTAAGTGGCCGTCTATGGGAGACATTATCGTGCCTCATCTGCAGCAGGCACATGATGGGTGGGTGGGTAAGGAGCTCATGGATGGGGCTTGGGCATTCAGGTCTCCTTTTTCTCAAAGAGTCTTTTGGGTTTAGGGTTTTTTTGGGGGGGGGCCTAAATTAGAGCTGTGAATCACTCATTCAAGAGAGCGCGACTGAAGAGGTCTGTGCTACAGTTGTGTGGAAGAGTAATGAGAAGCATATTGGCAGATGAGGAAGTGAATAACTTCTACTTGCTTTGTGACATTATGTTCCCATATAATTGAATTAATGAACTTAACGATGGGACTACATGAATGAACATCCATAAAGCATCTTGCCACCAGTGATCTTGGCACAGGCTGAGATGAAATGGCAAATATCCATCATTTTGATCAACATCATATCCTCAGATCTCCGCTGTCACCATCTGGCTGTGCTTAAAAAGGAAAGACAAACGACGCCTTCTAAACCGCTATGTCACTTTTAGGCAACACCTGTCAGTCAAGGATCTTACGACAGCTTTCAGCACGTCCATTTCAAATGATAAAGTTGACTGATTAGCAGATGCTGTTATCGAAAGAGACTCGGACTCGCAACAGCCGAAATCGAAACCGATTGCAAATAAATATTTGGGTAACACTTCTGGCGGTTGGGAGGTGATGCAGTAAGGGCCATTCCCTGTCGTGTGAACATATTTTTGGTTCAAAAACTTTGCAAACATTGCAAATATAGAATAAATCAGTATTTGGTAAACATTGTTAATGTCTGTGGGTGAAGTGACGAAAAGGAAAAGGCACACACTGCTGAAAGATTGATGTGTAAAAATAAGCCGAAACAAGTATACAACGAATAAGTGCAAGAGACCTTACATGGACTGTCTTCAGCATTCACAGTGTGATAATATCGATGGGCAAACAGAGTTTAATCTAATGAATTGAATCGAATGTGAAGTTAATCACAACTCGTATCTGATCTAATATGAGTGTCCTTCATTCATGTGTCGACAGAATGATCTCAACGCTGAGAGTAGCTCCTCGTCGCAGCATGGCCCAGGGGACTGGAGAACGGGCCCCGAGCACAGAGCGGTGTCCCACCGGCCCGCGTCCCAGCCCTGGGTCCAGACCCACAACCAGAACCACAACCAGAACCAGAACCAGGGGGCCGGGAGCAGCCTGCAGAGGGACGGGCCGGGGGCTTTCCTGCTGGACCTCCAGCACCTTCCGGACCTCTCCAAGGCGGACATAAACGGACAGAACCCCAACATACAGGTATGGATGGGGCCCAGTACACTGGCTATGAAAGACAGAGAGAAAGGTAGAGCAAAAGAGATAGAAACACATATAAGCACATATGAGACAGAGGGAGAGAGAGAGAGCAAAAGACAGACAAAACACTTAAGTGCATGTGTGTGTGAGAGAGAGAGATGGAGAGAGCAAAAGAGATAAAATGCAACACACGTGTGAGAGAGGGAGAGAAAGACAGAGCAAAAGAGAGAGAGAAATGACACGAGCGAGAGGGAGAGAGCAAAAGAGTGGCAGAGGAAGAGACGAGACAGAGGGAGAGTACGAGTGTGAGACATGGCTGCCCAAGCACATAGACCAGATGCTTGGCAAACAGGAAGAGGCAGAATGGCCTGTTGCACACCAGCACTCCTATTCACCAGCAAGCAAGCCTCCAGGAGCCTAGTCCACACAACGTCTCTCTGTCCCCTTCTCTTTCACTCTCACTCGCTCTCTCTCTCTCTCTCTCTCTCTCTCTCTCTCTCTCTCTCTCTCTCTCTCTCTCTCTCTCTCCCTGACATTAGTACACACATTTATCTAATGTTCGTATGTGAAGAGCTCTAAGCAAAGACTGTGATATTCAAAAGCTATATTCCAAAGCTATTTCTTTCTCACTCACACTCTCTCTCTGACATTCAAACATTTATCTCCAGTGTTTGAATATTAAAGCTCTTAAGTAAAGCTTCCAAAAAAGAGATTCCAAAAAAAGTCTCTCCCTCTGTCCCTCGTTCTCTCTCCCTCCTCTCCCCCTGACACACACTCACACACACATTTGTTATAAATATTTGAATATGAGAGTTGGAGCAACACTCGAAAGACAATCAGGCCTGTAGAGTTGTATTAGCGTGTTGTTTAGTAACCATATCCAGGCAGGAATCACTCCCTTTGGTGGACTAATCCGCGGAGGACCGGGCTCCACTTTGCGCAAGGATAAGATGGGGATCTTAACAGTGAAATCCGGGGGAAGGACAAAGTGCATTAGGCTCTCAAGATGTGAGGAGTCTGGAGAAGAGTGAGCGGCCGCGTGGAGAGAGGGAGAGAGGGAGAGAGGGAGAGAGAGAGAGAGAGAGAGAGAGAGGGTGGGTGGGTGGGTGGGGGTTAGGGGGGGACTAGGAGCTTCTTTGATCCCAGGATTCATCTGGCTTTCATGGTCTGGAGGAGGCTGAGGAGCCCTTTGAACTTGGCGTTTAGGTGGAGAGAGGGAGGGTGGGATGAAGAGAGGGAGAGCGAGAGAGAGAAAGAGGAGAGGGGACCAAAGAAGAGTGGTAACCAAGGCAAAGGTGGAAGGTCCCCCCCCCCCTCATATGGGAGGCATATGTGTGAGGACAAGGGGGCTGGGGTGGGAAGGGTTGGGGGGTGCTGGGTGAGGGACTGGGGTGTGGTGGTGGTGGTGGTGGGGGCTAGCTGGGGGTTGGTGGAAGCAGGGGTATCACTTGGTAACCGCACCCTCTCAGGGTGACCCATGAAGCATGACAGACTCACGTCTGGAGACAATCAAACAGCTTACAGATTACATAGCCACTCTCACTTAAAAATCTAATTGACAGAAGTATGCAACTCTCACCCCCCCTTCCTCCATTCTCCTCCCTAAAATTAAAAAAAAAAACATCTTTCTCTGGCCAAACTACTGCTGTTAATCAAACTATGAAACCCAAAAAACAGGAAACATGTGGTACAAAATATTTTAACCTACTTGTGGTCACAGGCCACAACTTGCGAAACCATATTTCCTGGAATATTCAGTTCCATTGATGTTCTCAGCTCATCTTGTTGGCCCTCGGTGAGATGTGTTGAGGCATGTAAGATGACCTCTAATCCGAGAGGGTGTGTGTGGTCTACTCCCTAACGTGTCTTACCCCTCGCTGACGTAGGTGACCATTGAGGTGGTGGACGGACTGGAGGCGTCCGAGCCGGAGAAGGGCCTTCGCAAAGAGAAGAAACCGGGCTGGGCCACACCCAACTGGAGGAACTGGTGGCAGCGTTCATCTTCTTCCTCCTCCTCCTCCTCGTCCACCTCCTCCTCCTCCTCCTCCTCCTCAGTCTCCTCTCCTGCGTCCACCTCGACGGGGCAGAGAGCAGAGGAGCAGGATTACTCCTATGAGGGCAACACTGACGACAGCAACTTTCTGAAGCCACTGGGGGACTGGGAGCGCAGGGGTGGAGGAGCAAGCAGGCCGCACACTGAATACGGTAAATGTGTGTGTGTGTGTGTGTGTGTGCCTAATTGTGTGTGTGTACCTAAGTGTGCATGTGTATGTGCCTAATTGTGTGTGTGTGTGTGTGTGTGTGTGTGTGTGTGTGTGTGTGTGTGTGTGTGTGAATGTGTGTGCGTGCACACCCGATGTTGAGGCTTCTCTCGTCGCATATGGTCATAGTTTGATCTGGAATCTGTAATTTGCAGATTTGCTGATTTGCGCTGTCACCATAATGGGGACAGTCATTGCTGGGTCGGTTCATGGAGCCTGTGATTGCAGGCTCTTTTACGAGATGGATTCCCTCATGCTTCTCCACTGTCTACGTGACAGAAACACACACACACACACACACAAATATGCATCAGAGACATCAAAGCATGACAGCAGGAACTGAGGACATCCGCTCATCCATTTAATCACTCAGTCACTCACTTACTTACATGCCCGCTCGCTTGCTTGCATAGCGTGCACACACACACACTCACACACACACACACTCACACACACACACACACACACACACACACACACACACACACACACACACACACACACACACACACACACACACACACACACACACACACACACACACACACCTACTCATAGACACTCTCACACACACACACACTCAAAGCAGGGGCCAAATGAATAAATATGCGGCCGCGTCGAAGAATGCACTTCCTGTCACCCGCATGCTTGCTGTGTCACAACTCGCTCCAAACCCCAATTGCAGAGAGAGAGTGGGAGAGAGAGAGAGAGAGAGAGGAGGAATTCTATGCATCGAAAGCAGCCGGCCGGTATTCCTGAGTTTCTCGGAACGTTTTCGGATGCGGATCAATATACACGTTCCACTCTTTTGCCGCTGGAAACTGGAAGTGACAGCGGCGGGCCCGTAATGGCGCGGGCAGACCTGGCGGAGCAGCAGATCCCTTATCTGCCTCCTGATTGGGTGATTAGTCACTCTCAGCGGCGCATGTGGCTGGCCCTCCACCGCACGCTTTAGAAATGCTAATGGCCCGGGGACCAGAGGCAGCCGAGCGTGACCGCGGGGCCGGCGGAAAGCTAGCCGGTGAGACTGGCCCCGCTCCGCTCCTGACCGACTGAGGGGTCTTTGTTTCCATCACCGGGCTACAGGGACATAGTTCTGTGATTAGCTGAGGGAGCGCATGTGTGTTTATATATATGTATATGTGTGTGTGTGAGTGATTTATATGTAGGCTATATGCATGTGGTGTGACATACAGTATATACACACACACACACACACACACACACACACATATACACACACACACACACACACACACACACACACACACACACACATATATGTATACAGTATGGATGGAGTGGATAGTTAAAGCAGTGATGATAATATGTGGCAGATGCGACAAAGTGAGAGTGAGACTACGCAGAGGTTCCAGCCCAGAGGCTGGGTTGCCCCCATGAGTTCTCCTCACCCATGCAGTAAATCGCTCGCAGGACGTCAGAGTGGAGCTAAATGTATTGTACAGCCCTGTTTGTAAACGGTTCCATGTTTTCCGATTACACTGATCCCGAGTCTGATCTCTTGTGGGTTTCCCCTCCCTATTTCAGCCTCCTCTCCACTCTAGCCTGCTGATGAAATCCCTTAGCCAGCTACCCAAGGTTTTAAATGCGCGTGAATGCCTAAATTAAAAGATTTTATGATTTTTTTCTAGCTTAGTGTGGTGTGTCAGACATCCTCTTGGCAAAATTGGAACGTTTGGCAAAGCCCTACCCCTTCAGAAAATATTTCCCGATGTTACTGCTGCTGCTGCCTGGGCTAGCGCTTCATTCCCAGCCCTCCCAGTCTCTTGTTGAGGACGAGAGGAGGAGGAGGAGGAGGAGGAGGAGGAGGAGGAGAGCTACGCCAAGCTGAGGAGGAAGCCCAGCGCTGTCCCACTGAGCCTGGCGGCTCCACAGTAGCGCTGCGGTAGACTGCGCCTCCTCTGAGCCTCATTTGTCTTCCCCTCCAGCCCAGTCATCCCCACCCAGTCGGTTCGATTCAGTTCACTTCAGTCTAGTTCAATCCAGTTAAGTTTAGTCCAGTTCAGTAATAAAGTGAACAGTTAGTGGCATAAACAGTAACAAACTAGCAGAATAACAAGCAGGCCTCCGCCAAGCGAAAACATAACCGCCTCCTGGATCCAGACGGTGATCCAGATCACTCCCGAAATGTAATCGTTTCTTCCTTGGGTCATTTCCGACCTTTCCTGAAAATTTCATCGAAATCAATCCATGACTTTTTGAGTTCTCTTGCTAACAAACAGACAAACATACAAACATAAATAACCTCCTTGGCGGAGGTAACAAACATTAAAGGGGTTGCTAATTTCCGTTGGAAGACTAGGCTATTATGCTAACCAATTAACAAATATTGTGTTAACCACCTCCATGTCTGCGATATTTGCAAAAACAACCTTCCACGCTTGTGACATCCAATCCAGTTCAGTTCTGGGATAAGGTTCGCCTGGAGTTCTTGCTCATGTGGTCCCAGCTTTTTGGGATTTGGACTGACAGTGTTCCTTACACTCAATTAGCAGAGAATGTGCAAGGAGCACGGCTTCGATTAACTTGCAAGAAACATGCACTTTGAGTGTTAACAACATTCATGAATTATGCTAGCACAGCACCGCTCAGCCTGATTTATGAAGGAAGTGGTGTCTCAGTGAAATTAATGGTCAAAAGTAGGAGTGAAATAGCAAAGAAAAAACAGGATACCATCTTCAGTGTGGGTCCATCTGAGGAGTGTTTAATGTTTAGGTTGGAGGGAAGTGGAGGAGGGGGCGGCCATGTTTGGTCCAGGCCCATGTGTTGCCCCGTACAATTACACAGGCACGCTAATGAGTGTGGCTGGCGGACGAGCTAGTGCCTCAGGTGCTGCTAACATACGGACCGAATCAGCTCTGCAGCAGGCAACCACAGACCCAGCACCCAGTCCATGGGTGTAGTCTTTAACTTTCAGTGCAGTTTGGTAGTCTTAAGCTAACAGCTAACTTAGTGAACTGTTATATGAGCTCTGTGTGCTTTGCGTTTGATGGCTAACAGCGAATGCTTCTCTCCTCTCTTGCCTCAAACAGACTACATGGATGGAGAAGGCGATTGGAGCAACTGGTCGTCATGCAGCGTCACCTGTGGCAACGGTAACCAGAAGCGCACCAGGTCTTGCGGCTACGCCTGCACGGCCACCGAGTCTCGCACCTGTGACATGCCCAGCTGCCCAGGTGAGTGAGCTCTACCAGTCCAGAGAATAGCGTGTCGTAATATTGTAAAAAATATATAGCATTTAGATTAAAAATATAGCGTTTTATCTAGAAACCAAATCACTTTACAATGAAGGGAGAACTTTATTTCAAGAATGACCATGGTGTAGCAGTCATCGAGCAGGCCCAGAATACAGAATACTCCAGAATGGATTCAGCAGTTCTCTTGAGCTCTTTTGATTCTCTCGTTTCTGTGTGGTTGCTCTGCCCTCCGATGGTTTTGTTTAAAACCCAGCTGACTGTTTTTGTACTTGCAGGGATTGAAGATGCCTTTAAGACGGCAGCCACTGAGGTCAGCCTGCTCGCTGGAACCGATGAGTTCAATGCCACAGAGCTCTTTGGTGTTGGTAAGAAACTCTCTCTGTCTCTCAGTCTCTTTTCCCCCGCTCCTTTCTTCCTTACTTTCTTTCGTCTTTTTTTTTTTTAACTCACTCACTCACAGCAGACTGTTCATGAAGTCCATCTGTCAGCTCCGCGGTTGATCCGCACTTTGCCAAACTAACCAGATACATCGGGCATTAGCATCCACCCAAAACAACAACCGTCCCTTTCCACTGCCCACTTAACATTCCTGGGCCCTTCAGTCTGCCGCATTCCTGCAGCGGGATGAAAGCCGGCAGGAAGACAGGAGCGCAGCGGGTCGCTCTGGCTCCGGCAGTCTGGTCCCAATAAAAGTGCTCTGGCTCTCCGTACACACAGAGCCGTGTTGGCCCACACTAGCCTTCCAGGAGCCTTGCCAAATTAACATCAACAAGCACAACAAAAAAAATAATAAATGCATACAATATAGCGAGTTGGTTTTTTTCAGAAATGTGACCCATATCCTAAACATTCTGTTAAACATGCAGACTTATTACATGTTAATACATAAGACATAGAACGCAGATCTGTGAGACGCCAGGGACTCTAAAGTCGCTAGGTTACAATAGGGACAGCAGGTCTCCTGGGTACATTTGCATTGCATTTGGGCTTTGCACTGTAAGTGCATTGACTGAAATGCGGCTTTTGTTTGTGCCCTGAGGGTGCCTATTCAGTGAACAGTCAGCTCGTATTCATCTTACTGTAACATCCAAAAAAGAGCTTAATTTCATTTGCTGATACTGAATACTACTTCAGTCAGAGAAGTCCGATGGTTTAGTGGGTGACTCGCAGAACACATCCTCTCATCACAGGAAACTGATCCATCGCAAACAAACAGCGGTGCAATTATTTCAGTGTGTGAGAGAGAGAGAGAGCGGGCGAGCGCTCAGGGAAAGGTCAGAAATGAAAACCTGCCCTGGGAATATGGGTTCCTGGCTTAGGAAGAGGGAGACCAGAGTAACCCCATCTTAGGGTGGAGTTAGAATCTGCGGAGGAGCTGATTCAGGTGGATGGAATGGAAGACCAAAAAGCAGCAACTTAAGTATTTTTTATATGAAAGTGGCAGGCATAGACTGGCTTTCTGATTTCAAATTGGTTTCCTGGTTGGATCTTGGAATAATCTTAAGCAAAGATGGCTATTCCATAATGGCTATTCCATATGTAGAAGTGCCTTTCCTAGTTTACATTTCTTTAGGTGTTCTTTTTTATCCCATTGCCGACCCTCTGACTGTAAAAGTTTATGTATTCTTTCTAAAATAGCCCAATGTATATACTGCCGTTAAATACAGTAGATGCTAACTGCTCTGCCTCTCACAGACACGGACAGCTGCGAACGCTGGATGAACTGCAAGAGCGAGTTCTTGAAGAAGTACATGAGCAAGGTGGCCAACGACCTGCCCAGCTGCCCGTGCGCCTACCCGACGGAGGTGGCCTACAGCACGGCGGACGTGCACGACCCCGGGCGGCGCCGCGACTTCCGCTGGAAGGACGCCAGCGGGCCCAAGGAGAAGCTGGAGATCTACAAGCCCACGGCGCGCTACTGCATCCGCTCCATGCTCACGCTGGAGTCCACCACGCTGGCCGCGCAGCACTGCTGCTACGACGACGCCATGAAGCTGGTGACGCGCGGCAAGGGCGCCGGCACGCCCAACCTCATCAGCACCGAGTTCTCCGCCGACCTGCACTACAAGGTGGACGTGCTGCCCTGGATCATCTGCAAGGGCGACTGGAGCCGCTACAACCACGCCCGGCCGCCCAACAACGGCCAGAGGTGCCCGGAGAACCCCCAGGACGAGGACTACTACAAACAGTTCGAAGAGGCCAGGGAGTTCTGAGCTGCAGGGCACAGAGACAAAGAGAGAGGAGAGGAGAGGAGAGAAGAGAGCTGATGTGTTTATTTGGGTTAGCACGGACACACAGGCACACACACACACACATAAACATTCACACACACACACACACACACACACACACACACACACACAGGGGTGGAACCACTTTCTTTTCTCTCATATGGTGGGGAGTGGTGGAGGAGCGGGTGGAGGGACGTCCCTGCAGTAACTGCAACACGAGCAGTGCAGCTGTTTGTCCGGGACCGTCTCTCTTTTATTAGCCGAGCAGGCGCGCCATTGGTGGAGGCATCAGCGCTACTCTTCGCTTTCCACCTTCCAGCCAAACCAAGCGAAGCAGCGCAGAGCAGTGCAGAGCAGAGCAGAGCAGAGCAGAGCAGAGCAAGGCTCCTTCAGCCTAAACAGGGCTTATTCAGTGCATCAGCAGCTGGTGGAGGACAAGATGAAAGGTCATCTCATACGTTGGTCTTATAACACTGCTTCGTTGTGTTTTCTGCTAGTCATAAAGACTTTACATTGCAAGTTTGTAGTTTTATCTGACCATGTTAGATGCAAGACAAAAGGGAAAGTGCTGTTGATTTTTATGTTTTAAAAAAAAGGGAAAAAGATTTCTCATGAATTTGGAGAAAAAAAAAGAATCCATACCTTTTGCCCCGTTTACAGTTTTACTCGGCAGAAAATGGAGGCAACCAATGAGCTTCAACTGTAAGTTGCAAAAATGGCAGATTTGTCTGGCAGCGTTGGAGCTGCTAGGTCCTGCCTCTGGTACATGTGTAAATGTTCAAAGACTCATATGCAACTTTATCATGGCGCACAGGAGCCATCTCCTCTGCCCACTACAAAGATGTCGGGTCTCGCATCTTAAAGGACCCCATGGAAGTTGGTATGTTTGTGTAGTAAGCATGTACTACATTTTGCCAATAATCCTCAGTCATATTGTCCCCTCCCCCCCTTATATTTGTATTGGGTTAAAAAAAAGCATTACTCTTGATGTAAAAAAGTGTTATTTTTGTAAAGTATTTATTAAGTTGTAGCTATGTGCCATTGTTGGATGTCCATGATATGTGGAACATATGGAATGTGTGCTTAATGGTTGTACGGAGAGATTTTGAGAAGAATGTTGAAATAAAAGGTGACGTCACCTAAAATCGCGCAGAAATATGGTTTATTTTGAGTGCTTTGCAGGTAACTCTTCTTTTTTTTTAAAGTATATTTTTTGGGCTTTTATGCCTTTAATGATAGGACAGTTGAGAGAGACAGGAAGTGAGTGGGAGAGAGTGTTGGGGTGGGATCCGGAAAGGACCACGGGGCGGGAATCGAACCCGGGTCGCCGGCGTGCGGTGCAGGTGCCCCAGCCAGTCGCGCCACGGCTGGTGCCACAGGTAACTCTTCTAAGAGCTGCTACATTGGCCGAATAAGCCAGTAGGACTAATCTGCCTCCAGTAGGACAACATCTCTAATACTTCACAGTGAATTCCTCCAAGACCTTAAGCCATTGCACAAGACTCCTCTTAGTATCATCCTCATGAAAAGGACACAGACGTGCTTTTGATGGGATTGCGAAACGTCCCGTTAAAAACAGATGAAATGCTCAGAATTTGGCACATGTGCGAGTTCTCCTGCTCGACGCATGCGATCACATGGAAAGTAGAGAGTGCTCTCTTTTTGGCCGTGCCAGAGCAGGAACTCCTGGCTCCTCTCCCCTGTGAGGTGCAGGGGTGTCTGTTTCACTACTGTCTGAAGTGAGTCCAATAGCTATGCGTTTAAGTGACAAAATCCAGGTGCATTTTTCCCTTCCATTGACATGTGACAGTTTGAAGCTAACAAGTCAACTTCTGCTGCTGAACAGGTTAACACTTAATTAACACTGAACATTTGTTATTCACTGTAAGTGACAGAGCTGGTTACAGGGAGAGTAACTGTATGTTTATAAAGAATGACATTTAATGATGGACACTTTTGCACAACATTTGTACTGTCCCTCCATACCTTACCTGGAGTATGGCATCAAATCAGACTCAAAGAGTATGTGAAGTAGATTTGTAAGTGTAGTGCATGTTTGTAATGTTTTTCAAGTCATGAACACGTAAAAAAACCCATTTGAGTTTTATTGTGAACTCCTTCATAAGTTCACACCCCGCCACCCAGACAGCCCTCAGACACACATCAGTATCTCTAGTCCTCTGTGTGACTTCGACATGGTAAAGCACCGATCCACCGTCCATTCATATTTCAACATCGCTAGCAGGCTCAAGTCACAGATGGACTTTTAGAGATAATATCACCTCACAAATTAGGGCACTTTGATGCTTTGTAAGTGTCAAAATGAACATTTCCAGTGCGTCTCCAAATTCCTTGCTCACTGAGACCATACTGTCATATCTAATGCCTCGGGAGATGAGGAGGGCCGAGCAGATGGGGTCTGAAGGAAGGGAACTGTTCTCCATCAAGCTCTCTCTCTCGCTTGGCCGTCACCTCCTTTAAAGCACCTTGGAGCAGGGGGCTAAGATTACAGTAGACAGGAGGGGGGGGAAGGCACCAGTGATCTTTATCTAATCAGACCGGCTGCCACCGAGAGGCCCTCCACTTCAAAGGAGTCTGTGCTTTTTTGGACTTTAGGAACATCAGGCTCAAGTCAGTCAGAGTGGCATCAGCCCCCCCCCCCCCCCCCCCCCCCCCCACCCCACCCCACCCCAAACTCCTCCTCCTCTTCTGCTTTTCTAAGAAGACGAGGCTCCACGTGTCGTCAGACGGACGGCGGTGCTCCCGTGGACGTCCTCATCTTTCAGCTGACCCGGCCCAGCTCCCCCGACTCAACCACCAAAACAACCAGCGTGAAACCGATCTTCTCTTACACCCCACAACACCCAGCGCACACCAGATACTGCCTCCGTATCTGATATTATGACTGCAGCCAGGGACAACATAGCTAACACAATACTAAAGGAGTTAAGGTATTTTGACATTTTATAATGGTGTTATGGTGTACATTTTTCCCTTTATGCATCGTAGTCAATAACATCTGGGTTATATATGCAGCATGTTTGGATGAGGGGAAACAGAGGAAATGCCGCTTGGCATCGTCTTAAAAACGGCACTAAAATGTGCAAGATGAACACTTGTTGTGTAATGTCTACAAAACACTGAGGTTCACATGGTCAGAATCAGAGCTACAAAGAGAGAGAGAAGAAAGAGGAGAGTTTCAGTGGACGAAGTTACAGACTGCGTTCGTCTAGAGCTAGAGAGTTTTTAGATGATGGAACCAGAGCTGAGAGCAGCACCATGCGGCATGTCCCAGTTCGCCAGTCACACAGGCACACTGACCTCAAAAAACACTGGACTGTGCATCTCATTTCACAGCTGACTACAGTGGCATCCATGGTCATATGTTTACTACGTTTCCTTACTGTTCTCTAGAAAAACATAGCTGTTCTGTTCTTTTTGTAGCCTGGGTGTTCCCATCCTGCCTTGTGTGGTGATTTCATTCACGCTGCTAAGGCAGTCTGGAAACTACCGCCCTCATTTTTGCCTGAGATAGGGGACCAATCACAGAACAGGGGGGAAAGCAAGACGATGATGAGCGATGCACAGACGCATTTGATAAACATCCGAACGGATCTGGGCATTTTTTCAAATACGAGAAAATTAACGTCTGGTTGCCAGACCATGTCTCATTTGAGAAGTGGTAGGCGCTAGCCAGGCTACTCTTTTTGGGTTGTTCGGTACAATTTAGAAAATTGTGAAGTCTAATGACAAGGAAGTCACACATTGTTGATAGGGGTGAACATTCAACATAATGTAGTCAGATTATCAGGAGAAGGCTATCTCTTCAGCCAATTGGCATCAGCTATTCGGGGTGTAAGAGGATTTTCTTTGCCAACCATGCAATACTGTGGTCATTCAGCGTATATTTTGGTTACTGTGGTCATCAGCCATGTGGTACCTGCTGCCCAGACACCTAGCTCTGATGCCAAAACTGGCACCAACACGATGCCAACACTGAACACAAGCAAGATGTTGATAATCATTTTTGTCCTGAAGCTGGAGTAGTTAGCACAGCTTTGACGTCTGAATACACCGGGAGTCCACCCGGGCGGCATAATAACGGCACGGTCCTCCCCTGCTTAAGGGGCTCTGGGTAGAGTGCCAGCCACCCTCACCCTCCATGCCCAGCACACGGTGGCAGCCATGCCTGATCTTTGTCTTCAGACAGGGTGCAAATGTGGCAGAGCCATATTTAGCCATCCGCTCGTTTCTCTCTTCCTCCTCACCCTCTCTTTTCCTTCTCTCCCACTCTCTCTCTCTTCCTCCTCACCCTCTCTCTTTTCCTTCTCTCCCCCTCTCTCTCTCATTTCCTTCTCTCCCACTCTCTCTCTTCCTTCTCTCCCACTCTCTCTCTCTCCCTCCTCACACTCTCTATCTCTTTTCCTTCTCTCCCACTCTCTCTCTTCCTCCTCTCTCTCCCTCCTCACACTCTCTCTCTCTTCCTTCTCTCCCACTCTCTCTCCCTCTCCCGTGCTGCCACTTTATGGGTGGTGTAGCGCGTTGCAGGAAGCGTCTGGGCCACAATGCCGCAAGGCCCTCGCTGCACGGCACGCCAAATTAAAAGCCTGCCTTGTGTCTTGTAATCTGGAATAGCTGACCTGGACCGTGGGGTCGCCGAGGAAACCCTGCCTGCCTGCCCGTCTGTCTGCCCGTCTCACAACACTCCCTTGCACGGGGACAGTAGCATAGCACAGTGTTGTGTGTGTGTGTGTATGTGTTTGTGTATGCATATGTGTGTGTGTGTGTGTGTTGGAGGGGGTTGCTCGCTTGGCTCCGTGCCCTAGCCCCAGTCACCTTTTTGACCGCATGGGAGAAAGGCAGTAGAGTCTGAGTGTGTGTGGTTGGGGGGGGCAGGGGGGTGCACAGCTGAACAAACAGGTTAAGAAGCTGAGGAGCGGGTGAAAGGTTGTGTGGAGGGGAGGTGTGGGGCGGTCACTTAACCCTCGCTGACTGGGACTCCAAGGAGGCCTGGCCATGTAGGGAAGAGCGCCGAGGGTGGACAGGCTAACAGGCGTGTGCGGTGGACACATGACCTCAACCCACCGGCTCTCTGCCACAAGGGCTGCACAGCAGGGCTCGGTAAGCACCAACTCTCCAATTCAAGTTCAAGTAGCCCTGAGAGTTTTTTTTAAAGCGGCCTTATGAGTGAGCGCTTCTTGGTCCAGCTGCATTTAATAGGGACCTAAGATATATTGCGACACATTCTTGTACTTCATAACACATCTATCTTGTGGTGAGCTTCAAATCCCGGCTAGAGGTCCAGATGTCATATAGGATTGGTGCAGATATGGCTGACGATGTGGTGAGGAGCGCTCGCATTCTTGTGGGCTTCACATGCCAAGAGAAAACGGTATGGAGAGGAGCGAAGACAGCTGGACTCTTCTGAAGCGGCCATCCCAAGCATGTACGCGAATATAAAAGACAACAGCGAAATTTGTATGTTCGTCTGAGAGGTGGTGGTTGCGGGGTGGTTGGGGGGAGGTCGGGTGGTGGCCCATATTTCTGGGCTGCCCACACAACCCCGTACTGCAGCGTAGCCTGAAACGGCCGGAGCAGCGGGAAGCTATTTCTATCCCACGCGTTGCCCTTGCGTGCGACAAAGGCTGGAGCGGCTCATTGGGGAACCGATGTGTCGATGTGAGAGGACGGTGGTGAGCAGGAGGTGGTATCATTGCCCATGTCGTTAAGAGAGAGTGTGTGAGTGTGTGTGTGTGTGTGTGTGTGTGTGTGTGTGTTGTGCGGCGGTGATTCGCTGTGACAGGAGCGCGCGCTATGTGAGGACAGTGGGCGCTGGTCGGCTCCCTTTGATCTTTATTTGCCCAGCCGTCTGTTTTGCATTTGGCCTCCTGCTGAGCGAGAGGCATTGGATACACCTTGGGTGTCGGCAGCAGCGGTGGTGGCGGTGGGGGTATTGGGGAAGGAGGAGGGGGGGGGGGGTAGTAGAGTGGTGACGGGTAACGAGGGATAGAGGTAGGGCAGCACAGCAGACCTCTTCCCTGTGCTGTTTAAAAGAGCCAGTATTCCCTTTCAAAGCCGAGGGGGCCCCGGGAGGAGCGGTGGCAGAGGCTGAGGGCTCAGATGAATAGTGGTCGGCGGGGGCAGACTACTGTGCAGGACGGGGCAGCAGGTCTCCCAGGGGCACGGCGGTGGGCAGCCCTGATGAAAGCCAAACGCTCTGCACTAACAACACTAATTGCCCAAATGTAGCCATGTGCTGGAGGAGTGCAGAGAGAGAGAGAGAAATGGAGAGACAGAAAGGACGAGAGAGAGGAAAGAAATAGAAAGACAGAGAGAAAAGGAAGCAAGAGAACAATTGAGGTAGAGAAATGGAAAGACAGAAAGAGAGAGAACAACAGAGAGAAAAACAGATAGGGAGAGAAAGGAGAAAAAGAAAGAGAGAAAGGGAGAGAGATTTTCAGTGGACTAGGCTACTGGTCCACTGGCCAGGTTCAATGACCCATCAGGCACTGATCCTTCCTGCATGAAAAAACTTTAGGATTAAATACAGCTTTACCTGAAAGTTATAAGAACCCAGAGGCTATTGGGCTCTCAATCTGGGGTGCATTTCCCAAAATTTCGCATTCCAACTATTGTTTTGGGAGAAGCATCCCGGACGCCCTACAGTGTCCGCAGCAGCACTGTTTTAGCACAAATGGATTCAAAGCACTCATCCTGGTGGACTGTGTGTGCTCCCTCTGGAATGAACGCCAGACTCTGGCTGCAGTGGGCACCTAAGTCCTCCCTGCTGTGCCTCAGGAGGAGCGTGGAGCAGCTCTGCCGCGCGGAGATAAAAACGCGCTCATATCGCCCCAGACGGGTTTACGGCACGTTCCTCATCACGCCGGTGGACAGAGTCCAGCTCAGGCAGCTGGGCAAGCTCGGCTCCAATTGGCGAGACCGACATGATTGTTAAACTGATGGCAGCCGGTCTGGACCGCTGATTGCTTCTGACGTGGGCTATTTCATTAACCAGACACCGATTTGGCCTCGCTCCTTTGATAGCACGAGTTCTCCAGGGAAACGTTAGCTCAGCCATTACCCAGAGTGCACCAGGGGTGAGGCCATAACACAATTGCTTTGGCTGAGTGGGTGTGGCAGGGCCTGATGTTAAATGACTTAAAGACTTTCAATCAGGAGACATTTACACTCATCCATTTTATCCACAGTAACTCACAACTAAACAAAGTGTGGACTGTTGCTCACAGACTCTTGGACAGCTTGTATAAGAGTAGTGAGACTGGATGTGAAACCACACGAAAATAAAACAAACATTCACGTTTTAAAAAATGGGTGCGTAATGTGAATTGGCTGTGAAAGAGAATTCTACAGGAATAGGGCACGTTGGATGAGAAGCTACTTTTACAGCTGCGGCACAGTGTAAATCAAAAGACACTCCAAGAACCATAACAAAGAGAAGGAAAAAGAGAGGAGAGAGAGAGCGAGGGAGGGAGGGATAGAGAGAGAGAGAGAGAGGAAGACCACTGACCATTTTTAGCTAGGCTTCAAGGCTCTCACTTGGGGCAAAGCCCCCTCAGACTCTCATTATAAGGCCATTAATTATGTGCGATTTGACATCAGACTAAGTCGTTTGTAAACTTGGTCGCCTCAGCTCTTCTACAGAGGGGCTATTTTCACCCTGGGTTATTGTCCAGTGTGTAATTTATCTCCAGACTATAAATCTTTGGCAGCCCACAGTTAAGATTATATGATATGCTGCACTGTACGAGACAGAAGGACACGACGAAAAGAGAGGAGAGTCGGGAGAGAGTGGACAGACAAACCTGCCTGTCAAGTGCGGGGCCCTCGAAAACAAACGGCGTGCTACAAATAGTCGTTTTCATGTCGGAAACCAAGCCTAGCTCATAAGACCGACGAGTTGGCAAAAAATAGACAGACACAGGCTGAGAAAAAGTCGAACACACCTTGTTATTATTATTATATTATAGCTTCGTTTTCGTCCCGTACTGAAAGCAAAATTTGAGGGTTGCATTCTGGAGAGTTTTCTTTTGAAAAGCATGGCCTGTTTTGAAAACGCCTGTAAATGCTTGTGTTGCCATTTAGCGTGTCCTGACAACAGTGAGAAAAATTGGACTTGATTGCGGGTGCTGTGGACGGGAAAAAGACGAAGCTCTAAAAAAAAGGAAAAAAAATCACACACTCACACACGCACATATTTGATATTTATTGAGCATTGCAGTTAAGAGGTTAGCACAAAATGTTGATAGGAATGTCTTGGAGACATTTCATACCAAAAGCAATTTTCAAGTAATGTCACATGGAGCGGCATAACATTCTGAGCATTAAATTGCCATCCGTTATCCATTCAACACCTTGTACGGCTGGAGAGTCTGCAGAGGGATGCAACACAGGGGTACTGTAGCAGTCCTTCCTCGACTGTGTCAAAGCCAACTACCCTGGGAGGAAGGAGAGCAGCCATCGAGCCTCACCCCTATTCACATTACCAAATGACCTTCCCTGATTCAACCAAATGAGCGCCACTAATAAATACACTGTAGCTTTTTTTTTCCCATTTCCTATCTTCACTACAAAATACAGACCTCTGAGGAAGCAAGTACAAATATATATATAGATATATATTTACTGCATTTTCAAAATGAGCGACTAACAGTCTTGATCAAATAGTCTATATATTAGGAACGGTCGTGTAGCGCCACCCGAGCTGTTTACGGTGCCACCACGCGATCCTCTCCATACCCTTGCACACCTTACAGTACTTATGAACAGGAGTCGTGCATGAGAACCAGAGCAGAGCTCTCTAATAGCTTTAGATAGGACGAAAAGTGCATATTCTTTCCAATGCGTCTACTACTTTTTCCCTACGTTTATTCCTCTTTTGGCTAACTCGGTCACTAGCATCTCAAACGTGACTGAGGGGAGCAACCACCACGAGTGCAAATCTGTGTCAGTGTGCCAGAAGAGGTGTGTTCAGGTCCGTCTAGAATGAAACATATTTCTTATGTCTTGCTAACGTCATGAATGTCTTAACTAAATCTCAACTAACTGGTGACAGCCTTCCTCAAAATGTCCTTTCAGGACATCTTCTGTCATAAAAACACTCAAAAAATCAACTTCTCACACTGTTCACGTGACATTTTCGATCCTTAAAATGTGGCACATAATGCGCATATTCTGGACAGCTTTGCTTTGCACTCTCTCAAAACTGTCAAAAAAGTAAAATATCAAGCAATAGTAGTAAAACAAACACACAAACAAACCAACAAAAACAAAACAGAAGAACAATCAAGAGATGAGCTAAAAGTCGATGTTCACCCTGTTTCCCTCCACCCCAGCTTATATATATACACAAGGACAAGGACGGTGCATGTTGCAGCTGGAAGATTTGAGGTGGAAGCCGTGGCACGTTGAGGGCAGGTAAGACCACAGGCAAGACGTCAGGCTGTGGAGACGAGAGCCAATCAGCGGTCGCGCCAGAGAAATGCCAGTGCGTGTGTGTGTGTGTATGTGTGTGTGTGTGTGTGTGTGTGTTTGTGTGTGTGTGTGTGTCTGTGTGTGTGTGCCACAGCTCATGTCTGTCCACACCCGTCTGTCTGCCTGTCCATCAGGCAAAGTGCTCGGCAGCCACAGTTTATTAGTACTACTGGCCCGGGCAAGTTAAGGGACAAACCCAATATCATATCACTAAGGAAGCACTATTTAATTGGGTCTGTGTTTGTCTTGTGCGTGTGAGTGTGTGTGTGTGTGTGTGTGTGTGTGTGTGTGTGTGTGTGTGTGTGTGTGTGTGAGGGAGAGAGAGAAATGTGTAAATGTGTGGGTGGTCTTCATGTTGTTTTTATAGACTAATATCTGAGCAGCTTCCACTGGGCCTAGCGTGTGTGTGTGTGTGTGTGTGTGTGTGTGTGTTAGTCACTCGTTCTGCCAAGGCGACACACTCCTCCCTCAATGGCCAAAGACTGTCCGGCGACTGCTCCAGGGGGCAACCTAGATATGTGAGTCTGAGAGAAAGACAGAGAGAGGGTGATTGAGGGAGAGAGAGAGACAAAGAAAGAGAGAGAGAAAGAGGGAGACAGAGAGGTTGAAGGGAACAAACAGAACAATGCAAGTGTTTAGTGTGAGCAGCTGGTTATGGGTAAACTGGGAGTGAAGTGGAGGAGAAGAGAGGAGAGAAGAAGAGAAGAGAGGAGCGGAGCAAAAGAAGAGAGGAGAGGAGAGGAGAAGAGAGGAAAGGAGTCAAACTAAGAAGAGAAGAGAGGAGAAGAGCTAAGAGGGAAAAAGAAGAGAGGACCTAAGAGGAGAAGAAGGGAGAGGAGAGGAGCTAAGAGGAGAAAAGAGGAGAGGAGCTAGGAGCTAAGAGGAGAGGAGAGGAGAGGAGAGGGGGCAATCCCACAGGGCTGTGAGCCTAGGACACAGCTTCCTCGCTGGGATCAAAGGCACTCGGCCTCTTCCCCCTCTAAACAGACACGGAGATCTCCACCCCATCCCTCCCTATTCACACAGACTCAGGTGTCCAGGGGGAGAGAGCGCCATCAGCGAGAGGACACAAGAGGCTGAGAAAGACAGAAAGAGAGAGAAGAAGAGAGGGGGCAGCTAGATGGCACTAATATTGGTCATCTCAGGTCTTAAACTCCAGCTCTGGGCTTGCAAAGGGGGCAGCTGTCACTGGCATGTAAACTCTGGCCGGCCTACAGGACCCTGGAAACACATGGCAACACTCATTGGGAAATTACCCCCCTCCCCCCATCCCCATCTCTAACCCCCACCTCCCCCCCAGTCCGACCCCCAGTCTCCCTCGTCAGTCCCAGAGTAAGTAAGCAGGGGCTTTAGCGGGGCCCATTTAGCCCGGGTCCTGAGAACGCCAGCGGGCTCCCATGCAAATCTGCAGGAGAAATCAGCAGTGGAAGGAGATGACGTGTTAAACGCTGGGCCTGTTTGATGAGGTGAATCACTCAAACGCACACGGCAGGGTTAGCAAAACAACTGGGGAAGAGAGATGATTTAACCGCAGATTGGTGTAGCGTTACAAAACTCGTTTTTTCCCCTCCCCTCTCCCCCCTCCCCCCTTTCCTCCTCCTGGTCCTCCACCCCTCTCCCGACACCCATCTGAACTCGCCAGCTCGGATCACTTTCAAAACCGGGAGGAAGAAAGGTGACACTTGGGTGAAAGTTTGTGCGCAGACGTGCAAAGGCAAAAAAAAGACAAACACTGCGCCGCTTTAATCAAAGTCCGTCTGAAGACAATGCGCAAGTGTACCAGAACAATACATCCAACGCTGCGCTCCCAAACCATTTCCCCAGATGTGTCTCTTGAGAGCGCATCAGATACATCGGTCAGTAAACATCGTTCTGACTGCTGGTTGAACTACCGGCTCTGTTGTTCTTCCAGAGCCCGCAAACACCCAGCCTCGTTTTCACTGGACACTTTTGATGTGGAAACAAACTAAATGACAGGAGACACATCTCCCGACTGGCGAGACTGGGAATGGCAAAGCCAAGCACCACCTCTGCAACATCTCTCTTGAGCTAATCCAAATGTCCAACAGTCTGACAACAAAGAGCCCCGTAGACCACGCGTCAATAAAGAGACACAAGTCATAATTCACTTCTGTATTTCTGCCCAGCTCTTTCAATAGGCAGTAAAAATAGCCAAACAAAGAGAGAGAGAGAGAGAGGGAAAAAATCAGCAAAGCAAATTGTTTGCTTTCAAGCCTCACCCAAAAAGATTTATTTTTTTACGATGTCCTTGTTCCACCCGTTGCCTCCCCAAAGGAGACGACACTTCTGCGTCAGTGGAGTGTGTTAAAGAGCCGAGAAGCGACGGCTCTCCGCCATCGCGGGGCGGATGGACGGACGGACGGACGGACGGGCGGACGGGCGGACGGCTGGCGCGCATAAAAATAGATCCGGGCCCACACAGGCCCGTGCTCTCACAGTGCTGTGGTTCTCACGCCCAGAGCTGCCTCTTTGTCATCGCAGTCTCACACACATCACACCAAGGCCGACATAACGTGGGGGTTGGAGAGAGAGAGAGAGAGAGAGAGAGAGAGAGAGAGAGAGAGAGAGAGAGAGAGATCACATCAAGGCCTACAGAATGTATGCGGCCATGGGTTATTACGACAGAGAGAATTACGAGAGAGAGACGGAGAGAATTATGAGAGAGATCGAGAGAGATATGAAGAATTACGGGGGAAGTGGAAAGGTTGCACTTTTGACTCAATATTTGTGTCTTTTCCACCTCGCGCCAGCAGGTTTGTCAAACCAGAGAAGCTTGTTACGCAACCAGATCGCCAAAAGATCAGGCTG
Source organism: Sardina pilchardus (assembly GCF_963854185.1). Taxonomy (NCBI): domain Eukaryota; kingdom Metazoa; phylum Chordata; class Actinopteri; order Clupeiformes; family Clupeidae; genus Sardina; species Sardina pilchardus. The sequence continues at coordinate 28,618,767 of NC_085011.1, read as the reverse complement.
AGGTCAGCGCTCAATGTAAATCAACCACTAGCTCAGTTCACTCCAGCTCTAACGGACCAAAGCACTTCCTTACTGAGCCGGGGAGGAGCAGATGCTTCTAACCCCCGAGAGGATATACACAAGCAGTGGTGTGGGCCCTTGGGCTGGCCACAATTTGTCCTGAACCAATAAACGACCACTGAGTTTGCCTTCATCAGCCTTGGAAGAGCTCTGGGCTTCACACCTAGACAATAGCCACAAGCACCTCTGTGTTACTAATTGTGTTTAACAGCAGCCCAACTTCTGCAAGGGAACACCCTTTCAAATGGACTCTCTCTGATCCAACGATCAACGAGATGTTGTAATATGGTGTGTATGTGTGTGTGTGTGTGTGTGTGTGTGTGTGTGTGCCGGGCAAATAATCAAACAATTAGGTCCAATACAGAGAAACTAAACACATCTGGCTGCCACTTTGTAAGGGCAGGAACGAAAGAGCGAGACTTGGCCAAACCGACAGAATAAGATCTAATGGAAAAAGGTGTCAATTTAAATTACAAGCCAACTGAAAACGTGTCTGAATTTGCCAACTTCCAGAGGCCACCCAATCAGCAGCTCTGGAAAGAACATCCTATTACAACGTACATCATTTATTTTCCGCTAATGCGATCTACGAAACTCAAATAAATAGAGGCGCGCTCAATGTCAATGAGGCCTGTGGGGAATTCCAACATCACGGATTAATGACTGAAGTCTGACTAAGATAACTCAGAGTTAAGTTAAGTGCTAATCCTGCTAATAGAAGAGCCCTACTGCTTTGTTTTGCAGGCAGCATGAACTCCAGGAGCACTTATATTAGGAGGTCTACCACTTAGCCACCAACATGGCACATGAACATGCACATCAGTGGCAAAATTTGTCACTAACAAGCAGCTAACGAGATTTTATTGAGCCGCACTGACAAAATTAGAGCTGAATTGTAATCGGTATGGCGTCGGCGCCAGAGTTTGACGCTGGTTTGTGGCGTTATATTGAAAACAATGGAATAGAATGGAATCATATGTCGAAAGCGGAATGTGCATTGTTGGCGCCCATTTGCACAGGCCTTTACTCTGCCTTAACCGAGACAGACAGGTCACTAAACCACATACTTGGATCACCACAGTGGCAAGACCTGAGTAGCCGAACCCAGAGCATCCAACAGCACGAGTGGACTTTCAGAGCGGCAAAGGCCTGAGCAGCAAAACCCAGAGCTTTCAACAGCACGAGTGGGCATTCAGAGCGGCAAGGCCTGAGCAGCCAAACCCAGAGCTTTCAACAGCACGAGTGGGCTTTCAGAGCCGCAAGGCCTGAGCAGCCGAACAGCATGGCCGTCATTCAGGACTACACCTTCAAAACCACAGCAGAGAAGGAGAGGGAAAGACAGATAATGAGACTTTCTGTGTAAGGGTGGATGCTTTCTCTCATGGGTGTTATCTGTACTTTAGTACACTAGAAACATGCTAGCATACTAGGACTAGGACAGGTGCAGAATCTAAAGAGGACTCGCCTGCCTCCCAGGCTGTTTGCGTGTGTCTGCTCAGTGGTACTGTACAGTACATATGGCACGAGAGTGGTCTTTAGGTCTGGGCAGAGCCGTGCGCAGCACTGTGCGCTATGCTAATAATGACGCTGATTATTTGTGAGAGGTGAGGAATGTATGGGCGCCTGGCGGAGGTGCCTCCTCTCCCGTGTTGTTCCAGAGGGGAGCGTCTCTGGCCCAGGAACACCAGCACGGCCAGCCTGGAATGGGAGGAATGTCGGAGGAATGAGAGAGAGCTGGATGAACACTCTACCCCTCTCACTCACACTCTCTTTCTCTCTCTCTTTCCCCTCTCTCTTCCCTCTCACTCCCTCTCTCTCTCTGGGTGGGCAGGTGGTTTTTAATACATGAAGTAGGTGATTTATTATTATTTATATGATTGCCAGCCTGTGCAGGGTGTGTGTGTGTGTGTGTGTGTGTGTATCCGTGTAGTGTATGTATGCATATGTATGTGTGTGTGTATGTGTATGTGTATGTGTGAGGGGAAGGGGTAAGGTGGTGGCGGGAGGTGTTGGCAAGGTGTCCACAAAGTGTGTGTGTGTGTGTGTGTGTGTGTGTGTGTGTGTGAGAGAGGGGGTAAGGGAGTGGCAGGGTGTCCAGAGGAAAAGGGCAGATCAGGAGCGAGTGGGACTGCAGGAGGCGTCCTTAAGAGCTCTTTGAAATTGAAGCTTGAGAACCTTTTCCCTTCCAAGAGTCTTGCAGCCAGACGAGATGGTGTCAGGTGGACCCCCTCCTGCTCCAAGCTACACACACACACACACACACACACACACACACACACACACACACACACACACGCCTAATCCTGCCTCTGGTCAGGTAGGGTCCACTCTCTTCTCAGGCTCATCTGACCTCTTTCAGCACCGCTGGCTCAGTGCAACCCAAACTACTCTACTGTACTGCACTGGGCAGAGGCAACGGGAAGCAGAACATACACACACACCCCTGGCTACACACACACTCACACACCCCTGCCTACACACACACTCACACACTCCGTTCTCTCTCCTCTTTTGGACAGTACTGCTTTCTATTTGCGTTCAGACGACGTTTCAGCACCTCGGGCCTTCAGATCATTTCTCCGTGGGCAAAACAAAACAGCCTAGCCCCCTAAGCTGAAGAAGAAACAACAGGAATCCGCCTGAGAGGAGACTGCTCTGCCAAGGCTGTTGTAGAGGCACACTGCTCTCCTCCCCGACACACTGACTCTAGAGCAGTCAACAATGGTGCAGACAGTATCACAACGCCAGCTCTTACACCATAGCTGGCGGGGAGATAGAGCGGGGCTATAAACATACGCGAGACACAAACAAAAAAGGGAGAAACTGAACGATTGTGTGTGTAAAGAAAGCAGTCAAGTCCGCGAGATGTTAGCTAAATCTAATCTCCCTTAATTCGGGTTTGAAGGAGTTCAAAGTCCTGCCACACTGTCAGGGCCTCTTATTTTCTCTCGCTGTTTTCATTTCCTTCCACAGCTACCCGTTTGATGTTGCTTTCCCCCCCCCCCCTCCTCCTCGAGAGTGCGAAGGGTCAGCCCATTGTTTTTCCTCACGCGGCTCATTTGGGCATCGCATTACCAGGCTGTGGCGCATGATTTGTTTCTCTTGTCACTTTGCTTGCCGCAGAAAAATAACGCCACATTTGGGAGCATTTGATGGTATTTTCAGCGCGGCTGTAAGTCACTCAGCGCCCTGCCAGGGTGACGAGCAGAGGTGAGGAGGGGAGAGAGGAGGAGGAGAGAGGTGAGGGGAGAGGGGAGAGGGGAGGAGGAGAGAGGAGAGAGGAGAGAGGAGAGAGGGGAGAGGGGAGAGGGGAGAGGGGAGAGGAGAGAGGTGAGAGGGGAGAGGAGAGAGGAGAGAGGGGAGAGGGGAGAGGGGAGAGGAGAGAGGAGAGAGGAGAGAGGGGAGAGGGGAGAGGAGAGAGGAGAGAGGGGAGAGGGGAGGAGGAGAGAGGAGAGGAGACGCCAGGAGGGAACAGTTCAGAGGGATGGCTGCTTAGAGAGCGGGAGCGAGAAGATGAGGGTGCACCTTGGCTATACACACACACACACACACACACACACACACACACACACACACACACACACACACACACACACACACAGACACACACACACACACACACAGTATGCCTACTAACTACAGACACACACACACACACACACAGACAGACAGTATGTATACAAACTATACACACACAAACAGTATGCGTATAAACTATACGTGCACACACACACACACACACACACACACACACACAGTATGCCTACTAACTACAGACACACACACACAGACAGACACAGACAGTATGTATACAAACTATACACACACAAACAGTATGCATACAAACTATATATACACACACACCCACACAGACAATATGCATATAAACACACACACACACAGGCATATATGCACATGCGTGCGCGCACACACACACACACACACACACACACACACACACACACACACACACACACACACACACACACACACACACACACACACACACACACACACACACACACACACAAAAAACACACACACAGGGAGATTGGCGAAGAGCTCACCTTGGCTTTGGTATCCTGCGCCGACATGTAGCCGACACACATGCTCTCCGTAGTATGACTCCACAAGAACTCCACTGTGGAGGCAAACACAAACACATGGCATGGGTTTCACACACACACACAGACACAGACACAGACACACACACACACACACACACACACACACAGAAAGAGGGAGCGTGAGAACGGGAGAAAGAACCAAAGACCGACTACAAAGCCTGTCGACTCCTATTCTGCCTCACATCAGAAATTGTGAATCATTACTCTCTTTAGACGAAGAGGTCGCCTCCATATGGCAGAGGGGTTTTTTGAGGGGGGGGGGGGAAGTAAGTCAATGTGTGTAAACAAGACAGCGATCCACACTCGCCTCAAATCAACCCACAAAGCACTCAGGTGTCCAAGCGTTTCTATTCATGGGGGAGATAGGTGTTGCCCAATCCAAACAAAGAGGCTATTGTCTGCTCCGACGCTGCGCTTTGACGTCCGTTTAGGGTCGTCATTCATCACAGGGATGGGGTAACTGGTGCCATGTTTACGCTGGAGGTACCAACAGCACTCAGAGATGTTTACAGATATGGGCTGATCTCCTCTGCGGTGGAGAGCGCTGATTGGTGTTGATGGTGCTGATCTAGGGAAACGTGTCGTGCTTTATGGCCTGAGTACACAAGGCTGTCAGCCTGTCAGTCAGGAGCGCAGAGGAGCAGAGCACAGAGGCAGAGCACAGGCAGGCACACTGCACACACACATCAGTTCCACAGGTAGTGTTATCCTGCTTCTGGCCGTTCTCAAACAAGAGTATCCCCCAATAGCGTGTGTGTGTCTCTGTGTGTGTGTGTGTGTGTACAATGGCTACGACCTCAGAACTCTGGCTGTATGACACAGAAAAAAGTCAAAATCATTTCAGCTTGAATTGGGTTTGTGTTTGGACCTCTGCGGTGCATTAAGTACAAGCGTGCAAGGGGAGAACTAGCCAACACATCCATCACAAGACCAGGAGGAGGAGGAGGAGGCAGAGGAGGAGGAGGAGAGGAGGAGGAGGAGGTGGTAGGAAGAAAGGAGGGGGACATTTCCACAAATAACAAGCAGTTAGGGTCAGGTCTGCTGTCACGGAAACCAGAGAGAGAGAGAGAGAGAGAGCTCCAGTGAGGTTCTGCTCCTCTTCTCTCAAGTATGCTATGCTAACCTCCGAGACCACTGGCCAGGCATCAAGACGTGCTTATCTAATGTCATGCTCGTAATGAATTGGGGAGCAACCACCAGTATGTCTGCCGGTATTTGGTCAGAGCTTGCATGCAAGGCAGTGGATGCTTGTGGTGTTTGTCCTCACAAACATTCATTAAAATCTTAACGTTTGGAACCGACGCCTGTCCGTCAGAAAACACAGTGGTGACCCGTGGTCTGCATTTCCACATGTGAGCTGACCAAGTTCAGAGAGAGCGCAATCTCAACTCAGGGACTACTGTACCTGTAGGCAGGACACCTGGGTGATGCGCTGCCACCATTCCATTCAAATGTGTTTCTTCAGCACCGAGAGACAGCAGCTGCTCTGTGTGCTGTGGACAGAGGACTGTGGGAGGCACTCTGAGCATGACCCACCTTTACTCTTGGCCAGATATCACTACCTGTATGTGGAAATTGCGTGACAGCAGACCTGACAGCAGTGTGTGTGTGTTTGTGTGTGTGTGTCTCTCTCTTGGCAGAGACACCTAGAGACAGACATGGGGAGGGTTTCTCACCCAGCAGAGCTTGGATGTCCGACGAAGTCTCCGCACACCGGCAGCATCGCAGCACGATGACACCACCCAACACACAGTCCTCACTCGCCAGGAAGGGTGAACCTGTGACACACACACACACACACACAGAGAGAGAGGGAGAGAGAGAGAGAGAAACACACATAAGCACACACAAAGACAAAATACAGTCAATTTTCACGTTTCAACACTAACCGATCAGTGCATTGTAATCCCTATCTTGAAATCCTAAGCAGTTCCCGCAGCTGCAGGAGAGGTCAACTGGCCATGGGGAAAGGCAGAAGGGATGCTTCAGAGGCCTTGTCTTTCTCTACCCAGGCATGCTGTGAGTAATTTATTGGCTATTTAATGTTCTACAAGGGAAACATACATTTTCCCCTTACCTTTCCAGGCCAAGCTAAACAACTGCAAACAATTATTCTTTCCAAGCGCTTTGTTTTATTAACCAGACCAGAAAATTCACAGTGATTCTGAAAGTCTGCTTTTTGAGTGCAATCGGGTTAAATAACAAGGTCCACTATGTGCTAGATCCACAGGCCTCCACCACATGGGGACTTGATGGCAGCATGGCTGCACGCATCACGTAGGAGGGCATAAAGCCTGACCTCTGCAGGTGAGATGAAAGGGCTCTGTATCCGCTCTGAAGAGCCCCGTCAGTGCTTCATAGCTGATCACAGAGACCCCCCCCCCCCACAACACACACCCCACCCCACCCCAGCGGGCAAACCTGGTATCATGAGTATGCGTATGAAAAAGTAGGCTAATTTGTCCAGAGCCAACATAAGTCAGTATGGTAGTCTATAGCCAACCTGTTCAAAAGGACTGTGCAGTCCTGTGTTTTGTTGTGTTGTGTTGTGTTGTGCTGTGCTGTGCTGTGCAGTGCTGGTAGGCTAGCCATGCGTAGTGTGCAGGTACTTTCTAGGTTTTGGGGGGCGGGGGGGGGGGGGGGGGGGGGGGGGGGGGCACCCTTTCCCAGCGATCCCCTTTCCCGGGCCCACTTCAAAACGCTCAATTAAAACAGGCCCGAGCTCAAGCCTGGCCGGCGTTCACACAAAAGGCTGGAATTTACACTAGCCCCTTAACAGGCCCTTAAATCACCCTGCTGTCTAATATTCCATAGCAGATTGCACATCTTATCCCCCTGCCGTCCACTGCCAGAGCTCCAGGTACCTTTTCCCCCCGTCGGCCTGTTTACGCTCCGCGCACAACTCAGACGCAGATGAAAGGCGAGATGACGGCCTGGATTAAAAAAAAAAAAAAAAAAAAAAAAAAAAAGAATAAAATAAATTAGAAATCTAGCGTTTCACAAAGAGGTCATTTATGGCCAACGGACTTCGCACGGGCCACTTCGTCAGCGTGGCACATCATAATCATACTCGCCGCTGCTACCCGAGGCCCGTGGGGGGGGGGGGAGGTTTTCCCGGAGCTTTGGTTCGTGTTAAGCCCTGCCACAACACAACAATGCTGCAATTAGGCCTGAAATTACCACATAGAAAAAAGCAAGCACGCTTCTTCATTGGCTTGCCCCCGAGTGTCACAGATGTCCGTGTGGACACCAGGCTGAGAGGGGAGGCCAAAAACCGCCACGCATTCCCACTCTGTGCCGGAAGATTTGTTTTTCTTTCTCTCCGTCTCTCTCTCTCTCTCCCTCCCTCTCTCTCTTTCTCCTTCTTTACTCAATATGCACACCCAGTGGTCACTCGTTTTCACGGACCTCAGAACGGAGCTGAAACTTGCCAGTCTTCCGTCACAAAAAAGAAAGAAAATTTACACTGACCACTTCTGAAAATGATAGAGGGGTGGCGAGAAAAAAAAAAAGCGAGGGAGAGAGACAGAAAAATAAATAACATCTTCAAATGAAATGTCAACAGAATATTTACTGCCGCCTGAAAATAACTGTGGCTATAAAATATGAGTCCAGCGAATATTTGCGGAGCCCCTTCAAGTCAGTGTAATTGATCCATAAATCAAAGCGTTCTGCGTAGCTTTTCTTCTGTGCATTACTCCCAGTGAAGCGAGCTGTTAATTGCACTCTCTCTTTGTTTGGTTGTTTTGCTATGGTTTCCCCTACGCATCCCCATCCCGAAGCACCCCGCTTGCACAAGGAACAAATGCCAGGGCAATGCAGTGGCATGTGTATATCTAAGTGTGTGTGCGTGTGTGTGTGTGTGTGTGTGTGTGTGTGTGTGGAGAAAATAAGTGGTCCACTTGAAGACAATGGTGTGAGTCAGAGATGAGCAGAGGGTGATGTGAGGAGATGTGTTTTTCTGTGTATGTGTATCTACATTTACCGTATGTGTGTGTGGTGTGTGTGTGTGTGTGTGTGTGAGTCAGGATGAGTCTCAGAGAGATGGGAAATTATGCTCAAGGGGATTCTAGCGCGTGCCCAACACCAGCACTCTCACTAGCATCTCAACACATCAACAGAGTGACTAATCATCGCTATGCCAACCACTGAGTGACCAACCATCGCTATGCCAACCGCTGGGTGACCAACCATCGCTATGCCAGCCACTGAGTGACCAACCGTCGCTATGCCAACCACTGAGTGACTGGCCACCTGGGCATGCTGGACATGTGCTTCTCATTGCTCTAGGCAGCAGATGGTGGGGCCAGAGGAACACAGCCATGGGCAACACACAGGAAACCCCAAAACACACACACACACACACACACACACACACACACACACACACACACAAACACACAAACACAGACACAGGCACACACACACACACACACACACACACACACACACACACACACATACACACATACACACATACACACACTCACACACTCACACACTCACACAGAGACAGAGACACAGAGACACAGAGACACAGAGACACAGAGACACAGAGACACACACACACAGACTTCACACATGCGTGCACACAACACACAACATACACTGGTGTTTGTGGGGAGCCGAGCTCGTGCTGATGGAGTTCAGAGACTGCAGCTCTGATCTGGGGACATTCAGCAGCACACATCACAGCTAGAGAGTGACGACGCACAGGACACAAAGCAGCACTCAGGGCCTGATTAGTGATGACACCACAACAGCAACACATACCATTCTGCTCCCAATACAGAAGCCAAACACACACACGCACGATGATCAGTCACACAGACGACACACCGAGCAATGGTGTGACAGAGAATGATGCGGCCGATGACAGAGCCTGATTCACACAGATCACTGCAGATGAGATGACACATACAGCAAGTATCCCATGATGCTCCAGACATTAGGAAGTTATGAAGTATAAGCAACAGGAAGCACAGATGGCCTATTGCACGCAGTAAAAAAATAGCTAAGAGCCAGCCGGTGACATTGCATTGCTGTAATCCAAATAAACATGAATAGAGAGTTCATTGTGATGAAAATGGCTGGAGTTATCACATACTGTATCTCTGAAGTTGTCACAGTGCAAGAGAGCTTTAAGACTCGTGTGTGGTTTGTGACAGCAGTCCACCCAGAGAGGTGTAGCTGATCCACGTCAATAAACGCTGTGGGCAAACTGATGAGAGATGAGTTTGATGAGTTGATGTGTAGAGTTGATGAGTTGCTGAGTAAGATGAGTTCGATGAATTAATAAGTTTGATGAGCTGATGTGTAAACAGTTGATAAGTTGATGTGTAAGATGAGTTTGATGAGTTAGGTGCTGTGTCCACCAAACGCGTTTTTTGCGCCGACGGCGACAATTTTCAATGTAAAGTCTATGTAGCTCAGCGCTCACAGCGCTGAGCGCCCTCGGCGGAAAAAAACGGTCGGCGCCGACCTTTTTTGTCGCAGCGCTCAGAGCGCTCAAAGTTGAAATCTGTTCAACTTTTAGAACAGCGCCGGGCTCGTCAATGGCACTTCTCGTTATAAACCGTCTCTGGTTTTGGTAACTTAGCAACAATAAACACTTATCGAAGCGCCGAGAGGAGGAGGTTTTGGGCGCTCTGGCTGTAAAAAACGCATTTGGTGGACACAGCACCTTAATGAGTTGATAAGTGATGACTTTGATGAGTTAATGAGTTGATAAGTGATGAGTTTGATTAGTTATTGAGTTGATAAGTAATGAGTTGATAAGTTTGATTAGTTAATGAGTTGATAATCATGAGTTTGATGAGTTCATGAGTTTGACTCTGACTGCGTGTAGTATTGTACGTGGTCAGCACTACTCACTGATGAACTAGTTTAGCATAGCCTCCAGCAGGACCAGGTGAGTATGACTGAGTGTGTAGTGGTCAGTAGTGGTTAGTAGTGACTCTGAGGGCCAGATGTACTAAGACAGCGCTAATACCGAGTTTTCCTATGCGCAGAATGCGAACGCTGTGCTTTACTATATTGCGTGGAATTTACTAAGCTGTCACTTCATTACGTTAACTGCGTCCAACACCGCCCGTTCCCACCCCCTGTAGCCTACAACGCCAATTGCGCTGTGGAGAGCTTAACCAAAAGCGCAGTTGAATATTGCAACATTAAAAAGAATCAAAGTTTAGCGATCATACATGATACAAAGCGATGTCAATGAGCAGCGACAGACAGAGTAGGCCTAGTAGTTCTACTAATCCACTTTAAAAAAAAATACTTGAACTATTTACTACACGTAGACCAGGGCTATGACTTAATATTAGTCTAACAGATTGAGAAGGGCTATGTCGTGAAAGAGACAATACGATATTACAGAGGCAAACGAAAGTTAAGGTTGCTTTTGACATAGTACAATGAAGAAAACTGATGCTCTGAATACTGATTCAGCTGTCTCTAAAAGTTTTTCTAAGAGAAGCAGTCAACCGCAACTTGGATTACACCTGCATTTAGCAGGTGGTAGAAGGTTTTCAACGCAAAATAGACGTGCGCTGTTTTCATACATATGGCGGAATACTTAATCAATCGCTATTAGCACCTCTCCTCCCCTGTACTTCCGCGATACACCCATTTTCAGCTGATCCGCCCAGGAATTAATATGCATGACACGGCAAAACGCAAATAGCCATTCTCAGCTCCCACAGCAGGCAGTCTGCGCGTTTCTCTCATTGCGGCCTGTTAATACATATCCTCCCCATGTTTTTACGCGCACGCTACGCCTGAAATGGGCGCAAAACGTTAGTACATCTGGCCCTGAGTGTGCAGTGGTCAGTAGAACTCACTGAACTTGTTTTGCATAGCCTCCAGCAGGGCCTGATGAGTAGGACTATGAGTGTGTAGTGGTGTGTGTAGTGGTGTGTGTAGCAGTGTGTGTGTGCAGTGGTGTGTGTGTAGTGGTGTGTGTAGTGGTCAATAGTACTCACTGATGAACTTGTTTTGCATAGCCTCCAGCAGGGCCTGATGAGCGTCCTCCGACTGCAGGGCCGACGAGCACTCCCTGGCCAGCATGGTGCGCATCAGGTGCTCCCCACAGCCTGACACACACACACACACACACACACACAGGACATATACATATACACACACACACACACACACACACACACACACACAGGACATATACACACACACACACACACACACACACACACACACACACACAGGACATATACACATACACACAAGTTTAGTTTAAAATATTCATTTAGAACAGGGACACATACAGTACAGGGGTGGCAATAATTGTGAGTGACGTGTTTTTGTTAAGAATATTTATTTCTTTATGAGATTTTCCTTTTTCTCAGAATAAATTTGCTTCCCTTGCAGGGTGTATTTTTCCTCGTTGTTTTCATTGTGGGAGTACAATAAATCACCTAAAGATTATTTTTTATACCTATTTTTAGTCAACTTTTACCAAGGGTGCCAATAATTCTGGAGGGCACTGTATACTAATCTCACAAACATTTGTAAATTATAGCAGTTTTGGTAATTGCACTGTTAGACACTGTTAGTGCAGTGCAACATATTATCTATTAACACATGGCCAATGGCCGTAAATGATCAAACCTACTCCTAACCTCTAAGCCTCTTATAAAGAGGCTCCAGAGTACTGTGTTCTGCTCAAGCTGCATGAGAGCATGCTGCTTGTCAAAGAGCATACTGCCTACTACAGGCCTGTGCTCAAGGACTGTGGCTAGTCACTGGTCACTGTAGGATCCCCCATACAGACACATGCACAAAGGTGTTTGTGGGGGTGTGTGTGGCTGTGCGGCTGTGTGGGTGTGTGTGTGTGGGTGTCAAAAGCTGTATGTAACACAAGCATGCCCTACATAGACACTATAACACCACCCAGTCATCACACAACACAAGCTGACATCAGCTCATGGTCTTGTAAAGCAGTACCAAAAAAAAAGAAACGCACCCTAAATACAGTTTTGCCATCGCTAAAGCAAACAAGCTAAGCGTGAACATATGGGCACGTAAGGGGGCATATTTGAGGAATTTCTGCTCAGGGCTTCACAGCACTGATCGGCGGCCCTAATACGTCCTGAACAACTCCAAATGCCCAAAGCTGGACGGAAATCTGACCCCCCACTCCCCCTCCCCCTCCTCACTTGTTTTTAATTTCTCAGACTGCATGGAAATGAGCGAGACCTTGCGAAAGTCCACTTAGTCTGAGCCCCATAATAAAGAGCAGGTTGGGTCTCCAAGGATACGCTGGGCCCACTTTGCAGGACTGGCTGATGTAAATACCTCTGCCCATCTGTCAGGCCCCTTACACGAGCATCAGACCGCCCACAACGCTCACTCCAGTCTTGGGGTCCCTGCCATTATACTGCACGTGTAGCTGTTTTCTTTGGCTAGGTTGAATTTCCTACCTGTCCCCTACCATACTGAGAAAGTTCCAGATTGAAACAAATAACAAGAGATTCATAAAATGACTAAGCGCAAGCAAATGTTACAATAAACTAAGTTTTGATCGACACACCACTGACCACAAATAATGCCAACAGGGACTCTCTTCCATCTGTAAAGTCAAAGCCCTTTCTTTGCCACCCCCCCCTCCCCCCCTCCCCATCACCTGCTACTGCTGTTCCACAGCATATCCACACCCATTCTCCTCTACTGTTCTCCTGTTCCATCAATATTGCATCTGTCACTAATACAAATAAACTCACACCTATCACCCACATCACATTCAAAATAACGGCGATACCAAATCTCCCCTGTGGACAATAAAGACCAGCGATCAATCTATTTAAACAGCAGGCAGTGTCTATTACACCCTCACAGTACTTCCAAAATTCCATAACTATTTTAAAAAGGTCTACTTTCAACACTTGTATAATTCAAATGAAGGTGGCTCAAGTTCAAATATCAAACTGCTGCGGCAAGTGAAAACAAAACCTAAACATGTTTCATCTGTGGTTTAAGACTCCAATTCGAACCATCTGGTAAGTCAAAAAGTTCACAGTTCTCACACCACAGGGTAATATTCTGACAAAGAGAAGGAACCAATTCAGCTTAATGTTTATGATGAGGTCCTGACAGCATATCAAAAGGGATGAACATTTAGACCAGAGAAGTAGAGAGCAGTTGGACTGCATTTATAGAAACTGAAATATGAACCCTTATCTAGTTAAAAGAAAATAATAATACAAAAAACAGTTAAAGAAGTGAAATCATGGGTTGCTTTCCTTGCTTTGAGCAGCATTTCACGTTCACTTCTTTAAACTAAACTGACAGGGTTACAAAATATAAAAACAGCCCCTGAAGTGAAAACAAAGGAGGCTTGGCAAAGGCTCAAGACAAGAGCCATAAAGCCTTAAAGAAAATAGCCTTGTTGTTTCTGTAAACACGACTGTGGGCCTTGTAAAATATCAGGTAACTACAACAGAGCTGTGTGCAGGTTCATCACCATGACAACTGGATGTCTGCAGCAATTTTCAAATTCTCATTTTAACGAGATGAAAAGAGAAAGGGAAAAAAGTGAAATAAATAAATAAATAAATAAATAAAAAGTTGAAACAGGTCTGACGGGACGGCTGGACGGTTGGCCATCTTTCCCCTTCATTCTCCGACTCTTACCGTAAGCCCTCTATAGTGCCTGGAGGAAACGGGCATCAACTCGCCGTTGCTATGACTTAAACTGGGGCTTCAACCAGACCGCAGCGCTGAAAAAAGAGAGCCTGTTTGCAGGGGGTTTGTGGCGTGGGTGGCGGGTGGCAAGAGGGGGGACGAAATAAAAAGAAAAACAAACTTTCCGCACAGCCAAGCGAGCGCCGTTACGAGGCAACACCACTGCCTGGCCAGGCTGAATCACAGCGACCGCAGCAAGACAAGGACAGGATGAAAAGGTCAACAAAGACACCCACATATGAACACAGACCCACATGAGAGGGGCAGCAGAGCCAGGGACGGAGAGAGAGAGGGAGAGAGGGAGGGAGAGGGAGAGAGAGAGCAAATCAGTGATGGAAAGAGGGAGAGAGAGCGAGAGCGGCAGAGAGAGAAAATCAGAGAGGGGAAGAGAGAGAGGCAGAAAGGCAGAGAGAGAGAGAGAGGCAGACAGACACAGAGGCAGAGAGGCAAAGAGAGAGAATCAGAGAGGGGGAGAAAGAGAGAGACAGATAGAAAGAAAGAGAGACAGATAGAGGTAAAGAGAGAAAGAAAAAGAGGAAGATAGATAATCAGAGAGGGGGAGAGAGAGAGAAAAAGGGAACCAGAGAGGGTAGAGTAAGAGCGAGAGACAAAAAATCAGAGATAGAGAGAGGGAGAGAGAGAGAGGCAGAGAGGTAGAGAGAGAGAGGCAGAGAGGTAGAGAGAGAGGCAGAAAGGTAGAGAGAGGGAGAGAGAGAGAGAGGCAGAAAGGCAGAGAGAATCATAAAGGGGGAGAAAGAGAGACAGAGAGGCAGAGAGAGAACCAGAGAGGGGAGAGTAAGAGCGAGAGAGAGGGAAAGAGAGCGAGGGAAAGAGAAAGAGAAAGAGAGAGGGGGGGGTAAGGAGGGACGTAGGCAGAGGAGGCGAGCTCCGCGTGTCAGAGACCAAACTGATTGTTTTTCTGGCCCTTTTGATGGGAATGCCTTTTAAGTCTGGGAAATGAAAAGCAGGTGCCACAACGGAGCTCGCACATCCACACTCGCTCACTCGCTCTCTCCGTCTGCGCAAGGCACGCGTTTTCAATTTCGGGGGAACATGAAAGAAAAACGGCATGTTGAAAGACGGTGGGGGTGGGGGTGGGGTTTGCTCTCCATGTGTCGAGGATCCACAAGAACAAGGCACAAAATGAAGCTCACACTAAATAACGGAGGACAACAACAACAACACAGAACTCTTTTTCCCCCGGTTGAGCCTCTTCCCTAAGCGCGCCATCCACGCAAGACGACACAATGCCTCGGTGGGCGCAGGCCTGCCATGAAAAGCCTCGGCTCCCTGCAACATTTAACCAAACTGTGACCGCTCGCTCCAGGCTAGGGAGGAAGTCTGCAAACCCCCCCTCCCTTCCTTCACACAGGCCAAAGGTGCCTTTACACCCCTCTACTACAGGCCAAAGACTACAGGTGTGAGGAAATTTGAAAGGGGGTAGGAGAGCGGGTGGGGGTGGGGGGGTGTGCGGGTTCAACAAAGAGCTGTATTCTCGTCTACCGGAGTTGTTCTTTCGTGTCACATTTGGTTTTTTAGTGAGACGTGTAAGTGATTACTGTAAAGGGAAATGCATTAACATAGGGTGGGGGTGGTCACACGGTTAGCAGAGGCAGCTGAAGCTGTGCTCAGGCGCACCGTAGCGCTCACTCCCAATGGCACTTTTACAGGGTGTCTAGCTGTTAAAGTCCCTTCCCCTGCCCTGAGAATTTCAACAATAAAGTCAAAGGCATGCTTTGGCGCTCGCGCGTTCTGTTCTGCCGCGTGGCGTTCGGCATGCGCCTGCTGTGGCAGTTCCTTCGCCCTGGTTCCTTCGCGTGCTCCAGATATGCCCCCTTTAAAAAAGTAGCATAGCGAGACAAATTAAGCAGAAATAACTGCCCTCGCAAAGCTACCAGACAACGATTACGTCTGTTTTCTTTTGTGGCCTAAAATATATAAGAATAGGGCCATGGCTGCGGTGTGTCCTTTTCCCACTGGGCTTTTCTCCGCTTTAAAAAGTCAGACGCATCCCATGAAAAGAGTTAATGTTCCCACAGGCAGCTTCGTCTGGCTGTCGCAACTGTTAAGACCAGAGAAATATAGCTGCATTCAAGACCATACATTTAAGTCGCAACCTGTCCCCAAAAGAAGAATAATGGATCTCTGTCTCTCTATCTGTTTTGTTTTTTTTTGTGACTGGCTAGCAAGTTTTTTTTGCCTGTGTGCGCACTCATATACATTGCATGAAAACATCAAATAAGACGTGCCATGGCTTTGTTGGCCTAAGCACAAACAGGGCTGAAAGGAGAGGTCTTTCTTCATTCATGTGACAGAGTGCATTAGCTGACCAACGTAAAGCCCCATCGCCTCAGGTCCCTCACAGCACAAATGGGAGGCAGAGCAGAAAATCTTGTTTAGCTTTGGAAATATGTACTTGCTAAGCATCTGGCTCTGGACGCTGGAGAAACTTCAGCGATATTCTACTCTGACATCCTGTGGAATGACACCAAACTATTTCCATTCAGTAGATTCCAGAGTGCACCTCCCTCGCCATTCCGTTTCATGTCCTTCATGCTGCTAAGTCATAACAGTGAGGATCTTGGATTCTTTTATACAGCAGACTGTAGACCAACATGGCCCGGACATACATTAACATGTACATGTACTGTATATCACCATTCTGGGCTTTAAAGCTGTTTGGGATGAAACAACCTCACATTAAGTAATGTTAACACATGGCTTTATTTTCAGCACAGTTCTATGTTTGCTTAAACTAAGAAATGCTCTTAAGTGCTTAAAGAGTCCCAATCATATTCTAATCTTGGTCTTATAATAATCATAAAAATCGTATAATGAAGGAAAAACATATATGAAAAAAACTTTAAAACATGGCAATAGGGGCATATGAAGGCATGTTTGCAGAAAAATAAGAAAGGGAAGTCTACAACACGCAAGGCATGTTAATCAAACAAAAAAAAAAATCCTTTCCTTTCTCTTGGTTAGTTAATTTTGCACACCTGTTTTCTCATGTATGGCAGACATGTTGAAGGTTCAACTTTCAGAGCGTTTCAGAGCTTATGATGGGTTTAAAGCAGGGGTTACCGGAGCAACGCTTCAGAGGGATCTATCTCTCTGAACTGCTGGTATCGTTCAGGGTCTCCCTTACAAAGGTCTTGCTGGGGTGCTGTTTCAAATTGAGATTTAGAAACATTTCAAAGAGAGAAAATCTCCCAAAAATATAGCTTTAATGAAGTTATTATATCTGAACAGACACTGTCTTCTTGATAACTCTGTCGGCGTGTTAGCGGCTTTCATCTACGCACATGCTCCCTTAGCAAAACACCATTAAATCACAATCACCATGATGGGCCTTTCAGCTCGGTTTAAGGAGGAGGACACTGAAAAGTGTTGTTCTTCTATTCCACTAATTGATTTTGGCCCTTGTTTCTTATTCTGTCTCTCTGCATTACTCATTCACAGCAGACAGTGACCTTTTGCAGGGTGAACCTCTGACTCCTTGACTTTGTAGAGAGAGAATGTGTGTGTGAGTGTGTGTGTGTGTGTGTGTGTGTGTGTTGTATCGTTCAGCCCCCCACCCTCACCCCACCCCGTCTCTCCCCCAAAGCCCTCACCTCTCCTCCGCCTGCTCCATTCAACCCCACTGTCTGCGTTTATGAGGAAGACCTGGAAGAGCAACTCAACACTAACATAACAAAAACTCCTCTGCCAAGGTTTGAAAAAAAGAAAAAGAATGAAATACAGATTCTCAAAACACGGACTTGAAGACGAGAAGTCACGGGTGAGAATAACGGGCCAGAGAGTAACGTCAGCGTCTAGCCTGAGGAGTCGGAGGCCTTCGCTCTCTGTCCCAGCACTTGGGCCAAACACAGGAAAAGTGCAGCCAAACACACTGGGTGCACTGTGTGCAGAGGCGGGGTGACAAGGGTCAGCAAACAAACCCACTCTAAGAAATCTCTCCCTGTGTGGAGAGATAAGTAGGTGGTAGGTGGCTTGGTAGCTTTTTCCGTGAGCTTCACAGTGAACCATGGACTTCTTTCAGAGGGCTGTCAGAAGGTCTGCTCCTGCCCCTTATCGCCAAGTTACTGGCTGTGTCTGTGTGTCTGAGTAAAAGTCAGAGCTTGAGAGGATAGCCTGCACACCAACAAACCTCAGCTAACGTCCACGAGGCTCTCCATGAATCCTTTTAATGCACTGTATCAAAGGTCAATGAATGAAAAATAAATAAAAGATAAAGTGCACAAAATAAACAGAAAAAAAACCCAGACGATTTTGCAAACACTTTGGTCTAGTAGTGTCAACTGTCTTCAGTTGCAGCTGCATGTATTAGTTTCATGCAAAACACTGCACTTCCCAATTCAACATCAACAGAAAAGAACTGAGGTTAAACATGTCAGTAATGGTTGTCATTTCGGTGTGTGTTGTGCTGGGTAGAGTAGAGACGTTTGAGCATTTGGATACCTGAGGTACTCACAGCTGTTGAGTAAGGATTTGCATTGCAAGAATTCTGAGCCCAGCATCCACAGCCAAAGAGAGCTGCCTGGTAGGAGAAGATGGGAAGGGATGGATAGAGATGGATAGAGGTGGGGAGAGATGGGAAGAGATGGGAAGAGATGGGGAGAGATGGGAAGAGATGGGAAGAGATGGGGTTAGATGGGGAGAAATGGATAGAGACAGTGTTAGATTGGGGGATGGGGTTATATGGAGAGATATGGATAGAGGGGGGGTTGGTGTGGATAGAGATGGGGTTACATGGGGAGAGACAGGGTTAGATGGAGAGATATGGATAGAGATGAGGTTGGATGAGGTTACATTGTGGGGTGGGGGGTGCATAGAGATGGGGTTGGGGTGGATAGAGATGCGGTTATAGATGGAGTTAGATGGGGGGAGATGAAGAGAGATGGAGAGAGATACAGAGAGAAAGGGAGAACAAAAAACAGGACCAATGAGAAAGTGGGGGTTTCAGGTAATTAGGAGGCACAGATTTTTTCAAGCAACAGTCACATTTGACAGAGAAAAAGGGACATGGGACACACACAGACAGACCGACACTCCAGGAGACATGTTGTACTGACTGTAGGTAAGCCAATAAAATAATTGTAAAACTTTTTTATCTTGCTACTGAGAACCTGAGGAATACATAAAAATGTTATGAAAACTGCTTTAGAAGTCAGTGCTTTGTGTGGTCTGTTGTTCCAATGCAAGGCTTAAGCAATCTGGCGTACTTGACCACTTGTGTGTTTCTTTCATCCACTCCAAGTGGGAGAAAGCCCTCCAAAAACGTCTTGAAGTAAGTGCCATAAGACATGTTCATATTGACAATGCCTTTTGCTTTTCTCCCACGCTTTCTTCACACACAGTTTGAATTATGTTGAGGTTGGACTCCGGAGTAGTCAATCAGTACTTCATCTGCACAGCTATGCCCCTAATCATTTGTGTTCTTTTTTTTTTTTTTTTTTTAATCTGCAATGTGTTTGTGTTCATCTGTTAGTGTGTTGAAAGAAGATGATGCTTAGCAGATGAATAAACGGCATGAAAAATCTGAATTACATGAACTAAAATTAACTACACAAACAATAATCAGGAGAGCCTTGAGAGAGGCCAGTCAAAAACAATGACTTTAAGCCCACATAATCAGTTCTAAACATTCTTCTTTTGGGATGAATATGGTTTTGCAAAATAGGAGAAGTAGGTCCCTCTGTACCTGTCCGACTCGTCCGGGGTGCTTCATCGCTAGACCACCACTGGACACCGCTGCCGCCACGTTGCCCTCCTGGTCCACGACGATAACACCGACCGTGTCGAGACACGCCGACTCGTTCTCTTCTCCATCCGCCATAATAGCTTTGACCTTGTCCAAGGACCCCAGGTCACTGTCCTACAAAAACAATGACTTCAGATCCTACAGCACAGCTACATAATAAATGGCACAATAGTTCATATGGTTTCAGAAACATGAGTATGGTTTCAAACCAGCAGGATAGAGGCTGACATTTAGAAAACTTGCCTTGAAGGTTCTGCCCAAACTCGACTTTTGTTTAGGGCAAATATTGAACTTCGTCATTTCTACCTCAGCAACAGGGCCCTCACACAGTGTATGGTGTGTCGAATGTTTCAAAAACACACAGCACACGTAGAGGGCTGTGCCAGCGTATTAGAACCTGATTTATGGTCTCTAACGTCCTTCATTTTTTATGGCAAATGTTTTAGTTTTAAAAGTTTTGTTTTCATTCGCTGATTGCAGTGTACTTTGGAAGGCGCTTGTTTGCAAATCCAAAAGGCGATACTTGAAAAATACTTGATACTGAAAAATGTTCAGTCCTTTGCTGTCTAAGAGCGAACGGGGGACGTTATGATTCATGGTCTCCGTTTCCCGTCTTCAACGTGCAGCCTCATCTCTAGTGAACCTTGGCAAAGCAGATGGGCCCTCAAAGTTTGTGGAGTTTAGGGGCAAATCCAATCCACAGACACATTAACCATGAGACATCACAGACCTGACAGTTTCCCACTGAGATCGCACACATATGTAACCCTTACTTATAAAGGCCATCATTTATCCGCATTGTGAAGTATAAGCAGAAAAGGACTCCCTCAAGATACAGTGTCGTCTACACTTTATGACTTGGTGGTGGATTTGTTTAGTGCATTTTTCCTATGATGAGAGACCACTCAATTAAAAACCACCTGATGAAAATGCTGAGAGGATTTTTATGTGCGGCAAAAAGTCGCCCTCACTCACCATTCAAAAGACAAGAGGTTTCCAGAAAGATGGCTATTATTTCTGCAGAGTGTTATACAACGCAGACACGCATAACCTAGATTTCATTAAATGCAGGGTGAGTTTACAGATGGAAGTACAATACAAAAGGCAGGTGTCGACCTATAAAAAAGGCACACACAGAAACTAACCTAATCAGAATTTCTTTTATGACTTGGCACTGACAGGAGTTTTCTTTTTGGGAAGACATTAAAAAATTCTTACGCGAAAATCAAAACCAGATTGCACTACAAAACATTTGTTTTATACCAAAATTAGCGTCGGAGCTCAAAGGCTGCTATTAGAGCCTCAATTTACAAATTTGAACTGGACTTTTTGACATGCCAACACGAGGTCCAGAGAATGCTTAAGAGACCATGACCAATTTGAGAGGTGGAAGGGGGGGGGGGGGGGGGGTGCTGCTGCGATACGACCAGACACTTCAAAAACAGTAAAGGCTGTGAATAAATTCATCATGATAATAAATGGAAGTGTGGGAAAAGAACACCGAGCCCCAAAGAGAAGCAAGTGGAACCCATTTAATCCTCATTATAGATCACTTAAGACTGTCTATAAATCACCCACATTCTCAATGCGCCTGCACTATTGTTATTTTCATTTCCATTTCATTTATACCTACGAGATAGAAATGACTGATTAAACGAAGCGATGGTAAACACTGGCGAGGCGCGGCGCGGCGTCTGCTGGCACAGGCCCGGGAGCAGCTCTGAGGAGCGCTGCTGGCTGCTGACGACATCTGGGAAAGCGATCTCCATCCATCGCCCTTCACCTCGTCAGGCGAGCGCAGGACGCGAGGCCCTCATGCCACAGAATGAGCTGCTAGACCATCCCGTCCTGACTGAGGGGAGATGCCCCAAACACCCGTCCACGCAAGGACCGGCGCCGGCTAAACGTTTCCCATCCTCCCGCTTCTTCTCGGAACACCAGTTTTTTTGGGTTTCTTTTTTTCTTTTTTTTGTGGAGGGGTTATCACTATAAATTATTCTGGATGACCCAGTTATGACTCCTGCTTAATTTAAAGGGAACGTCGTCTTGAAACGGTGCTTCCATTTCATGTGGTGGGACCACACATACGAGAGCTGGATGAGGTGGAGGAGAGGCAGGCCTTTAAAGCCCTGGGCTAGCAAAATGTCAAAGATCTTCGCCATATCAATCTTCCGAAACACGCTAAAAATCCCTTTTCCCAAACAACCCGGAGACTCAAATTCTAGACCTCTTGTTCACACATAAACAAAGACGACCGCACAGGGGGGGAAAAAATCGTAGTTCAAGCCATTTTCTTTTTTAAAAAAGAAACATGTCAAATCACATGTAAGCGCAGAACTGCAACGTTTGCTACTGAGGGTTGAGCACCTCGGCCACAGCAGTGAAGTTGTGTGTGTGTGTGTGTGTGTGTGTATGTATGTGTGTGTCATTTAACAAGTTAAGCCCGCACATCAGTACACTGCCACACTGTGGAAGTCTGCCACCAAGTGACTATTTCAGGTACCCTACAGGCAAGACATCTCATCATGGTTGAACAGTAAATTAAGCCCACAGACAGCTATGAGTGTGTGTGTGTGTGTGTGTGTGTGTGTGTGTGTGTGTGTGTGTGTGTGTGTGTGTGTGTTTCTCTCTCCTATGATTCTGAGTGATTGAAGTCTCCACACCCCATATCTACAGGTCATCATTATCCTGCGGTTTTCCTTCTCTCGGCATCTGGCAACCAGGGATTAGAGGACGGTGCAGATGTTGGACCTTTTTATCACCAGAGTAATAATGTCAAGGCAAACGCCGAGGCTACACTGTGTTTAAGGCCAATTAAATGTGCAGACCTTGCGAACGGGTGGGTGAGGAAGGGGGGGTTGGAGGGGAGGGGAGGGTGAGAGCTCTCTCTCTCCACTGAGGGTTTCCAGTGGAGCTACTCCTTCTCTATTTAAAACGTGAACCATCAGGCGCTTTGCGTTTCATTCATATGCTCATTTTCAAGGGTGCTTGGCTGATTTCAGGAAACGGCAGAACCTCGAAATAGAAAACAGGTTTGTTGCTGTGGCAGGCCATGTGCTTACCCCCTGTCTGTAGGAAACAACTGAAGGCAAGGGAAGCACTCACATCTGACTGAAGGCAAGGGAAGCACTCACATCTGACTGTCGTCTATATAAACTAAAGGTGGGGGGGGGGGGGGGGGGCAGTTGTGACTGATAGTGCGCATGTATGAAGTTAAGGTACGGAGGAAAACTCACGTTTGACTGTTGTGTATATAAACTACAGGCGGAGGGGGTGGTCATAATTGATAGTGCGCATATACAGTAAGAAGTTGAGGTGTGGAGGACAACTCACGTTTGACTGTCGTGTATATTAACTACAGGTGGGGGGGGGGGCAGTCGTGATTGATAGTCTGCATGTATGAAGTTAAGGTGCGGAGGACAACTCACGTTTGACTGGCGTCCTCTCTTCACTTGACAGCGCTCTGTCTCCACCTTCTCCGCCAGCTCCATCTTCCTCTTGTTCCTTCTGTAGGCAGACATACTGAACTCTGCAGGGGGAGAAAACACAATCACGCTTGAGTACACATAGACACACATGCAAGCACACATGCTGGTACACACACACACACACACACACACACACACGCATAAACATACCCTCTCTCAGACACTCACGCAATATTGCTTCCCACTGTGGCTCAAATGTTGCCCAATCGCTCTACTCAATCGCTGATGGCTGGATTACATCACACACTTGAAAGAGCGTAAACGCACGCACGCACGCGCACGCACATGCACACACACACGCACACCGCGGCTCCTCACAGGGACATAATAGAGTTGTAATAAGTGCCGCACTGAATGGCACACTCTTGGCCCTAATTTCAAACACAAATTATAGTGCTCAAAGCGTGTGGTAGTAATCAATGGAGACTATTTGAAGCCTCAACAAAAAGCTCCCTGTAAAATGGGACATGTGTTACAACAACACAGCCATGATTCTGGCTTCAGATCATTTCCAGTTCATGCAGGAAGAGTAGAAAAGGAAAGAAAAGGAAAGAAAGGGAAGGAAAGAAAGAAAGGAGAGGGAAGAGAGGAAAAGAGGGGAAAGGAGAGGTGTAGTGTGAGGGGAGGGGGGGGGGGCTGCATGGGGCCATTCCATTAAAGCATGAATGCCATTGTTTACAGAACCTTATGTTCCAAATCTTTTAATCAAAGCAAAAAGTAATGAATAAAATCAGCACAATTAAGACATTTGGGGAATGGAGTGGAATGCAGTTAGACTCAGTGGGAAACAAACGGTGGAGCGTTCTGCTGGGCCTCGGTCGGCCAGATGAACAAACATGTTTACTGCTCCTGAATCATCCATCAATGGCTCCGAGAGCGAATGGCATGAAATTGCCTATCGTCCACAGAGTTTGGCCACTGCAGCCTGCTGACGGCACCAAAACAGGCCTCCATACAGACCGACCGCTGTGTGTGTTGTTAAAACAGTTGTTTCTAGTTGTTTCCACTAAGCAACTTACTCATTTATTCATTACGCTGACACTTTTTATCCAAAGTGTCTTAAATACGTCAATTATTACAACGGTCAGTCTCTCCAGTGCAACTTGGTGTTATAAGTGCTTTACTCAAGGGCACATTATGGTGGCAGTCAGGAACCAAAGTTGCAGAGAGTGCACGCACCTCCAACTTTTTACAGGTGCAGGGTGAAATAGAAACGTAAACATTTAAAAAGTAAACCACACTGTTGCTGCTGCTCTCAAAGTGATTTATTTACACGTTTCGACCAAAGCTGGAGTCAGGAATCAAACCCACAACGTTTACTGGCTACTGCATACTAGCTCAGCTCCATAGCCACCTCTCACATGGTGAGATGCATCCATGAAGAATAGGCATCTTCTTCCTTGACCAACCCTTCTAAAAAGTAACACTACTACAATCACCCATATATTAAGACAATCTTTTTGATAATATCTCCTCTATTTCTATGATCATGCATCTTACATGGCTCTCTGTCTATCTATTTCTTTTCTGAGACATCAAGCACAAAAAACTGGCACACTGAACGGCCATCAGAGTGAAACGCGCTGCACTTGCAACACGATGGAGTTGTGGGTCCTCCCACTACGTGCTGTAACACATCGTGGGTTTGTGTGACCTGCATCCTTCGCTAGTCCTCCAAGAATATCTTGGACCGAGAAAAAACTTGAAGAAAAACATGGAGTATTTTGTTCGTATTTTTATGCTACATAAAACTCCCTTCACCTCTGCTCTCTGCACTCAACATGGGTGTGAGTTTGGCTTACTCTACCGACATCAGAACTGCAGGGCCACACACACTGCACAGGGAGAGCAAGGAACACACACACACGAGAACGAACAAACGAATGCACACACTGCACAGGGAGAGGACGGAGCGTGTGCACACACACCCTCACACACGCACACACACACACACAAGACAATTATCACTCTCTCACACAGGAGAACCCATACTAATACTTACAGTCATGCACTGCTGCAGTGGTAGCAATCAAACAAAGTAAACTGAAATGGCATCAGCGTTGACCAACACAAGCCACTAAGCGCTTTCGGAAACACTCAGTACCACACAGTATGAAAATGCACAACGCTGCACCATGACTGACTAACGTGAATCCATGGAAGTGAATCCAGCTATGCGCCGTGCCGTCCAACATTCTTGTTTTATGACATGGCAGAGTTCTCCATCATGACGGTTTTTGATGAGGCATAAAAGTATCTAAAGCCCTTCGCATTTTCTCTCTTGGAATGCTTTGAGTCGCCCGTAATCTCAAAATGATTGACTGTGGGTAACAAGCCATTTATTGTCAAAGAAAACATTTAGCGGGCCTATCCAGGGTAAATGCCGCGCGCTGATAATCTTTGTTGATATAAAGGCCTGCGCCGTCCCAGAGCCGAGCCGAGGGTGTTAGCTCACACTGATAATCTGGGCGCTGACAGCAGTGATCCAGCTGATTGTGTCAAAAAGCCCGCTCCGCTCCGCTCTCTCTCTCTCTCTTCCTCTCTCTTGGCTGCTCTGGTGGAGTGCACAGCGAGAAACAAGATGGCGGACGTATACTCACTGGTGGCCATCTTCTCCGAGGGGCACGGAGGGATGCCGTGACTCACCGCCCACTGCTGCGCTCCTTTGCCCACTAAAAAACTGACGGAGAGAAAGAGAGAGAAAAGAGAAAGAGAGATGGAGAGAAGAGAGAGATGGAGAGAGAAAAGAAAGAGAAAAGAGAGAGAGGGAATGGGAGAGAGAGACGGAAAGAGAGAGATGTCACACAGTTGGTCTTGGCAGTCCACTCTGCAGTCCACTTTGCACTCAATTTGGGGACATTTAAAACTCAGATGGCACGAAGGGACAGAGGGTTGATTGGGTGACGGAGATGGTAGCGTGACTGACACGGTCAAAACAGGCGTGCCGCAAAGTCCATGACACAAACACACCCACGCTCACCCACGCACGCACGCAATGTCAAAAAGGCCCTTTTGCAGGCAAACACCACGAGACAGCCTGGGATAAAACTCTCTCCAAAAAATCTCACATTAAGACTTTTCAGCACCACGTAGTTCCATTTCACAGCTGGATCCCTTGCTTAAAGCCGAGACGGAATGTGAGCACCAGCGCTGCTGGGCGTTTGCTACATGTCAATCAAGTGTACAGAGTAGAGGGTGTGAATTTCTCCCTTACAAGACGACGCATTTTAAAACAGAGCGATGCAATACAATAGGGCCCAAGATGTAATGCAGTTCTTAACATTTATTTTAAAATCGGGCCATCAACTGGTTTATAGTACTGTACATTTTTAAACCGATCCAGGGGTCTACAAGTATGTACCGATGCCCTCACATCTTTTACATTTAAATCGGTTACCAATACGTATCAGTGAATCTACACCCCTAGAAATTCAACTTCCCCTTGGAGATCAATAAAGTATCTATCTAGCTATCTAGCACAGAGAGAGCAAAGTTAAGGGGCGATGGGAACTGAATGGAGGTGAGTCCTCACCAGGGGGGGATCCTGCCAGCCGACAGCTTGCCCTTCTGTGCTTCACTCAGCAGCCTCCTCGCCACCAGCACCGGGTTCTTGATCCCTGCGGAGAACAATTAGAACACTGTCTAACACTGTTCTACTGTAGAGAACATTAGAATGCTGTCTTATACTCTTCTTCTGTATAACAGAATAGAATATTAGAACAGGTCATATTTGCCTGCGTAAGTCATGTTGTTACAGAAATTCAGTATAGAGGATATCAGTATAGGGTGTAGCAATATAGAGTATACCAGTGTAGAGTATAGTAATACAGCAATATAGAGTAAAGCAGTATAGAAAGTGAAAATGAGGTAGTCAGGTCATCAGTACGAACACTGCACAGTGCACACACTCTGTACACTGCAATGCAGCATTTAATAAATTTGGCAACGCTCCCTTACAACCTCAGCTGGCAAAAGCCTGCTGTCCAATTTGTTACACAGTCAGAAAGTAAGTCTTTCAGGGAAAGGAGAACCTTATGCTGGGCTTACTCAACCATCGCCAAGAACCAGTCGCTTTGTCATATGGCAATTTTATGGCTGATGGTTGCTTCATGCTGACTAAAACAAACAATCTGGCGTCTCACTGATGGACGCCAGCTTTAGCATGACATGCCTAAATTCATCTCTTGGCACCGGGTGATGAATTATGATGTGATTCATAATTGGATTCATTTCAAAGGCACAGCCTTTGCAGGGTGCACTGTAAACGTTGACCCCTGAGACCCCTGTTCAAAAGGGAACACTGTGGTCGCATGCTACACCACTACAGACACAGCTGGTTGAGATTTGTAAATAATCCAATGCAGACTAATTATCTGACATCTACATGTTTTTTATGCTTTTTTTGTATGGGGGTGGGTGGGGTTCTTTTCTTCATTTAGACAATGAAGAGTGTCAAGGACTCTGGAGGCTGGAATTGAGATTTGGAAACAACTGTGGGGCAGACTGGAACCCAGGTCCTTCAAGTCGGGCCCAAATTATAGTTAGGATTACCCTTTCTGTTCGTTGTTAATTTGTTTGTTTATTTGTTTGTTTATTTGCTTGTTTGTTTGTTTGTTTGTTTGTTTTCAAGCAGGCGGCTCTCACCACTTAAGGCTCCAACAGCTCCGTAATGCAAAGTCTTGCCGTCCATTATGCTGGCGTCACACTCGATCTCTCCGAGGAGGTTTAGATTGGAGCCCATTCCAGCATTAGTGAATGGGGAGTCCTGAGGGACACAAGGCACGGGCGCATGTCAGGAACCACGCAGACAAAACACCAGCTTTCAATCCCTAACGCCTGCTAGTGAAGTGAACCATCACTATGTAAACTTGTCATAGACTTGCACTGTACAGAGGAGGCTATGCTAACTGTAGCCGGAGAGCTGAGATCACAGCTGTCTCTGGAACTCTTATTCACCGTCTTCAAAAATACCATCTACTAAATAAACTATTCAGGCCTGAGACATTCAGCAGAACTCAGTATGTTTGGCCAAGTTATAAATACCTTAGAGATACTGGTTAGGTAGCTTAATGTATAGAACATGAACCAAAATGTGCTTATGTAACTCTTCAGGCAATGAATAATTTAAACTCTACATTGTAAAGCAACGTACACTACATTTACAGTATATGACATAATCGTTAAGATCATCCCATTTCACTGATAGTACAAATCGATCAGGGGTGTGTTTCCCGAAACCATAGTTGCTAACTAAGTAGCAACTTTGTTGGTTGCAATGCAATTTCCCATTGCCAACCAACTCAGTTGCTAACAGGTTAGCCACTATGGTTTTGGGAAATGCATCCCTGCACGACAACAGAGAATCTAAAGCCCCATCATATTGCACACGGCATGCTCACCGCTAGGTTGCTCTTGGCTTAGGTAATGTTCTAAACAATTTTTGTTGTGGTTACCGCTTGGTTCCGCACAAAAGACCATCGACTTACAGCGCGCCAAGGTCAAAGTTCAACATATTTCAACTTTGACCGCGGCACGCGCAAGAGCGGCAAAATGCCGCTTGCACTGCGCTCTGCTGAGTTCTTGCGCGCTCAAAGCATTGAAAGTAATGGGTTTCATAGCGCATGCCGTGTGTAATGTGATGGGGCCGTAACAGCAGCAGGAAGAGTGGTCAGGGTGGATGTACCTCCAGTTCAATGAGAGCTGCAGTCACTGCCTCCACGGCCAGGGCCCCAGCCTTCAGCCTGTCCACTGCCTGACACAGATCAGCAGAGTTTACATACTTCTCCCACAATGAAAACACGGCGCACACGCACACACACACACAAACAGCCAGCTCTTGGCATCACAGGAGAGATTCCTGAAGGTGTGAATTCAACAACACATTAGGAGGTAGGGTTGTTAATGAATAATCGAATATCGAATAATGTTTGTGAAGAATTTATTCGAATAAAATAAATGCCTAATGAATAATCGTTTTAGTCTCACGCAATATGAGAACAGCAACATTTTCCGGTATTTTGCGCGCATGACAAAAACAAGCAGAGATGAAGCGAGCGAGGAAAAGTGCTGGACCTCTTCTTTATTTAGGGGCTCATGGGAACGGGGTACCTAAAATGTAAGCAGGAAGTGTTGTGGTTAGAACAACGTGAAGTGCGAGAGTTAGAGAAGTGTGTGTTATGTTAATGAATGCAGGAGAACTGTTTTGTGAAGCATCTCCATGTTAAACGAAAAGAGGCCTATAAAACTGGTATTCCGAGACATCAAGCCTCTTAATTGTTTCATCACCAATATACCACTAGGATAACCAGTGTTTGAACGATTACCTCGCAAGCTGCCGGCAAGTGAAGTTAAACGTGATAAGATAACGGGCCGACCGGCAAGGTAACAGAATGTTCATCCGACCATAAACGAAACCAGCACCGGCGATGACCAGTGAGCGTTGCAATCGCTAGCCTACATGTTCAAATAGGAGTTAAGTCGGATGGCATAATGACCTGTAAAATAAAGTTTACAACTTGTTGTAAACAACTTATTTCTTGATTAAGGTTTTTTTTTTTTTTTTAATATCATCGTTAATATCAATTGTGTGCGTGTTGGACATGTGGGAGTGATGGGTGGGGGCAAATGTTTACACGGCTCTGAATGCCATGTGACGCCATGATTTAGCAAATAATCGATTAATTGTTCAATAACGTTATGATTAGTCGAACATGAAAATTCATCTAAAGTCCCAACCCTATTAGGAAGGCATTCCGATTATATGCTGAAGGCACAAAACAGTGGTCAACGGTCAAGAGAGAACACAAACAAACACACACACACACACACACACACACACACACACACACACACACACACACACACACACACACACACACACACACACACACACACACACACACACACACACACACACACACACACACACACAAATCTGCAAGATATTCATAGCTGAACAGTGAAACATTGAATGAAGCTGTCCTGCAAGACCATTCAAAAAATAAAAAATAAAAATAAACCCCTTAAATCAGAAATGTGTGTGTGTGTAATAATAATATGATGGTTCAGCTTTAGGCGTGTTTAGCTGCTGAGTGAGTGCAGTCTGCATTGCACTGAAGGCCCCCTCTCCCTCCCGTGGCCGTGTCATGTTATCAACACATAGCTCGCATTCCCTGGCACTGGACTCAGGCCTGCACCACGCCACCCCGACCAACCCCCCCCTTGGGTCTCTTTCATCCTGCGCTCGCCCGCCACTTCAGAGCGCCGCGGAGCAGAGCAGAGCAGAGCTACATGACAGAGGCCTGGTATTGTCTCTGGGACGTGCCTCAGTGCGGCGGTGACCTGGGGTGGCTAATGAATTGGTGGCCAGCGTTACTATCGTGCCGAGCGAAGACGAATGCGTGAGTGTGTGAAGAGGTCAAAGTCATTAAGGGCAAAGGGCTCAGTGACAGTAATGTTTGGCTGCAGTGGCCACAGGATGAAGTTATTAGATGGACACACTGGCAAGTAAGGGTTTTTTGTAAACCGAGAATCAGTGATTATTCCCTCAACCTTGTCTTATATAGTGAGCCCCACCATTTGATGACTGTGAAAACAACAATGAACATCTCTGTCTAAAAGTCTGTCAAACATATAATATATATATTTGGCTAGAATTCATGTTGAATCCAAAAACAGTGATACAGAGACTTCAAACTTACTTTCTGGCATGCCCTCTTGCACACAAGCTTATATTCCTTGGCTTTGGACTCTGAATGGTACCCTGCCCCTGAAGAAATAGAAACAAGTTTAAGCATTTCAATAACAGCAATCTCAGATAAGGCAAGCATTACGCTACTGTAGACCTCTACGATGAGAATGTTTACATTGTTGTTTGCTTCTGTGTCTGTCTGCCAGTCATTCTGTGTCTGAGAGATTACACAAAACCTCCCAGGCTGATTTTCATAAACTTGGTAGAAGGGAGCAGAATGGCTGAGGAAAAAGCCAACTTTGGAGAGCATCCATATCGTTCTTTACCACTGTGAGATAAGGTGCATTGGCGTTGGAGGAGGTCTCTGCTATATGATCTGGGGGCTCCTCCATCTACTGAAATAACAATAGTCATTCCTAGCAATATATTTCTTTGAGATTTGATCTGGTTGGTCTGTCCATCCGTGGTTTATAATACCTCAGTGTTTAAAGACATTAAACACAATTAAGCCTTTGATATACCTTCTTATAATAATATCACAAAAGCTGGTGATTACGGGCCTATTTATCAAAAAATCAATGCCACTGAATGTTCATTCAGATAAAACTATGTAATGTCACTGTTATGCTATGTAGCCTATAATAACATTGACATAAGTGACAACTGTATGGCTGTGAAGCAAAAGAGCCAATCGTCAGTATAAGGTAGCATTTTTGACGACTGTGATAATGCAAACAAACCTGCGTGCACCAACACAAACCCCACAGCCTTTCCTTCTGCACTTGAGATAGAGTTGTGTCGTGGTGCCACTGAATTTGCCGGCAGAAGAGGGTCCGGACGACCCTTTGCCAAGCTTAATGTGTTCTCCATGACCTGATGCTTCCAGAGTTAACGGCATCATTGTGTGGTATTCTCAGGAGGCGGACATGATGGCTGTCAGTCAGCTGAGACAGCCTGGTTGGAAGACAAGAGAAGTAAACTCAAGTTAAACGTCCGCCTTGTGGTGGGCGATTTAACGAACCTAAGCTAAGCTAAGTGAAGTTAGAGTGTGAGCACTCCCTTCGGTAACGTGTACTGAATAAATACCGTATTACATCTATGATGTACAATGACGTTTCTGCAATGCTTTGTTTGCGCGCATTTCGCTAAAGTACACAAGCATTTCAATAAGCACGTGAACAACGACGGTGTCCGTGTGCAGTCCTTCTGTTAAAAGGTACCGATACTCTGAGCCTACTGTTGTTTTCACAACGTCTACATTGTGTCAAAGTTGTCGGATTAAACAAGACTAAACTTGGTGATTTGGTAAATGATAGACAGTTAGCTGTAAGTTGCAGCATCATGCACTTCTGGTCGTTTTCGTTCAAGATTATGATATAATAAACAGCCGGAACTATGCACATAAAAAACATCATGCAGAATTGGTATCAATAGTTGTGTAAACCGGTGTCTTATTTTTACGATTCTATGCATCAGAATGTAAGAGTGGACTTACACGACAGCAAACTTTAGCCAACGTTAGCTAGCTAAGCTTGCGTGGGCTAGCTGAAACGCTAGCTAGCCACAATCAGTGTCACGCACATGTTGGATTTACGTAGAGAGTAAAATAGGCAAAAGGGGTATCAGTAGTAGATAAGCAGTGATCAGAAGTTTTAAGGAAACAGTAGTGCACGATGTTACTGAGAACTATCTTTCCTTGCTACAGAACCAAACTCTTCCAAAACACTTGCATGAAATCACTTCCTAGTTCACAGTGGCCACGCAATCACGTGATTGGATCTCCGCCTCTTCTGTTCTGAATCGCAGTACTCAGTTTTAAACGGGCTCTGGCCCTGGCTCCTGACAGTGGATGGGTGCACTGTGGTTAAACTCATCTTGCGGTCATTCAGCAAAAGACGGAAGCATACACGTCGACATCACATCATGATATTGACTTTGTAATATCCTTATGGACCTTTTTCTCCTAAGAGCTGATGAAAGACATGCATTAGCCTTTCAGGCTGACTTGAAGATTCATTTATCATTAATTAGCCTACATAATTAGCCTACTGTGTGTAATCAGTCTCGGATATTTTGTTGTAGGCCTAGTTGTAATTCTTGCTCATATGAGATGTGTAGGCTATACACTTATACAATACAGCCTACATTGTATCTCAATGGCATACGACACTGTATAATCATGTGTTGGCTATGCTGTTGTGAAATTTTTTTTTTTTTTTGTTCCAGATAAGATTTTAATTCGATGACTAGCCCCACACTGGAGGTGTGCAAGTGCGTAGTGCATTTCCAGCCAAGGTCTCATCAAACCAAGAACGGAGATGAGTTGGCCGGAACACTGTCAGAACTAGCCAGCATGGTGTAGTAGGCTACACAAAACAGCCAAGAGGTCAGCATCAGCAAGGTGATGGGTAGGCCTACAGTAGTGTTACCTCTAAAAAACCCTCACCAACAAGACAACATTAAAGGTCTGCGGAATATAGGGGCCTTATTACCACCATTACCAATAGGAGACAAACATAATCTCAAGTAAACTCAGCTCACCAGAGGATGTTCTGCCTGAACAGCTTTGAAAGATGAACATCTCCTGGGGGGGTTACATATTTTAATATAAAGGACTACATATTAGTCTTTACTTGGAGTCAGGCTTAAACAGTTATGTATACAGTAGTTCAGTCACTTTAAGGTGATCAGCAAAAAAATCTGATGAAAGAAGGAAAAGAAAACGTTTTCCTCTCAGAAAAGGCCTTTGGTATGATGGTAATGACTGAAAAGCTGCTGCAAACTGATACACCATCACGTAAGGGAAATATTTGTATACAATCACGTAAGGAAAATGTTTAACTTTCCATGCAGGGAATTCTGTGAACAGGTTACATCGAGCCCACTGAGCGTGGCTTTTTCCACTTTGTCTTATTATCTGCTTCCAGTTCATTACCCGGAGAGAGATGATATCGGTTCCTCCACATCTGGCATGACTTAGTTCAGAAATAAGTTCGCTACATCTTATTTACTTTAAACAGATGGCCTCACCTCCATGTCAAGTCAGCCTAAATGGATGTTGGCATCCAAAAGGTTCTTACTGTGTACTCTGAACCAGTGGGGTGGTTTTATACTGTCTGCAGTGCTGTACTATAATACCAGCTAAAAGGCTAAGTTAAAGATATTTTACCTTTTGGATACGGTCCACAATTATTATACAGGTTTTGTTTATATAAATAGCTCATAAATTAACAAGCATGTGTCAAGCTTGCAATCTTGAATTTCCCCTTGGGAATCAATAAAGTATCTATGTATCTATCTATCTATCTATACAGTAGGCCTACGTTACCTTCTGTGAAGCTCTACCTGTTAAGCGACAAAGATTCATCCACTAAATCATTCCCATCCAGCAAAAACAAATGCATGACTAACTTCCACACATCCTTTCCCACAGTTAAGCCTGTGGACATAAGATAATTACAGGGAGAGACTGCACACAATGGGCTCATGGAAACAGCAGCAGCACGCATGCAGGCAGACACCAATGGAGCGAGACTACGAGAGACAAGCCCCCGCTGGGAGCTGTAGCTGTCAGTCCGCCACTCATTAAATCACATGTTATTAGCCTCATCCACTCTCCTGCCTGTAGCCTCACGGAGAAGCTAGTGGCATGGCGTAGAAGTCGTCTCTGTTCGATGCATGGCCTGCAGGATGGACACACTGTCTCTGTCTATCGGTGAGTCAGTGTGGTAGGCCTGCCTGAACACCAGTAGGCAAAAAGGGGAAACATGCAATCATCCCTGTAGTAGAGTCTAGACGTTAGAATGAATATTTTATAGACTGTAGTACCTTAGGAGGAGGCCATATAAAGTGGAGGGGAGATGAGTCATTATATTAATGGAGGCAGTCTTGGTACTTAACAGGAGTATGTTATGAGCATAAGAATTAGTCTGTGCCGAATTGTGTTATATACGAATGTTTGGTCAGCAGTGTTCTCATGGTTGACACAGATTCAGATGGCATTCCACACAAAGTCACGGCCCTCATTAATTTGTTGTGCTCACTTTATTTTGGCATTTCCCACACCCCCCCCACCTCCCCTCCCCACAGCTGAGTTTATCGTGTGCTCTTTCTGACTGACAGCACCGGTGCATTGTATGATTGTGAGAAGTGTACGCACTACGCACTCATTAAAACAGCTGGAATTCAATAATAAACAAACGTGCAGCGTGGTCTAGACCGGCTAAAACGATCACAGATCAATGCAGCATGCAGTGCACAATCGTCTCAGTTAGACCTCACTTGAGCTCAACATGAACTCTCATAGCAAAGCAATTAGTCAAGTTCATAATGTTCAGCATCTGGAAGGCATGGGAACAATCTGTCATAGTTCAGAGTTCAAAATCTACGCACTTGTGCAAAGATAAAGGATCCATGCCTCGTCACCTATTCAATTCCGTCATATTGTCGTCATCGTTAGGAAAAATCTACTGAAGATTGGAAATGTTTTATTATAGCACAATGAGAGGACCTGGCTACGCAGTAATACAAATGTGTAACACGTCAAGATTGCAATCATAAGTGGAGAGAGGTTGGATAAACAGATCATTTAAAAATGTACAGACGAACATCCTCTGCTTTCATCTCCCGTAGGTCTACAGGAGCAATACAATAACTCTGATAGAATCGCACTTCCAAAACCAAACAGTCCTGCAGCATATGCCTGGTGGTCAGTCACACATATACGGTGTGTATATATACATCCCACCCAAATCATTGCAGTGATCAAAAGTATCATGCCTGGTGCACAAACAAGTTTGTTTTTCTTTAATCATATGCAAAGGATAATGATGTTTGCTTTGGCTTTCAAAAGACAGACATGAAAGCTTGCCTATTGCTGATGAAAGTGATTTATTTTTTGTGTGTCCGAGACAGGGATAGGGGGGGGGGTGTATGCGTGTGTGTGCTTGTGTGTGTGT
The DNA here is from genome assembly GCF_963854185.1 of Sardina pilchardus. NCBI lineage: Eukaryota > Metazoa > Chordata > Actinopteri > Clupeiformes > Clupeidae > Sardina > Sardina pilchardus. The sequence continues at coordinate 28,582,981 of NC_085011.1, read as the reverse complement.
CTCTGCATGTGCGTGTGTTCAAAAATTGGCTCAGGAGATCGCACATGTCTGTAGCACAAGGCTGGCCAGTAAGGTTTGACTGCGTGTCCAGTCAAAAGCTCCGTGCCAGACCGGTTTATAGCCCCTTAATATAATCTGTTTCGTGTTTGAACAATGTCTTCTTGCCGATCACTTTAGAATCAAATAGACAGTTCAGCAGAGGTTATATGTGAGAGTCTTTCATTTCACGAAAGGCTTGAGTATTGAGGCTATTGAGGTCTGAGGGTCTTGAGTCAGCTCATGTGTCATTGTCTCATTGTGGTCAATTGCATCTCTGTATGTCACATTTATCGAAAGAAATGACCATATTTGAGCCATAGACCCCAATAGCCTAAAACTGAAGCCATTCCTGAACATTGTAGCAATAGTAAAAAAAAAAAAAACTGCAATATATGATTTGGTAATATAATGATTCTAAGTAAATTATAGGTTGTTAATTCCTTGGAATCACATGATTATAAGTCTATTCTAATGTTGATTGTTAACTACTGCCATAGCGTCATGTTTTTGTTGTGTTTTGTTTGTTTGTTTTTTTCAGGTTGAGAGTTGCATGGTTGTCAGTGTTTCCTTCCTGCCTTCTCTCCACTGCACCTAAAGACGCATGCCTCCCAGGAGATGTAATGTTAAGCTGCAAAACAATGCCAAGTAGTTAACATTTAACAACATAAAATTGCGTCATGTATGATTTCATGGAAAAAAAAAAACACAGTCAAATTAAAAAGCGTATATACCTTCACTGGTTTACCCGTAGCCATAAACATGTCATAATGTGCCATTTTCCTTGGCCTTGAGGAAACCTCCTATTTAGCCCTCAGCTTAAGGGCTCCACTGTGCAGTATCGAGCTCTGAACAGACATGTGTACGCATGTGAGTAATCGGGGCAGAGGACGAGGGCGGGCAAACACGCTCTGCGTCAAAGTCGGGCCTGTAGATGATGTTGACAGGAAAATGAGGGAGTATGGAGAGGTTTGGGAGCTGTCTGTCAACTGTGTGAGACTCTGAATGAAACGGCTCTGTGTCTTTTAAAAGCAGAGGCGGCCAAAGCCTGTCTTCCGGCTCTTTCACACAACGTGTCATGAGAGCGGTGTTGTCGTCCACGGGAGAGTTAAAGCATTTTTGTCACTCAAGTCAGTGAAAACACTCTTTACTGTAAAGTGAAATACTTTTTTTTTTCTTTGAGAGAGAGAGAGAGAAAGGCATTTGACCTTTTACATACTACAAGATCAGTGAAATCCTCAATGATAATGCAGTAAGTATTTATTTAGCACATTTTATATGTACAGAGTGCAGCCCAAATAGTCACTGCATCAAACCAGTTGGAGTTGGAGCATTGGATTGGTCTACGGTGCGCTGTGTTCATGCCATACAGCTGTTCTTAAACTGTCTCAGTGCCCTCTGGATGTCAAGGCTCTTTGCAAATCAACAATTCCCTCTGCAGGAAGACAAACACTACTGCCCATTAGAACCCTTCAAAGTCGCCATGTGTTTGACTCAGGCCTCTTACACTCTATGAATTCTTTGTTAAACTGAGACCATAAACAGCCAGGGTTATTACGAATGGTTCCGCCTGCAGGGCGACCCTATCATCTAGAGGTGAGTGGTAATCAGGCCCAGTGTTGTTTTTGTCACACGCTGCATCAGAGTCGTTGGCATCAGAGTCTCTAGTGGTCCACCCAGGGCAGGGCACACAAGAGTGTTCTGTCCTTCAGCACATGACTGGGCCCCAGTGGTGTTCAACTGAGACTCACTTCCCTGGTCTTAACAGTGAAAAAGACTATTCAGTTTACACCAACTCAGCAACAAGCTCAAACAGAACTAAGCCAGGAACAGCAAAGACTACAATATATTTTTTTTTAGAAATGCTTCAAGGGGCTTTGTGTGGTTTTGTATGTTTTTGTGAGAGAATAACCGTATCGGAAAAATACCCTATTCTTGGTCTCAAGAAATGCCTACTTTGGTCATTGGGCTCCTTCTCTCTCTCTCTCTCTCTCTGTTTGTGTGTTTGTCTATCTGCTTTAAAGCCATAGAACAGCTTGCAGCTGTGCGTCACTGGACTGTGATGTTCAAGGGGATGGGGGGGGGGGGGGACGACGACTACAGAGGAGCCACGCAGACTAGTAAGCATTTTCAAAGGGGCCTCGCCTTGTGCAGAGTGACTGTGATGCATGCGACCAGCCTGGTGGGCAGAATAGTCCATCCTCCTCCCCATCCCATCCCATCCCAGTCCAGCCCAGAGCTCTGTAGTGGTTCATGTGGGGATGCACAACCAGAAGGGTTTCTGACAGGAAGATTGAGGTGGGGTAAAAGACCAGAGACAGGAATGAGGGGGAGGGAGAGAAGAATCCATTCAAGCTTCTGTCCTTCAAACAGAAAACCCCACGTCTTTGTCATTATCATCACTCAGGAATCAGTCACACATGTTTTCATAGAGGGCACCAATATAGTTATTTATTTCTTTTTTTATTTATTTAGATATTTATTTATTTATTTTTGCTGAACATCTGATGAACATCTGCTCCTGCCTGCCTGACTGCACGCAGGCTGACCGAAGAGAGAAGAAGTGTCTGTGTCTTCCAGCGTATTTATTCGGACATGCTTCCAGCAGGATTTCACATGCTTGCCCTGGATGAAAGGCCAATTCATGTACCAGTTAAATAACGCATTATGTGTGTCCTCATTCTCCCCGAATCAATATCACACGGATATATATCCCAGGCCTGAGAGACCTCTGGGAATTTTCACAATCAGTTTACAGGGTGTGTCCAGCAGCAACTGGAACCATGAAAAAGGCATGAGACCTACCATTTACTCAAGTGCTGATGTCCGTCAACCACATGGTTTTAGTTTAACCCGCACATAATTTCTTTCTCTCTCACAGTTCATGTTTTATGTCATCATAACTGTCAGGTGTTGAGCTACCATAAACCACAGATTGTGATATCACCAAGCTTCTTTATATTGCCATGCCAAGTGCATGAGATGGTGGAAAATCAAAGCAAATCAAACAGTGAGCTGTAGTCATTTGCGGAAAGCCAGATCAATAACTTTTAACAACTTAAAATTAACGTGTTTTTAAAACTAATGACAGATTGGCTCATTTTCAACACAGGCTGGTATGGGAAAACATCAGTGTATCTGACAATCGGAACAAAGAGTGCATAGATTTACTCCTTTCCTAATTATGCTTCTTCGTCCCCCTCTTCTCAGGGATTAGTGAGACAAACATCGCAAAGATTGATTGAAGTTGAAATTAAATAAATTTGTGGTAATTGCTGCTATTATCATTAATGACAGGCTTCAGGGCTTGTTATATGTTGTCATATATGCGAAATGTGGGAGGTATGATCTAAGTGTATTGCAATGCACCGTACATTGTTGTCATAATTATTGTTACCATAAAACACATTAGCCAAGCATAACAAAACAAAATAAATGTACAGTTGCTATAGGCTCAGTCAGCCCACACAGTTTGATGTAAATATGGAATGGTATGACAGGATCGTTTACTCTCTTTCAGTGCAATCACTAGATAGCTGCTCAAATTATCCCCATCCTGTGCTTGTTATTAAATTTCCCTGCTTGATAAATGTTCCCTGGAGGAACAGAGAAAACAAGACATGGAGATGTTTTTCATTCGCTGATTCTGTAATAGCTCTACACAGTTGGCATTCTTCGGAGTCTTTGAATGCGTCCCTTACTAAACGCGATAGAAAGAAATCAAAGCCAACTGGCCTTCTCAGGGGTTCTTTGTGGAGTGGAAGCTCTCGCTCATGAATCGATGCTGTTATTAAAAGGACTGCTGGTATACAGATTTCAATTTTTCATTTTTAAAGATGAAAGGCATTCCAAACCAGCCAGTGGTCCAGCACCACTGCCTAACACTCAAGTGGGTTTGTATAGACAAGCTGTGTGTTAATCTAGAAGAGTGAGTTGAGTGTGTGTGTGTGTGTGTGGGGGGGGGGGGGTGTATAAGCCTGTGTGTGGGTGTATAAGTGTTCGCGTGTGTGTGTGTGTGTGTGTGTGTGTGCATGACATGCTGCATTGTAAGGGCAGGAGTTACGGTTCTATTAGCACCCCTGTTTATGGAGCGTCTGCTCGGCCCTGGAGTTTGCGAGCTTTCCCCTTTTCTGGGCTCCAGCTTTGAAGTTGCCATTGCCATTTAGGTGAAGTATTTGTGGGGTCGGGGCTGCCAAGCCCACATCTGCAGCAACATCTTTTGGCCACTCATCAAATGTGTTGCTGTCTAGAGTAAACCTGCTCAAGAAAGACAGGAGCCATAACAATTTTGTTGTGTGTTTCTCTCTCTCTCTTTCTCTCTCTCTGTGGGTCTGGATCAGAGAAAGACTGGGTGAGTGTGTGCATTTTTGTGTCTGCCTGAGCGTGTGTTTGTGCGTGTGTGTGTGTGAGAGACAATATGAGAGAGAAGGAGAGAAAGAGTGAGTGAGAATGAGCATTTGTGCATGTTTGTGAGTCTTCATGAGAGTGTGTTTGTCTGTGTGTGTGTGTGTGTGTGTGTGTGTGTGTGTGTGTGTGTCTGCGTGAGCGTGTGTTCACCCACGTTTCTACAAAGCCAGATTTTTTTCTCCTTTATTGCTCTCTTTTTCTTCTCACTGAGATCCAACAATTTCACATCTCACCCTTTTATGACATCATGGAAAGAAGTGAGGCGAGTGCAGAAGTCTTAACACCATTGCTGAGAGACCGCTGGGAACCCTCACATGAAAAGTGTCCTAATTTTGGATGCTCTCTGAGGTTTGTATTCTCATAAACTTGGGATATGATGATGTGCCAGTCCTAGTGTGATTTTGCTGTCCCACAACCTCTTAGTGCATTGTAACATTTCCTAGAAACCTAGCTCATACTATTTTCTCTTTAACCTCTTGAACTTTAAATTCATGGCACGGTGTGCTCATTTCAAGTGAGTGCTGTAAGTCTCTTGTTTTATAAAAGAGAATAAGAGGTTAGACATACAGCTAGCACAATAATTTGGGAATTATGGTTTATCGACCATTAGTGAAACCAATTTGCAAATATATTGTTAGATACACCCCCAAACAATACAAGTCCTGATGCTATCGGTATCAGATGTGTTTTTTATGTCAGACTTGAAAACAATTTTCCCACATACAGTATAGTGATGACTTATTTTAGAAATGAGTGCCTTAATAAGGATGGAGAACACACATGGAGCACATTTTTGTTTCTATTTCAAGTAATTTTCTTTATTCATATTTAAATTTCACTATACTCTACTCACAATTCAATATTATCAATATGTTACTGTAGATTAGAAGGCTTTCTTATATGGAAATGATCATGAACCACGAGACTTCTGATGTGGGACTAATTCTGTTTCTGGTATATGGGGATGATCTCCCCTGGTGGGATATTTGTTTAAAAGTCTGCTTTTTGTTTCTTGAAGGTTGATTTGCTGGCTCTGAGGCAGGTGTTACTGGCTCTGTGTGCCAGTGCCGCCTTCGGCCCATGGTTCTAAGCCTGCTGTTTTTGGAGACTTGAGCCATCTTGCTGGCATGGAAGAGTGCATAACCACACTTCTAGTTCATACCATAGCATTCCTATGAATCCCGTGAGAAAACAAGCAAACAACAAAGAACACATGGAATTGACTCTGTCACGTTACAAATCCTGCAAAACTGTTCCAGTTGTTTCTGTTGGCTGAGATGCTTTTTTTCATTATTCTTAAATGTCTGAAAGTGCCGACACTTGAAACTTACGAGAACAGTGGAGTCCTCAAGCAAGTTTGTGTGTGTGTATGTGTGTGTGTGAGTGTGTGTGTGTGTGTGTGGGGGGGAGGGGTGTAAGCATTCAGACATATCCCAATCCCAGCGATCAACACAAACTGAAATCTTGTCAAACATTAAAAAATAAACGATGGAAAGATTGTGAGTTAATTAAAGCTGTTAAATTTGGCTGTGAGAAGTGCAACTCTTACACCTCTTGCACAAATGCCTCTGGGTATTTCTGAACTTCAATGATTCAAGATCAATTGAATCACTGTGCTTTTAGAGCAACAGATAGAGCAACACAGCCACCTATTGGCAGCTAAGACTACAGGTAAAGCCGGTTGTGCCAAATATTTGATCTAAAACCGGTGTGTCATTTTCAATGCATATAACATGAAAAGGTCTTGAAAAACACTGCTGTGGCTAATGATCATCTAGCATCAACTATGTGAATGTGCAGCGAACGGTGCACTGCACCATTGGTTTCTGTCATTATTTGAATGTTACTTTTTGGGTGAGAGATAAATGCCTGTTATATCCATGCATGATTACAAGCAATGGCCATCCATTTCCAATAATCTAAATCATAAAGGAAGCTTATAACACATATGGATATATGGATAATCTAAACCATCACACTTGGTTGCTTTAATAATCCATTTGTTCTACCCAGAGCGGTAGATAAAAGAGTGGCGACACTCCCTAATCAGATCATTGTGAAGATAAATTGAAGCAATACCTTCATGGTATGTCATCCATATTTCCAACCTCTACAAGAACAGGGCAAAGCCTATAGTGCTGAGAAAGTAACTAATGTGATTTATCAGAAAAAAATGCCTGTGTATTATCTGAGTGTTTGATTTAAATAGCTTAAAGTGTTCCTTTGAGATGAGAGGATTCTGTACGACTGGGGAACCCATAGACCTAAAAGAAACCAATGGCAGTGGCTACATAGAACATGCATTCCCGTCCACTAGATGGCGGACGTAATGCAAACGTCTCTTTGTCCCTGGCCAGAAAACCATAAATGTAGACATCAACAAACATTACGGCGGGATGTAAACTTACGTTTCATGGATCTTTTATCTTCTCGTTTTCTAGTCAGAGCTTATGTGCCATAGTAGGGTATGATCATCTTTTTGGAACTTGAACTTTGCGGTGTTTTCCGGGGTTTGGTGGATTTAGAAAATCTTCCTCCTAAATAACAGTTAGCTTAATCAAATCATCTGTTCGTAATGCTAGCTAGCTAGCTAGCTAACGTTAACTAACCAATGCTTACAAAATGTCACTTGAATATGTAGGCCTAGAAGGCTTTGCATTATTCCGTTGATGAATAGATCATCGTGGTTGATAATGATTAAAGTTACGGGACAGTTTTTAGAAAATTGACTGTTGAACTTGTTACAGTTGGCGCAGTCATCATCAGGATGAGCGCAGGAGACACATCCACTGTATCAGCTGAAGGACAACTCCTTGAAAGTTACATTGCCAGTGGTTTTCTTACCCAGGTGAGATGCTTCATAACTGTGCATGCGTTTGTTCTTTTTCCATGCCTCGAATGTGTTTATTTTTTTTACACACACTATCATCATTTTAACAGGAGGAGATTGATGGCGTGCGAAAACATGACGTTTTTTCCTCCAATCTGTATAATATAGTGGAACTGAACAAAATTCAACATGAGAGTGATGAGGTAAGGGGCTTTGAAAAGATGGGAGTAGTACATACGATATACACTACTACTACTACTACTAGCCTGTGTGTTGTATTGTACATATTGTAAATGTATTATAGTTTCTGCACTGCTCAGTCTTGAATAGAATTGTATCTGCTTCTAGAGAGCATTTCAACTTGAGTTACTTAAGTTGGATAAGGAATTTGCCGATGTCTCTCACAACCACTATCTGAGTGAGTAAATGTGCTTGTTTCTCCCTTTTGTAGTTGAAGTTTTGCTTTCATAATGATGAAAACAACCCCCTCACTGTCCCAGTAAGGTTGTGGACTACGGTAACTAATGGCGCTTTTCCACTGCATGGTATCAACTCGTGTTGTGTTGTTTTGGCAGACCCCAGGATTGATGCCCTTCAGAAGTTCAACTGTCACCTCCAGAGACTGCTTCAGGACCACATCAACTTGAAGAAGAGACTAATGAATCCCCGGGCTGACCAAAGCCTACCCATACACGCAGACATGCACAAGTGAGCTATTCCAGTTTTTCATAGGCCTCAAACGAGGTGCTTCTTTACCTGATATGAATAATTCATTTATTTAAAAGGATAGACCTATGGTCCAATGTAATGTTGGATGTGAAAAACAGAAGGTGGACGCAAACAGATATCTCCACAGCACGAAGGTCGAAGGCTAATTTATACTTTTTCTGAAACATATTCCAGGGTGTTACCCTAGTATGTGTAGTCCAGAAATCTGGCGAGTTTTTACCTAGATCTCTGTTCAGATCTATGTAAATGGACATGCCCTGTAGCTTTTTGGCTGTGTCACCTGCTGGCTGTGTGACCTTGAGAAATTGAGATTTAATGTATGTGAAAACTAAAGCATTTCTCCTTTAAACAAACACATGTTTGCTCTCCTTTTTTTTTAAGTATATCTGTGTAGACCAGTATTTAAGTGTAAAAAGATTCTGTTTGCAGTTATCCACTGTTTTGACATACGTTAGAATGGCATATAAAAATGTTTTCTGGTCTTCTGCTTCAGAGATGTGGTGGAGCTCGTCAGCATGGTCACAGACTTCATAGAGAACTTGGACCTGAAGATAAAGACCGTTCAGTCAATTCCTAACACTCAGGAAGACATTAACAAGCTGGTAGGTGTCTATTCTACTTTTTAATATTTTGTTTGAACCGTATACATGTATTTCATTGAAAGGTTTGATAGAGAAACTATAACATGAAAATATTGAATTTTATACATTTTGCAAAGTACATGGGAATTGGCAGAAAACTGTCGCAGGCATCATTTGCACATAACAACCATGCTTTATGACAAACTCACTGTGATGAAAGCTCAAAACTTATCAATCATATTGTTGCTGCAACTGAGAATCATAATAGACACAATACACTGCCAGATGTGTACTGTACTCTGATATGGTTTTGTCAGCCAGTGCTTGATGTGTCTCCACCAGAACATGGGCATGGCTCAACTCTTGACACTGGTGAAGGAGGTGGAGAGCCTCCACCAACAGGTTCTTCAGTGGAGGGAGAAACATCAAGGAGCCATTACAGAAAAACAGGGCCCGGCAACGGCTGGGCAAGATGACCACCAGACCATTTGAGCTCATTAGATGTCTTTTGGTGCACTTTTTTGGTTACAATAACACAATGTTTGTGATTCACATGACATTAGCATCTTAAGGGCTAGGTGCCCATATTCAGTGGACTAAAAGAATGTTGGCTGAGATTTCCATAAAGGGGAAAGATTGATTGTCTTTTAGGGCTTGGCTTAATCCATGTATAGGAATTAAGCTTAATGTATCGGTCTAAATTTGGTTTCTCATTTACTCTTTTCACTAGGGTTGTTTGGCTACAACATTGTGTGTGTGTGTGTGTGTGTGTGTGTGTGTGTGTGTGTGCGTGTGTGCGTGCGTGTTTGTGTTTATGTTTACAATAAATAATCTTAACGGATGAACATACTTGTCCTTATTTGTGTGAAATGGGAATTTCATTATGGTACATATTAGTTTGATTAGTTTGAATAAAAATACTTTAAAAGTATATCTACTGTAGAGATCAAGCCTGTCTCATTTATACTTGGCCATCCACCCAAACGTATTCTAATATTTAAAGCAGATAACATCTATTGAATCTTTGACTTAATTAGGAGTCCTCATTGCCTGTTTGTGTTTATGTTTACAATAAATAATCTTAACGGATGAACATACTTGTCCTTATTTGTGTGAAATGGGAATTTCATTATGGTACATATTAGTTTGATTAGTTTGAATAAAAATACTTTAAAAGTATATCTACTGTAGAGATCAAGCCTGTCTCATTTATACTTGGCCATCCACCCAAACGTATTCTAATATTTAAAGCAGATAACATCTATTGAATCTTTGACTTAATTAGGAGTCCTCATTGCCTGTTTTGCTGTGTTATCCTTCACTTCTAATCGAGAGCTTAGGCATCATGTTTTTGAACAGCAAATTGTAATCATTCTAGAATAGATCTATTTTCAGATTATTTATTGCAAGATGCCTAGCAGCAGGCCTAATGCAAATCGAATGAAGTTCATTGAAATTGAAGATGTGATGCATCAATTAGTCTGCGGTAGGCAGAGAACATTCTCAGGTGAGATCACCACTGTTGGAGCTCTAAGAACACTGACAATTCCACGTGTCCCACCTTTGGCAACATTTGGAAAAATATAATATAAGGTGTGTCCAATAAAACAACCCTTGTAAATGGATGGCAACTGCTTCTAAGCCAGTTTCCTATCAGAACCACTGGATGGCAGAGTATCATCACATTTCCTCCGCAGGCTATGACATTTCCTCCTCTGTAGGCTATGCGTACTGCCTGTTCAATACCGTAGTTCATCTCGGGTGCATAATCGTGTTATTAAACTAGCCATATTGAACTGAGGTCACACAATTGAAAAGAGAGGGGGGAAATTGTAGGGCTACTGTGACAGATATTTGTTTCAAACCTAAGCACGTGTCAAATAACCATTCGAGGACTTCTCAACTGAAAGGTAGCCTACTAGGCTACACCTGCAAGAAGGGGCAAAGGGTAACTCGGGCTTCTCCACGCGAGATAAACAAGCAGTCTAGCCTATGTATCTATAGTGTTTAACTCATAGACAGTAAAACAAATAGGTTTAACTTAACTCCACATATGAGGGGAGTGGATTTTTAGCTTCACTCATCAGTCGCGTCGGGTTTGACCACAACACATCAGGTAGACGCATGGATCATATGATATGAAAAGCTTGCAGAAGTTTACTGAGGGCCATAGGCTATCTGGAGGTTGTGTAGACTGCAAGCCTTTATTCAGATCCGGTTGCTTGACAAACTCTGGATAATATTTGTTTTCCAATCTAGTCTGACATGTACTGCATGTTGCCCTGATTATTACGATTATAGATAGTTTTGTCCAATAGTTCTGTCCAACACCTGGGAAATAACGATGGTGTGCGTACGGGTGGCAGTCCGAGTTCGACCCCTTAACAAGAGGTTTGTAATCTAGAGTAATCTTTCAACCATAACTCAACGACATCTTTGTTTTTAACACACTAATTGGATTGTAGCTTTGTGTGATTGTAGTCTGGGCTACTTGACTAGTTTGCTTTGTTTTCGACAACGTCATCGTGATGGCCTATACAGTTAAGTTACATCGCAACTTGTAAAGTCAGCAGCGTCAATTGCTGTAAATATTTCAACTGTCTACCTTGTACCTTCGTCTTCCAATGAGAAATAGCTTAGTTTCAAGCCTACAGCAAATGTCTGTCAACACTAATCAACGCTCATTTCAGATATTGTCTTTATTTAGCTCTATTTGTTAACCATGACCAGTTGACCATACAATTAGGCCTATGTCCAATCCAATCAACACTTTATGTTAGCCTACTCAATATTTTGTTAGTTTTGGAGATGGTGAACTGGGATTTTTTTTTTTAAATTAAAGTTAATGATTAAATTAAACATGCATCAGACTTTTCTTCCTGACAAAAGAAAAATGTCACAGAGTGCCCACACCAATTTCCTAGGCTCTAGGCCTATTGATTTGTTTTTGTTTGTTTAGGCTATGTCAGTGTTTTATATGCTGGTGTTTGTTGTTAAATAGCCCATCTTATATGTGGTATGTTATTAGTTTATTCAATTGTCGCTGTTGTTGTTGTTGTTGTTGTTGTTGTTGTTGTTGTTGTTTTTGGTGGCCTACATGATCTCTGAACATTCCACAGAGAAAAGGACTTGTCTTCTAAGGTCATTATTCGTATGGAGGAAAATAAGACCTCTATCCTCAATGTTAAGGTGAGTCATCTCTTTTATCTGACACTTCAAACATTCACATCAAAAAGTTTTGGTCTTAATCAGTCCATCAGTTTTGCAGCCGTCTCCTTGTCACCTGCCACTTTGCTCTACCTTGAAGTCTTTATTTTTTAAAGAGGACATAGAATGGATGAATTGAGTATTGTACTGTGTTCTCTGATGGTAAAATAGTATATATTCAACTTTGATTATATATATAGAAAAATATTCAATTTGCAATTCAAGCCCAATTAAAACCTTATATTTCGGCTGGGTATTGAAATGGTTCTTTTGACTAAATGCCGCCTTATTTGGCAACCACAATAGAACTTCAATGGCCTTGGGATATTTGACATCACAAGTAGGCTTTGTTCTACTTCGCCCCTTTTTTAATGGCTAGTTCAAGATTTTCATATGAAGGAGGGCACAACCATGCCTCATGTTCATGATAGCTCTTTGGTTATGCACAACCTCTCCTAATTCATCAAAACCAAGACAACAATAGTTTCCATTCTATGTCTCCTTTTTGGCAGAGTAGAGTACTCTTCAGTTGAACATTGCCAAATGTGGTTGTTTGTCATGATCCCGTTTGCAACATTTCTTTATTTTATCCTTGCAGGATATTCTTATGAATATATCAGAAGAGAAGACAAAGTCATTCATCTATGACTTTTCTTATGACTCCAGCAATGCAAAAAGCTCCAACTTTGCAACTCAAGATAAGGTATGAAGAGTTTCATACTCTGAAAAATCATTCAACATGTACAGTATGTATATTTATATTATGATGTATATTTCCTCTCTTCAGTGAAGAAGAACACAATGTGGTCATTCAATGTCAGATTAAAGGTGCTCTAAGCGATGTTAACGTCACCTCTGTTGGCGTTGAAACCAAAACAGAGAGCTAGCTCGCCCCTCCCTCCCCTGCAACTGAAACTCTCCTGAATGTGCGACTCGTCGGAGATTGGCCCGAACAGTTTGTCATGTTTATTGTCCAGGCTGGACCAGGTTGTTTTTGTTGCCGTTTTTGGAGCTGGGCTGTCCACAGAGACCACATTTTTTTTAACAGTGTATTCAAAGAACAGGTCTATAGTGGATAGTAAGGAGATGTTTGCTGTATGTGACAAAAAAAGTGTTTGCTTGGAAACCCTATAACATCTTAAATGAGATATCTTGAGCAGTTATTTTTGGGTCCGAATCATTTCAGCATGTAGTCTTCAGGCCTCTTTTCTCTCAGGTAAATGGAAGGTTCAGGATATGATAACACCTCAACAGTAAATATTTTTTTTTTTTTTTTAGTATAATGGGTTTGTTCTCAGAATGTCAATATGCAATCCAGGTTGGACTTTAAAATGTACCTCAAAATGTACCTCAAAATGATGCTTGCATATTATACATATCGATGCTGTATTGAGTGCCTGTGTTGTTATGTCTTTGATGCATGGAGGTCTCTCCATCGCAAAGTTGCCACTCTCCGCCAGTACTGCAGCTCCACTTGCTTCCAAACTTTTAATTACAAACCATCAGATGTGGATGTCCCATTGTATGGCAGTAATGGCCTCGAGTCTGTGCTCCTGGGCCAGACAGATTAAACTGTGATGTGCGGGCGGCGGCATCAGCCCTCAGGGTGTGTGTGTGTGTGTGTGTGTGTGTGTGTGTGTGTGTGTGTGTGTGTGTGTGTGTCTGTGTGTGTCTGTGTGTGGCTGTGTGTGGCTGTGTGTGTGTGTGGCTGTGTGTGTGGAGTCTGGCTTGCCACCCAGGGGCTGTCACTAATTAGGCAGTGTGATTTAAGCTCTCAGGTCACTCTGCTGCAGCAGTAGCAGCAGCAGTGGCAGCAACATGGCGACGTGTCAATCAGGGCACAAAATGTCCTCTGAGGAGCTCCGTGTGCGTATACGTGTCGCAGCCCAACGCGGCGAGATGCTGAGGAGTGCAACCCATGTCACTCCTCTGCTACACGTTGGCTGTCTCTTTTCTTTCATCATGTTTCATCCCCCCCCCCACCTCCCCCCCCCCCCCCCACACACACACACCTCACCCCTCACATCTCCTCTCTCTGTGCTGTCTCATTATGTGGAGGGCTCGTCGTGCTACAGAGCTCTAATGGTGTGCGCTCCCATTACGACGGCTCCCTTAAGATCAGGCTTTGTCCCTTTTCCTTTGGCAGGTTTTCACGGACCTGGGTCGGGATGTTCTGGAGGCAGCCTTTGAAGGCTACAATGCCTGCATCTTTGCCTATGGACAGACTGGCTCCGGGAAGTCATACACCATGATGGGCACTGCGGTTAGTGTTGAAGGCCCTTGTGGTCTTCAGAGCGACATCACTGTCTGTTCCCTTCAATCATAAGTCTGCAGATGCAGGCTAGTGTGTTTCATAAACCCCTACACTTATTATCACATCTCTCACACACACACATCTCTCACACACACACACACACACAAACACACATGCACACACACTTGTGGTCTCTATTTTCTATTTCTGGTTCTCTCACAGTCTTATTATCTTTTCTCTTTGTCTCTCTCACACAAATGAATACAGTGCCTCACTCTTGTTCTCTCTCCCTCACACATGGTCACACACACACACACACACACACACACGCACAGACATACGTACAGACATACACTAACACACTTGATACAGTATTTCACTCACACACGCTCACCCACACAGACATACAGTACACTAACACACTTGATATCTCACACACACACACACACACACACACACACACACACACGCACACACACACACAGATGTACATTAGTACACTTGATCTCTCTCGCACACACACATACACACAGGGACGTACACTAATACGCTTGATCTCACACACACACAGATGTACACTAACAGGCTTGATCTCTCTCTCTCTCACACACACACACACACACACACACACACACAGACATGTACTAGCACACTTGATCTCACATACATACACCCACACACACACACACAGACGTACACTAACACACTTGATCTCATACACACACACACACACACACACACACACACACACTCGCAGACCTACACTAACAGATTTGGTCTCATACACTCACACACACACACACGCACACAGACATACACTAACCCACTTGATTTCATACACTCACACAGATGTACTGAACACTAACACACACACACACACACACACACACACACACACACACACACACACACACAGATGTACATCGACACACTTGATCTCACATCTGTGCTTTCTCTGTCTGGCACTTTCTTTTTCTCATTTCTGTTTCTCTTTGGGCTGGGGTTGTAGCACAGGCAGAGAGTGATGAGGTCCCCTAACCTCTATGGGCTGCAGATGGGCTCCATCTTTACTGTTAATCTCTCTTTCTCTTTCTCTCTCTCTCTCTCTCTCTCTCTCTCTCTCTCTCTCTCTCTCTCTCTCTCTCTCTCTCTCTCTCTCTCTCTCTCTCTCTCTCTCTCTGTCTCCCCCTACCATGCACATTTCTCCACCGCTAATCGGAAAATGTGATGAGAGCAGCACCCCCCCCCCCCCCCCCCCCCCATCAATGCAGAGTGAACAGGAGCCCTGTGAAGCTAATGAGATTTCTGCCTGTGTACCGGGAGACTTGTGCAAGGTCATCACGCCAAGCACATTGTCAACGGCGCTTGATAATCGAATCAGTCCTTCTTAATATTCACTCGCTCCCGTATGGTAATTAAGAGAAGATGAGCCACACAAATCATAAAACGACAGAACACCTGACTGACTCTCTCACTCTTTCTTTCTTTCTGTCTATCCCTCGCTCTCTCTTTCCCTCCCTCACTCTCTCTTTCCCTCCCTCGTGCTGGTACACAGGACTTTAGCATTTGAATAGTTGCAATTTGTCAACAGAAATGCCCAGAGCAAGGTGCCGTGAAGAATTCCAACTTTACATGATGTCACACAAAGGTTGTGTGTTTGTGTGGTTGTGTGTGTGTGTGTGTGTGTGTGTGTGTGTGTGTGTGTGTGTGTGTGTGTGTGTGTGTGTGTGTGTGTGTGTGTGTGTGTGTTTTGCTGTTGTAGCTTTCCTAAGATGGTTCTGTCAAAGCAAATGAAAGCATAGACATATTCTGTGTTTGGGATGAACATAGAGTAGAGACTAGTGGCCTGTTACCTCCTAACCTATGTATTTTACCCTGTTCCATTCTGCAGTGGCCGTTCCTCATAGGGCATTGAATTTATTTTCAAACAAATTGAACGAGAAAGGTGTAAAAGAGTTGTGTATGTGTCATAATATGGTGTGCTGAGCTGTCAGTAAATGAACTTGACTCAGCTAGAGCTGGAGACAGGTCTCTGTGACCTTTTGTACAGTTTTCAGTTTCCCATGCCTTCATCTGGGTTGCTTCTGATTTCCCAGCTGTCTCTGATTACTGTATGACTCACCTGGGTCCCAGGTAAACCTCAGGTAGTGGTGTGACCTCAGACAAGTCATTCCTCCACAACATTTATCTCTCATTTGATCAGGTTACCTCAACACCCTAGTCCTTCAGTGCCCACACTTAAGACATTTTGTTCTACATAATAATAGTAATAATGATAATATTAATAATATTAGTAATAATAATAATAATAATAATAATACTTAAAGATATGTTGGGATGAACATAAATGGCTGTTTTTGTGTAGGCTTTTAACAATTTTACATTATTTTTGTTAGGGGATACAGATTTATATACATATCTACTAAAGTATATTAGTTATACCATTTTATGATATCATATATATCATTTTATGTAAAGAAAACAGAACGCTAGTCTGTTCAATCCCTGCACGTGTACTCCGTTCTCAGAGCCGCACAGGACAAACTGTCCAGGCTCTCTCCACACCCCTCCATCTAAATATCCCCCTCTGCCATCTGCCAGGTGTTGGAGAGTCAGAGGATTAGACTCCGACATTTTAAAATCCCATTTGGGTCTATTACGGTTAACATCTTGAGTAGTAAAAGTGGCAATATACTTGGTGTAAGGGCAGAGGCACGTAAAGGCAATAAAAGACCCTGCAGGGCTCCTGAGTGGTAACACAGGGATGATTGAGCAGTGTGGTGCCTACTGCCTATTGTATGCACACATTAAGGGTTTAGAGTTACAAGACTGTAATTCCAGATTCGGTAGAGTTGTGCCGTAAGAAGTCGTCCTCCTGCCAAAGCAGTTGTGGTGCTCTGATTCCTGGCTGTGTGTGTTTGTTCAGGATGATGTTGGACTGACCCCTCGCATCTGCGAAGGCCTCTTCAGCCAGATCACAGGACTGTCCCAGACTGACCATACCTCCTTCCACACGTCAGTCAGGTAAGCAGAAGCGGTCTGCGAGGAGAGGAGAGGGCACCGGAAAGTTCAGTGGTGTACGTCCACGTTACAGTTTGGGGTCAGGAGAGGAATGGATGTTCATCTCCGCTGGCCAGGAATCCGTTTTTTAAACCTGTCTGACAGAAAACATGAATCAAAGCCTTTGCCTTTCCGACTGATGGTGTGGAGGAAAAATGGAGCATGAGCACTCCGTTACCTCTACTCAAGGGTAATGTCAGAAAAGACCTCCACAAGCTGCCTGCAGAGCTCTCTCTCGCTCTCTCGCTCTCTTTTTCTCTTCCACTCTTTCTCCCGCTCTTGCTCTCGATTATTCTGCTCTCCTGGCAGCCTGTCTGTTCTCAGGGGCACTCTTATTTAGCAGCTCACTCTAATTGGTAACAAACGAGAGGGGAGGTCATCCGTTTGAGCACGGCTAGGCCAAATAGCGTGCTCTCTCTCTCTCTCCCCCTCTTTCTATCATCACCCATCTTTCTCTCACTCTGTGTTTCTCTCACTTTCTACTTCTCGCACTCTCTACTTCTCTCTCTCTCCCCCTCCCTCCCTCCCTCTCTCTCTCTCTCTCTCTCTCTCTCTCTCTCTCTCTCTTTCTTTCACTCCTCACGGTAGACACCTGGCACAGTCTCCTCCACCGGTGCATCCGTCAGCCATAACACCCCCCACCCACTGGCCCACCTGCCCCTCCCGCCCCCACCGCAGGTGAGCCTTGGCTCGGCTGGGCTTGGCTTGGCGTGTCCGCTCCTGGCACCGGGTTTAAAAAACGTCCAGAAATGTGTTGGCTGCCTTCTGCACCACCCCGGAGTCAATCCCAGATGACCTCTGATGATACAGACAGTAACAGGGGCGGGGGTATGGGGGCTGTCAGGGGCGGGGGTAGGGGGGCTGTTAGAGGCGGGGGTATGGGGTGGGTTAGCCGTCCTCAGCTAGCTAGCTTCCCTTGCTGTGAAAACCGATGACATTATGGAAACAGCGCCCAAAGGAATGGACCCTCCTGTCCTCTCCTCTCCTCTCCTCTCCTCTCCAGCAGCTGACTGCTCACTCTCTAATGAACACTCTGTTGGATTGCTCTGGTAGTTTTTTCCTTTTTTATTTATTTCTCTCTCTATCTACGCAGGCTATTTTCTTTCTGTGGTTTATTTGGGTCCGTTCGCTCGCTGCTGTGTCTGTCCGCCACCCGGCGGGAGTCATCACATCGAGTGTTTTAGATTCCGGAGACCCGCCGTATCAGCCCCAGTGACTGACACACACACACACACACACACACACACACACACACACACACACACACACCCTGTCCAGAGTGGCTGTGTGAGGCAGCAGGCTGCTGAGGAGGACGTTATGTCTCTGTTGAGCCATTAGATCCGTTTACGTCACATGCTTTGACGAGGCCAGTGTGTGAGCTGTTTGTTTAATGCCTACTCGATTCAAAACGGGACGTTTTATGTCACTTTTCGCTCTCTATCAGATAATTGAGCAATTAGCCCACACTTGTTGTTATGTTATCACCAATTCTCTCTCCTCCTCAACTTGCCACGCTGATGCTTTTCACAGACTTTTCATCAAGGAAATCATTGAATAGGCCATTCAACAGCCAACTTCACACAAAAGATAGCCTGACGGAAAGCTTCAAGAGATGCCTAGTACTGCACAGTTCAGAGACACTTTGAGATAATATCTGGTGTGATTAATTCCTAGTCCATGTGTCATGGACAGCTTTGTATTCTCCCCACTGCTCCCCTCTCCTCTCCGTCAGCTATCTGGAGATCTACAATGAGCGCGTGCGAGACCTCTTGGGCAGGAAGTTGACGGAGGGCAGCTGCCTTAGAGTGAGAGAGCACCCCAGAGATGGACCTTATGTGGAGGGTAAGTTCAGCACACACACACACACACACACACACACACACACACACACACACACACACACACATATATATATATATATACCCACACACGTGCATGCACGCACACACACACACACATTCACACATACACACACACACAAGTCCCTTTCCCACCTAACTTCTAGAAGTTACCCGGACATATTTACCCGGTAGAGGCACGACACGGACGTTTCCCACATGAGCTTTATGTCCGAGTGAGATACGGGTAATTGACCCTTCCAGAAGTCCCGCCCTCCATAGTTACTGTTGCTACGCCTGTCAAACTTTCGCACCTTGCCCGTCTATTACAATGGAGGAGACACAGGATTTTTTAAACAAATGTAATTTACAAAGACATCGCACCACACTGAAAGCTCATATTTGGTCACTAGCGAGCTACATCTGTCTTCTGTCAACTACAGTTGCATTTTCAGCTCTGAACAAAACCGTTAATGAGTTATTTAAGCAAAAGTCGAAGGTACGCGTTGTTTTCGATGGTTCCTCCAGGCTAGTACGAATGAAACGGGCGGGGGACAAAACTAGCATAACGTTTTAAGCTATACTTCCAAAACGTCAATATTTGACAACATAACATGATTGGTACTTCAACTAGGTATTATTTTAGACAGAATTGCTGACGGGCTATACATACGTCTCATTGAATGTCTGTTAAGAACTTTTTGACGCCATCGTGAAACGTATCTCGCGGTTATGGAAATATCACGCAATATGCAAAATTTAAAGTTAGAAAAATACGTATTTCAAACTATATCATGTCTTTATAGTTCAACATGTTATTTCACCGTGATTTCACGTGTTTGGGGGCACCACACATCCAAATAAATGCCCTTAATGGCCCACAGGCTATGCAGTCTCCATAGGTTAACATGGCAAAAACTCGAAAGCTTGCCAGGCCTTGCTTGCCTAGTTACAGGTTGCTAAGCCACGATTGGCCTGTGGCGGTTTTAGGGCGTGGCTCTGGAAGGGTCAATTGTGTTCACACTAGACCCGAGTAGGAGCCGCGAGGGGTGGGGCAATGTCAGCACTTGCAGGGGGAGGGAGATGACGCTAAATAAATGCGTTGTTGTGCTGTGTTGCCTGGATGATGCGAACTTACATCAGATCCAAAACATCATGAAACAACAGAAGTAACTAGAAATGCAATTCCAAGGAATTACCAGTGCATGAAAATGCAAAAATAGATAGATAATGTAGATATGGTTACTAAGGTGTAGATAGGGTAAACATGGTGGTTGCATAGTTTACAGAGAGTTGATAGTGTGAAGGTAGACAGTTTAAAGATGAAACATTCCAGCTCTAACTTAACTAATGATTTCTATTCATGTTAAAATGTTGATTAGCTAACTTAGCTAATGATTTCTAGCAGTTACGCTAAAAATGCTAATTATGCTAGCAATGCTAACTTTATTAACAATGTTAACCAGGTTGATTAGCTAACTTAGCCGATGATTTCTAGCAGTAATGCTATAAATGCTTACTATGCTAACAATGCGAAATTTGCTAATAATGCTAACCAGGTTGATTAGCTAACTTAGTTGATGATTTTTTGCAGTTATGCTAAAAATGCTACCTATGCTAACCATGCTAACTAGCTAACTTGCTAGTGAGGACTTTTATTTTGAAACATTTGTTGCTAGGGTATCCATGGTGGCCACTATCAAGAAACAAGAAGTTACTGCAGTATAATCATGTTGGTTGCTATGGAAACGGTCATAAACACTTAATTTTAATGGTTGCTATGTTGGTTGCTAGGTACATGGAGGTTTCATGTAGTTGACTGGAGGCATAGTGGATGATAACTGACAGTTGGAATGGTTGAACAGTTCAATAGTTGAGTAGTTTCAATGGTTAAATGATTTAATAGTGTATTATTGCATTGAGGACTTTTATTTTGAAACAGTTGTGGACAGAGGAAACAGTTAACAGGATATGTAGTCTTCTGAGAGACTGTATGCTTAAAGCCAGAGAAACTGACAGTTGGTGCCCAGGTGGCCGGCCACCTGGCGTAAGATTCTAATTGCTGCCGTGATGTCATAATGAGCAATGTTAAGTCTATGGGGGAAATTGTAATAGTTTTTAACTAATAGTTTAAAAAGTATAAAAGTTACAAAGTTGAAAAATACAAAGCCCACATCGCGTAAGTAAGACCTACGCGACAAAATTTGAATGGAGTTTCTACGTTAAGCGGTTGAAGCTGAATTGCGTGCGTTAGAAGAAGAACTAGAAATGCAATTCCAAGGAATTACCAGTGCATGAAAATGCAAAAAGGTATAAATAGATACCTGTAGATATGGCTACTAAGGTGTAGCTAGGGTAAAGATGGTGATTGCATAGTTTAATGAAAGTTGATAGTGTGAAGGTAGACAGTTTAAAGCTGAAGCATTCCAGTTCTAACTTAACTAATGATTTCTGTTCATGTTAAAATGTTAACTACAATGATAACCAGGTTGATTGGTTAACTTAACTACTGATTTCTTGCAGTTATGGTAAAAATGTTAACTATGCTAACAGTGCTTACCAGGTTGATTAGCTAACTTAGCTAATGATTACTAGCAGTTATGCTAAAAATGCTAACTAGGTTGATTAGCTAAGTTAGCTAATCATTTCTAGCAGCTATGCTAAGTTGCTAACTATGGTAACAATGCTAACTAGCTAACTTGCTACTGAGGACTTGAGAAGTTACTGTAGTAAAATCATGTTGGTTGCTATGGAAACGGTCATAAACCCTTAATTTTAATGGTTGCTATGTTGGTTGCTAGGTACATGGAGGTTTCATGTAGTTGACTGGAGGCATAGTGGATGATAACTGACAGTTGGAATGGTTGAACAGTTCAATAGTTGAGTAGTTTCAATGGTTAAATGATTTAATAGTGTATTATTGCAGTGAGGACTTTTATTTTGAAACAGTTGTGGACAGAGGAAACAGTTAACAGGATATGTAGTCTTCAGAGAGATTGTATGCTTATAGCCAGAGAAACTGACAGTTGATACAGGTGTAATCAGTTTAACTGGCTAGTCTTAAGAGAGACAGAGTGTATATGCTTGAAGCCTGAGACAGAGTAAATAATTTAAAAGTTGAATGTAGTCTAATTAGTGTTGATAGACAGAGAGTTTAATGGATGTTGATAGACAGTTAAATGGGTGGATGAGTGAATGGTCTGAAGAAGATGAATGGATAGAGAGTTGGATGGAATGTGCCTTATATTCTTGTAGAGTGGAGAGACACAGCTCTCTACTGAGAGTAGTGGATACAGATACAGGTGTAATCAATTTAACTGGCTAGTCTTAAGACAGCCAGAGTGTGTGCTTAAAGCCTGAGACAGAGTAGATTGTTTAAAAGTTGAATGTAGATCGTCTAATTGATGTTGATAGGCAGACTGTTTAGAATGGGTGGATGAGTGAATGGTTTGAAGAAGATGAATGGATAGAAAGTTGGATGGAATTAGGAAGACTTATGTTGATACAGTTGATACAGGGGAACAGAAAATGTAGTCTCAAGAGAGCCAGTGTGAGAGAGAGAGCTGCTGCACCTGGACTGGCCACCTGGCGTAACATTCTAATTGCTGCCGTGATGTCATAATGAGCAATGTTAAGTCTATGGGGAAATTTGAATAGTTTTTAATTAATAGTTCAAAAAGTATAAAAGTTACAAAGTTGAAAAATATAAAGCCCACATCGCGTAAGTAAGACCTACGCAACAAAGTTTGAATGAAGTTTCTACGTTAAACGGTTGAAGTTGCATTAACTGCGTTAGAAGAAGAAGAATAAGAACTAGAAATGCAATTCCAAGGAATTACCAGTGCATGAAAATGCAAAAATAGATAGATAATGTAGATATGGTTACTAAGGTGTAGCTAGGGTAAACATGGTGGTTGCATAGTTTACAGAGTGTTGATAGTGTGAAGGTAGACAGTTTAAAGATGAAACATTCCAGTTTTAACTTAACTAATGATTTATATTCATGTTAAAATGTTGATTAGCTAACTTAGCTAATGATTTCTAGCAGTTATGTTCAAAATGCTAATTATGCTAGCAATGCTAACTTTACTAACAATGCTAACCAGGTTGATTAGCTAACTTAACCGATGATTTCTAGCAGTAATGCTAAAAATGCTAACTATGCTAACAATGCTAAATTTGCTAACAATGCTAACCAGGTTGATTAGCTAGCTTAGGTGATGATTTTTTGCAGTTATGCTAAAAATGCTAACTATGCTAACAATGCTAACTATGCTAAAATGCTAACCAGGTTGATTAGCTAACTTAGCTAATCATTTCTAGCAGTTATGCTAAAATGCTAACTATGCTAACAATGCTAACCATGCTAACTAGCTAACTTGCTAGTGAGGACTTTTATTTTGAAACATTTGTTGCTAGGGTATCCATGGTGGCCACTATCAGGAAACAAGAAGTTACTGCAGTATAATGATGTTGGTTGCTATGGAAACGGTCATAAACGCTTAATTTTAATGGTTGCTATGTTGGTTGCTAGGTACATGGAGGTTTCATGTAGCTGACCGGAGGCATGGCTGATGATAACTGACAGTGGGAATGGTTGAACAGTTAAATAGATTAGTAGCTTCAATGGTTAAATGATTTAATAGTGTATTATTGCAGTGAGGACTATTATTTTGAAACAGTTGTGGACAGAGGAAACAGTTTAACAGGTATATGTAGTCTTCACAGAGAATGTATGCTTAAAGCCTGAGAGAGAGAGAGAGCTGCTGCAGCTGGCCTGGCCACCTGGCAGAAGATTCTGATTGCCCTATTATGATGTCATAATCACAATGTTAAGTCTATGGGGAAATTGTCATTTTAATTAATTAATAGTTTAAAAAGTATAAAAGTTACAAAGTTGAAAAATACAAAGCCCGGATGGCCTAAGTAAGACCTACGCAGCGCAGTTTGAATGAAGTTTCTACGTTAAACGGTTGAAGCTCCATTAAGTGCGTTAGAAGAAGAAGAATAATAACTAGAAATGCAATTCCAAGGAATTACCAGTGCATGAAAGTGCAAAAAAATGTAGATATGGCTACTAAGGTGTAGCTAGGGTAAACATGGTGGTTGCATAGTTTAAAGAGAGTTGATGGTGTTAAGGTAGACATTTTAAAGCTTAAACATTCCTGTTCTAACTTAACTAATGATTTCTAACAGGTGTTCTAAAATGTTGACTATGCTAACAATGCTAACCAGGTTGATAAGTTAACTTAGCTGATGATTTCTAGCAGTAATGCTAAAAATGCTAACTATGTTAACATTGCTAACTATGTTAACAATGCTAACCATGTTGATTAGCTAACTTAGCTAATCATTTTAGCAGTTGTGCTAAACATGCTAACAATGTTAACAATGCTAACTATGTTAACAATGCTAACCAGGTTGATTAGCTAACTTAGCTAATCATTTTTAGCAGTTATGTTAAAAATGCTAACTATGCTAACAATGCTAACTATGCTAACCATGCTAACAATGCTAACTTGCTAGTGAGGACTTTTATTTTGAAACAGTAGTTGCTAGGGTATCCATGGTGCCCACTATCAGGAATAAAGAAGTTACTGTAGTATAATCATGTTGGTTGCTATGGAAACTGTCAAAAACGCTTAGTTTTAATGGTTGCTATGTTGGTTGCTAGGTACATGGAGGTTTCATTTAGTTGACTGGAGGCATAGTTGATGATAACT
>NC_085011.1:28550816-28553316 GCF_963854185.1 Sardina pilchardus | reverse complement strand
TAACCCATCTCAAACTCCTCTCGTAGCCATTTCCCCGGCCCACTTGAACTACGGCGAGACCCTCAACACGCTCCGCTACGCCAACCGTGTCAAGAACATCATGAACCAGCCCACGGTGAACGAGGACGGCAATGTGAAGATCATCCGTGAGCTCAGGGATGAGATCGCCCACCTGAAGGCTCTTCTGGCGCAGGGAGCCCACGTATGAACCGCTAACTCACTTCAGCATAATGCCCAGCGGCCATTCTAGTGTGATGATAAAGGACTGTATATTTTTTAGGCTTTCTGGCTTCATTCAGTAGTATTGTGATTATGCTATTAATTGATGTAGTATTCATTTTTGCCTAAGGTGTCCTCTATATTGTAGCTTGAATATGTTTCCTGTTTTTCCAAGGATAAATGTAGATGTATATTTATTCAGGTACAGGACAGTGAAACAAGTGGGGGATAAAGATGGGGTGGAATTGGGAAATGTCTGTGGGTTGGATTTGTGTAAGTATATATATTTGAGAGTGTTCCACCACGCAGTTTGTTTACACTAACAGCATCTGCACTGTCACAGTCAGTAGTATCATCTGCACCGGCACAGCCAGACACACAGCTTGTTTAGCTTTATTTGTTTGTTTTCTTGTGTTTTTCTCGGCATCAAGTGTGTGGTTTGCTCACAGCAGTGTCTCTCGCTCTCTTACACACACGCACACACACACACTTGTTTCTACAGGTGTCCCCGGTGGGCCCTAGACTGGGAGCCAGTGTTGAGGAGAAGCTTCATCGTAACGAGGCTCGGGTGAGTGCTACCACTAGCCTCAGGTGAACAGGTGGCAAAGGCAAAGGTGTGAATGATGCGCCTGTAGGTGGCCTACACCTGTTGGGGACGTGTTTATGAGATTTCGTCAAGTAGCAAACCTCTTAATGGGATTTTTCCCTACTGCCTTTA
Organism: Sardina pilchardus; assembly: GCF_963854185.1. NCBI lineage: Eukaryota > Metazoa > Chordata > Actinopteri > Clupeiformes > Clupeidae > Sardina > Sardina pilchardus. The sequence continues at coordinate 28,552,379 of NC_085011.1, read as the reverse complement.
AGCTAGTCTCTCTGCCTTAGGGAACCAATAGTTTCCACAGAAAAACGTGTGTGTGTTTGTGTGTGTGTGTGTGTGTGTGTGTGTGTGAGAATGATGAGTCATTGTTTTAGATGTGTTTGACCCCTGCTGCCTCCCTTTCACACATGTTTGACTGGATGTGATTTTGTTTAAATAAGAGCCGTGCCTGTTGGCCTAAAATCACCCTGCGTGCTAGTTCCTTAACAAGACAAGGAAGGGAGCCTGTGCGTTGTCCTTCTTTGTGTTTGGCCACTCCAGATAATGAGCTTTTTCACACTCTCCTTCCTCCAATTAAAGTGCTGATGGCCGTGGTGTTCACACATGGCGCAGGAGAGGCTGGGCTGTTGAGGGGAGGCTGGGCTGATAACGTTTATTTCCCAGTGCGCGTCGCTCTGTCTCTTTTCTCACTTCGTTAAGGCCCTCTCTGTTTCGCAGGTCCTGCAGCTGACCCAGGAGTGGACCAATAAGTGGAAAGAGACACAGAGCATTTTAAGGGTGAGTTGTTTTTTTTTTCTTTTTTTTTTTAATTTTGCGAACAAAAAGCACAGGATATCAGATATTAAAAGCCCCGTCCCCCTGAACCATGCTTGTTTTATTCTCCCATGCGCTTTGTGTTCATTTTCTCTCTTTCTGTCTCAGAAACTGTCTCTCCTTTAATTGCCTCTGAGCACTGTTTCACAAAGCGAAAACGCCTGAAGGCATATCAGCTTGACTTCGCAAGTCAGCAGTGGACTTGGCTCGTTTGTGTAAAAAGATATAAGTCCATCACACACATTTTGTAACGATTACAGAGCAGTCTACTCCAGTCCTTTCTAAGATGGCTGACATAAGAGCCCATGAGCCATGTACAGTTGACATTGATCTGTGTTAACAATCAAGTATAGTATAGTATATCCTTTTTTGATCCCGTGAGGGAAATCCGTTCTCTGCATTTAACCCAATTTTACCGAATTAGTGAACACACACAGCACACAGTGAGCACACAGTGAGGTCAATCACACACTAACCCAGGGCAGTGAGCTGCCTGCCCAACCAGCGGCGCTCGGGGAGCAGTGCGAGGTTAAGTGCCTTGCTAAGGTATAGTCAAAGCGACTAGGATATGTTACTAAGTACTAAATGCTACTCTCATAGAACATAATTGGCGTTCAAGCGGCAGTTGAAATCAAGATGAAGTTTTTCTGCTCTATCTGGGGTGTCTGTGTGATGGTAGCTTATGGTGGCTGTGGTCTGCCAGATAACGTCACCTTATAATTTGATGGTGACGCCACTGATTTCTAGCCCTGTGCTGTGGTGTGTAATAGTTTTGCTAAACAATGAATCAAACCGTCAGAGTGATTTGGGAGATGGTGGAATTTACAGAGAGCCTTATTGTGTTACCTATCATTAGACCATCTCCCAGTCTTGGTGTAAATTCAAATAGGTTGGAGCCTGTTTTATACCACCTTCTAAGCATTGCCGTCTCGCATAAGAATCTTCCCAAATCGTTGGCCACCCGGCCAGCATGACTCAACCCAATTTGTATTTATCCAAAGCAGTTGAAACTAG
>NC_085011.1:28538316-28545816 GCF_963854185.1 Sardina pilchardus | reverse complement strand
TCTGAGGCAGGCGGCCATATTGTCCCTGCCACCGGACCGGGTGGCGCAGCGTCGGAGAACAGGACACCGAACAGAGGGCCGCCTCATCTGCCAGCAGCCTCGGAGTCCTGACGGCGCCCGGGCTATACGTGCCCGCTGGCCCCGCGCCAGGCACGCGCTAGCCAGGCGTGGCACACATGTGGCGCGTCAGACGGCGGCGGTATCCGCTCAATTAGCCGCGTAAGAGCTAAATAAGGCTCAACAGCATCCCAGCTGCTGCTGCTACGGCGATGAGAGCGTGCCGGCGTCTGAGCGAGGAAAAACACTCCACGGAAGTTTCCCGGCGCCTGAACCGAACCCCGACACGTCGCCGCACTCAGAGGGTTAACGCTGTCGACGAGCTCGCTCCGCTCAAAGCGAAAGAATAAATTGGCGCTTTCGGAGAGGAGCGGCAATTCTTCGGAGGGGTGGGGGTGCTGCTGGTGGTGGTGGTGGTGGTGGTGGGGTTCTGGTGAACGTAAACAGAATCTTAATTCGGCATCTGAGGCGAATTTGGAATGCAAAGTTATGCGTCGGTGGCGCTTCAGATTGGTTACAGGGTGTGCAGGAAACTGAAGATAATTAATATGAGATGGGTTCAAGAGTGGCCGCGCTCTCCTCCAGACAGGCACAGCGAACAGGAGAGAGGGATGAGCGGGGCAGGGAAGGTGGGGGGGGGGGAGCAATGTGGGCATATTTCGGATGCATGCCGGTTGAGTAAATGTCTCTTCTGCAGCCTGGGAGACGGGGGGAGAGCACCAGTAGTATTTGTTAATTGGAAAGTGCGGTGATGTTTGAGCTGCAGGATGGTCACGATGGATGGCGGACGTGGCATCCTAACCAGAGCAGTTTGTCTTCGGGTGGGCCGCGCCATTTGTTCTCATTTCGGAGGAGAGACGTGTGCACGCGCCCAAGGGCCCCAACACACTGCTCCTGACTCCTCCGTTTACTTTCTCTCTCTCTTTCTCTCTCTTTCTCTCTCTCTCTCTCTCTCTCTCTCTCTCTTTTCTTAGTGGGAGTATTTGTGCAGCTTAGATCCCAAGATGAAAAGAGATTCCTCCTCTATTTCTTTCTTAATCCTGTTTTTCCCGCTTGCTCGTCTACCTTTTTCCTCGCTCTCTCAGATCTCGCTTTTCTCCAGTGCGTATTTCTCTGTGTCTTCATCGACATTAATAATCAATATCAGGATGTGTAATGTACTGTAGTGTTAGACAGAGCCGTAAATAGCAGCGCTGATTCACAGGTGACACTAGAAATGCGATCGGCAGTAGGCATTTGTTTTGTGCGGCTTGACAGGTGTTTTGTAAAAGTGTCTTTGATCCGTATTTGCAACGTGCACATCTGAGAGATACCCAGGTGGCGTGCTTTGATGTTGGGCTGAATGCATGCATCACAGCTGTTCTAATTGGGCTCTGTTGAACACTGACCAATTCAGAAGCACTCATTTGCTTACAGAAGAGTGCATATCCTGCCTGAATATCAAAGGCTCAGCCCTAAGTGTGACTGCTGCATGTGATGTCAGGGATGTGGGATGCTGTGCTTAGGAAGTTGCTGTGCCTGAGCCATCCTTTCACAGAGAGCTGTTTGAAGAACTCAGCGCATCTTAAAGAGCCTATCACATGGTCTTATTAGCTGTATAGTCAGCCTGACCTGATGCATTGTGGGTCACTGCTTGCTAGATGAGTGACAGTCCCTGCTCACATGTTGTACACCTGCTAGACATAGAATAGTTTTGACATTGTTTGTGTGTGTGTGTGTGTGTGTGTGTGTGTGTGTGTGTGTGTGTGTGAGTGATTGCTGTGTTTCACTCTCTTTTATATCTTATGAAATCTCTATTTTAGCAAGTGATGACATGGAAAAAGGACATTTTTCACAAATAAGGGTCACTAGTGGGCCTATTAGAGGCAATGGTCACCATGGTGAATGTCGAACATGTCACTCAGCAACTGCAAGTGTAATTTTGCTAAGTGAGTCCAATTGCTAGTGATCTCCGAACCCATCCATTTCCGTTGCCTCGTGGCCAACACGCGCAGTTCACAGCGAAATGCCAAAACTCGTCGTTGCAACTCAAAAAGCTTTGGGGGAAGGCACCAAGAAAGCCATTATGTTTGGGAGAGGGGAGAGGGGGAAAAAATTAATCGCCGTAAATTATGGCTTCTGTAATAGCACTTTAAATAGGGGCCAGCATCTTGCTGTGACAGAAGTTCAGAACCAAGTTAATTATGTTTGCCACCTGCTCCCGTCACTGGAGAAGAGCCGATCCCATGCCCGGCGCTCCATGATTTGGAGCGTCGCTGAAAGCAGTGACAACTCCGAGTCTTTCCGTTGGATGTACTTACCCCCTTTCCTCGCCTGCTCGCATCTCATCCCGAAGTCTTTCGCCCGTTTTTTTCACCTGAGTCAAAGTGAGATGGACGAAGCACATTAGTCTGCCAGCCGCCGCTCTCTTCCCTCATCTCTAATGAACTCTGGGAGGGATTCGTTTAATTACAGAGCGGGAGGGCGCCCAGTCGATGGCTTTCCCTCCTCGTTAGGACCACTGCGTGTTCACCAACGCCCCTCACTACTAGACAGAGAGAGAGGGAGGGAGAGAGAGGGAGAGAGGGAGAGAGAGAATGAGAATTAAATGCAGAGTGCCACTTTTAGTGCCTCTGTTTTGTATTCGTCTGCCTCGGCATTTGAATTTCAGGGGCATAAACGAAACAGAAACAGGCTGTTCAGTTCCCAGCGCTGTACGAGTGCTTAAAGGACATTTTTCTTCAGGGAGACTGCGTGGACTTGAATGGAAATGCGCTCAAGAGCACGGGCCCACCTGAATGTCTGATGTGTCTCAATGTGCAATTTGGGCCGTCATACAGACTTTTACAAGAACTCCTCGCGCCCCCAATCCACACCGCAGAGGGTCTATCTCATCAGCCAAGCCCCTATACACTTTGACTCCAAGAACCCTTATATATACACACACACACACACACACACACAGAGCTCTCCCAGCTGTGAAAACCTGTTTTGAATGACTGACTCCTCTTGATGGCATTGAGAGCGTAGAGACCTATAGGCTCTTCCTGTAGGTTAACGCTGTCTGTTGCTTTTAACGGCCTGTTGCACTTGCTGTCATTATAATCATTTCTCACCATCTCAGTGCAAGCTCAGCTCAGGCTGATGCCTTGTAAACGCCTATGTTTTCACACCTCCCTTGTGTACACCCCCACACCTACACACACACACACACACACACACACACACACACACACACATCCACACATTCACAATGGCACATGTGTGCTTGTGAAGAGGTGTTGGCAGGCATATATGTACGTCACGATGTGAGAATTGGGAGGCTGTTTAGGCAGCAGAACATGTTTGACTTTGAAGCACAAGAGGAGCATGTAACAGCCAGAAGCACTAGAAGTCAAGGTGACGACTCGAGAGCGACGTTTCAGTCGAGGAGGAGACCTGATGGCGAGTAAGTGTTCCGACCGGTCAGGACCGGTTCGCCGGAGATGGGATTCTCAGCCCCAGGACGAGAGGTCCAAGAGTCTAAAGCCGCCACTGGAACTGAGAGAGACTAGTCACCTGAAGCACCACACCTTTTTGATGAGTGCAGAAAAAGTCCTTTTCCTGTGAAAAATCAATTGTCCCCATCCATGCCTACCTTCCCAATGAGGGCTGTTCAAATGGCATTAAATACATATTTAACAGGTAAGCCCCGGCAAGCCAAATGGATTTTCCATGTGAACATTGATTCGGCTTTGACTTTTTAATGTGCTGGTGGCGGGGGTGGGGACGTGCGGCCATGATTTCCTGTAATCTGAATGTCAGTGCTTTAGTGCGGCATTAATCACCAGGCCTGTCGAAGCCATGCGGAGCCCGAGGGCTCGGGGGTTAGTCACACGGTGACACTCCACGCCTGCTCATTGGCTAAAATATTATTGTCCTAAGAGGAAATGGGCATTCTGTATTCATATCTGAAATATGAAACGAACGGTTTTATTTTTATGTTTCTAATCTCTCCTCTGTTACGCTCTGCGGGTACAGTAGCTGTCTGCAAGTACAGTAGCAAGTTAGCACTTTCGGAGGAGGAAGATTAGGGCTGTCAGATATTACCGGCGCCTGTGTGCAAATGATTTTTAATAGGCGCATATCCGAAGTGTCTTACTCTGGGAATCTTTCGCAATTTTTTTCGGAAACATATTGAGCTGCCTCTCACCATTTCTCTCACCAGACTTCTCTCATCTTCCCTGCGTTCACACACACACACACACACACACACACACACACACACACACACACACACACACACACACACACACACACACACACACACACACACTTCGCCCACTGACTGAGCACTCGTACCTGCAATAACCAGACTTCTCTCACCTTTCCTGCGTTCACTCACTTACACACACACACACACACACACACACACTTCGCCCACTGAGCACTCGTACCTGCAATAACCAGATGTGGTCACACCCCAAGAGCCGTAAGAACTCCCTGGTTCCAGTTTCTCAAAATGATATTTACACACTTTCTCTCCCTCTCTCTTTCCCTCTATGTTTCTCTATCTCTTTTTTTTTTCTCTCTCTCTCTCGCCGTTTCTCTCGGAAACTTTCCGTGATGAATGTTTGGCCCTGGCGGCTTAAGAGTCAGCGATGCATACACTCTAATGTTTTTTATGTCTATGGTCAGTGCCACCAGCCACGCAGTGAATTTACACGCCAACTTCCCATCCCACCTCCGCTCTCTAACAGGAACATGATTTATGAGCTCTCCATCAGCCATCGGCCATCTCTCTCTCTCTCTCTCTCTCTCTCTCTCTCTCTATCGCTCTCTCCATCCTTTCTCTTTTCCTCCTCTCTCTCTCTCCTTTCTCTCCATCCTTTCTCTTTTCCTCCTCTCTCTCTCTCTCTCTCTCTCCTGCCGTTGCGGTGAGACGCATGGCTGTGGTGTTGCCATCTCTCGGCCTGCTCTCTCCTGCCGACCTTCAGGCCAGGAAGAGGATCCATAAACAATGCAGAGCTTTTTTGGCCTCCCCACCTGCCTGCCTGCTTCCCCGCCGCCTGTTATGTTTCACGCCTGTGTCTGACAGCGGGATTTTTCTGCTTCTCCCTGTGTGTGTGTGTGTGTGTGTGTGTGTGTGTGTGTGTGTGTGTGTGTGTGTTTGTATGTGCATACCTCTGTTTTTGTACTACTGCCTGTGTTTGTGTCTACTTCTGTGTGTGTACTTCTATGTGTTTGTGTGAATACCTCTGTGTGTGTGTGTGTGTGTGTGTGTGTGTGTGTGTGTGTGTGTGTGCTTCTGTGTTTGTGTATGTACTTCTCTCTGTGTGTGTGTGTACTTGTGTGTGTGTGTGTGTGCGTGTGTGCGCGCACAGGAGGAGACCGTGGCCCTGAGGAAGGAGGGCAGTGGCGTGGTGCTGGATTCTGGGCTGCCGCACCTCATCGGCATCGACGACGACCTCCTGAGCACAGGGGTCATCCTGTACCGTTTACAAGTAAGTGTTTGTGTGTGTGTGTGTGTGTGTTTGCGTGTGTGCGTCGCGCTCGTCCCCCTGCTGTCCACCCGCCCGCCCCCTCGAGCTCCAGCGGGCCAGCAGGAGACAAACCACACGGGAGCGAAATAAATAAATAAATAAATAAAGAAGGACAAACTGCCTCTTTTACGGTCTGTTGCATCGCACCGTTTTACAAGCAGCAGCAGTAAAAGCGCAATGATGTGGTGTATCGCTACGGCGCTTAGCACTGCTTACTTAAGCACTCCGTGTGGCTGCGTTCGCAGGAGGGCAGGACGTCTGTGGGCCGCGCGGATGCCGCAACAAAACAGGACATCGGTAAGGGTGGCTGGAAGTCTCTGGCATTTCTCATTGCTTGCTTCGCTTCTTTAAGTGAATGTTTTGTCCAGGCTGGTGTCCAGGTCCAGAACTGACCTCAGGGCTTTTTCAGAGAGGAATCTTTTTTTTCTTGAAGTACTTGTGTCGTGTCTGCAACTTTGCCCTGTAGCAGTAAAGGACACCAGCACTATTAGGTAGGACTGAAAATGTGCCTGCTTATGCACTCGTCTGCCTGTTTCACCTATTGCCTGTCTGTCTGTTTATCTGTGTGTCTGCCTGTCTGTCTGCCTGCCCACCTGTCTATCTACTGGTCTCTGCCAGTGTTGGACAGTGCCGGTATCATGACGGAACACTGCGTGTTTGAAAACCGAGATGGAGCGGTCATCCTCACCCCTCTTCCTGGGGCCTCCTGCTCGGTCAGCGGAGCAGAGGTGACCAGACCCTGCCCGCTCACACAAGGTAACATGACATGCTTACATTCACTCATTTAGCAGACACTCTCATCCAGAGAGAGTTACAGTATGAGGAACAGCATTCAAACTACTATTCAGGTACCAATAAATACTGCAATGCACAGAAACCTTCGGCACCAATAAATAATACAATGCAGAGAAACCTTAGGTACCAATAATAAATACTACAATGCACAGAAACCTTAGGTACCAATACATACTACAATGCACAGAAAACTTAGGTACCAATACATACTACATCAAATACTACTAATACATATGCAGAGTAATGTAGGTCCTGAAAAATACTACTATGCAGTGGAGACTGTAGGTACAAATGCATATTATTTTGCAGTGGAGACTGTAAGTACCAATACATACTACTATGTTGATGATGCTGCAGGTACCAGTACATACTACAGTACATACTACTATGCTGATGATGCTGCAGGTACCAGTACATACTACAGTACATACTGCTATGCTGATGATGCTGCAGGTAACTATAAATACTACTAGAGTATGTAGTGGAGACCTTAGAGAGCAGAGGTAAGAGATCATCCATTCAGCTATCAGCTTCATCTCTGTCAGTGATGTGATGGCTTAGAGGACACTCCACCGTCAGTTGGGTATAGTGGGCAGGCCCAGACTTGTCCATGTTGTATCCAGTTTATTCCACACCATTCCACTACAGGTTTGGTGCATGCTTTTGATGCAGAGAAACAATGAAAAATCCACATTTCAAGACGATTTCAAGAATATTTGGTCCATCTATTTGTGTCTCACAGTTAAGAGGTCTGTCTGTGGCAGAGCTCTCAAAGCAAACAGCGCTCTAAGAAGTTTTGTGTGGAGGAGAATGGCAAGTGGTCCCAGTGCCTTCATCACTCACACGTCCCAGTGTGGTTGTTAATTAGACCAGGGGGAGAGACTGGTGAATGTGAGACCTCTTCCTCTCCTCCTCTCTCCTTCTTTACCTCCCTCTCTTTCTCCCCTCTCCTCCTCTCTCCCTTTTTTACCTCCCCCTCTTTCTCCCCTCTCCTGCTCTTTCCTTTGCCTCTCCTCTCTCTTGCTCTCCTTCTCCTCCTCTCTCTTTTCTCTCTTTCCCTGTTCTTTATCCCCCTAACTCCTCTCTTTTCTCCTCCTCCATGTCTCTCGTTCCTCTCCACATTCCCCGGCTCCTCTTTAGTGTGCCC
>NC_085011.1:28525837-28533337 GCF_963854185.1 Sardina pilchardus | reverse complement strand
ATGGATGTGTGCATGAGTGTATTTGTGTGTGTGTGTGTGTCATGGTGACAACAAAGTGCCTCACACTCCCAACCGAGGAGAGGTTATTTCTGACACGCCAGAGTTTTCAGCTGTAGCCGAGAGAGACCCAATGCATATTCATGCCTCTGGATCTCACATACTCTCTCTCTGTATCTCTCCCTCCCTCTCTCTCTCTCTCTCTCTCTCTCTCTCTCTCTCTCTCTCTCTCTCTCTCTCTCTCTGTATCTCTCTCTGTCTGTCTCTCTCTCTGTATCTCTCTCTGCCTCTGTATCTCTCTCTCTCTCGCTCTTTCTCTCTCTCTCTCTCTCTCTCTCTCTCTCTCTCTCTCTCTCTCTCTCTATGGCCCGCTGTGGAGACAATGCCAGAAATGTCCTCTGTCGGTCTAATTGTTCCTGTGCCGCGTCTCTGTTTACAAAATGTTTTGTTTGGCTGTCTTTGACTTTGTTGTTCAAAGCCGATTGCGAGCGTCAGTTTTGCTGTTTGATGTTTTGCGGATGAGTCGAGTAGATAGTTCTCGTCGGCAGAGGCGCGTGTATCTCCTGTGTTTGCCTTTGCATTAGCTGTTTAATAATTCACTCTGATGATCAGCAACATTGACTGTCCTTGCCAAATGTTAATTCAAGTGTAGTGCATCTCTGTTGTGTTTTTTTTTTGTTGCTGCTGTTGTTATTGTTGTTGTTGGGTTTGTTTTTGTCAAAGACAAGCGTATGCCATGGTTTTGTGTTGGCTGCAGCTGTCGTCAGTATGCAGCTTTGCTATGGTCATGGGGAACAGCCATGTGAAGGTGAGCTGAATATGGTGTCCATCTCCAGGGGCTGTTAGCCACTAGCATGCTTATGGTCAGGCCCTCGGAGATGGGGTGTGTGTGTTCTGAGGATTGGAGTAATGTGTGGGTCGGTGGATGTATATACAGTATGTGTGTGTGTGTGTGTGTGTGTGTGTGTGTGTGTGTGTGTGTGAGCATTTATGTCTTAACTTAGGATTGTGTGTGTGTGTGTGTGTGTGTGTGTTTGTGTTCTGAGGATTGAAGTAATGTGTGTGTGTGTGTGTGTGTGTGTGTGTGTGTGTGTGTGTGTGTGTGCGTTTGTGCATAGGTATGTGTGTGTGTATTCAGAGGTAAGGAGTTGAAGAAGAGTCTATACTGTAGGTAGACGGCTCTCGTTCATGAATCTTTCATTAGGCAGAGGAGCAGATGCCTCTCACCTCTTTCCGGAAGAAACCACAGCTTCCCTCCACTGCAATATGTGTTAACAGGTTACTCACATTTACACCCACACCGCAACACATTTGACTAACTGCTATGTACTGCTAGTGAAATGAAGACACATCTATTCAGACAAACAAGACTAACACTTTCTGACATCTAGACCTAAAGTATTCTTTTTTTATGATATGCTATTGTTTCGGGCTACAACACCTTGCCAGAACCTGAATGTCAAGTTTCACAAGGTCTATGGAGTGTGTCTATATTATCTGCATGGATGGTAGAGTGACTGAGTTATTCAGTGTTGCTTTACAGTTTTATTGTGCAGCAGAGACATTTGTTTGTAGAGCAAGAGACTCTTGAAGCATCACAAGCCGAATGTCTGTTTTGAGCAGGAAGGTGAATCCTGGATGAACTTTACCCACAGGTCTGAATGCCTGCGTGTCACTCCGCAGAAAGAGAGACGATGCTGGATGCCAGCTCTGAGGGAGATGGAGGTGACTGAGGGGCCAGACCTTGAGCTGTAGCTTTTCCAACGCGCGCTTGTCAGCTTTGTTCCAACGAGCCCGTGCTTAAGGCTGACATGCAATTTCCTGTTGGATCGGAGGCAGAGACGCGATGGCGATGGGTTGAAATAATGGTGGCAAGAAAGGAGAAAAACAGCGATGAGGGGTGGCGTGGTGGTGTTGGGGGAGTGGGGGGGGGGGGGGGGGTGGCAGACAGTTGGGATTTATGTTGCCAGTGATGTCCTCGATTGCTGCAATAAATGGCAGCAGGGAGTGTTATGTGTTAGCGCCGAAAAGATACCATTAACTTCCACCCACTCGTGAGAGCCCCAGGCCTGCAGTGCCAGGATGAGAGATGTATTTTTAGTTTACCAAACTAGCACTAGCGCTCTTCTCTCAACCTGTTTTTTTTCCAACAACAAATCACGCACTGATCCAGGATTAAACTTCTTCAAATGATACCCGCTATTTATATATCCAGTTACACCAATGAAGAAAGTACAGATATTTAATTTGACTGTGAGAGAAAGTGAGGCTCATTTCATGCTTGAACAGCGACGCCATTGGCACAGATTTTCTTCTTCTTCTTCTTCTTCTTCTTTTTCTTCTTCTTCTCCTCCTTCTTTAATGTTTTTCCCATAATGAGAGACTCAAAGGGAAAAGTATTTTTTAACAAACAAAACTTGGAATGCATTTCCTCACTCTCTCTCTCTCTGTCTGTCTCTCTCTCTCCCTCTCTCTCTCTCTCTACCCCCTCTCTCTCTCCCTCCATCTCCTTTATTCTGATGCCTCAGCCAATCAAGTTTCCTCAGACCCTTTCAAGCATCCAGATTGCTTCCCTGCCAGGCCCCCACCGCTATCCATCTCTCGCCGTCCTTCGTTAGCCAGACGCCCAATCACCACTGCTGCCGTGCACCGCCGCTAATACCGAGCGCGGTAAATTGGCTCGACACTGCTAAACGTGTCCTCAGCATTTGGAAGAGGCGGCAGAGTTCGATAATGAGCGGCGAGCTAACTTTGGCTTGTCAGCGGCGGCTAAAGCCTGCTGGGAAACACATATGCCTCCGTTAATTGTGAAGAGGGAGTTGAGGCTGAGATAAAGCGAGTCCCTTCTAGGCAGAGGAACATCAAGGTAAAAAATTAGCAGTTTGTTCAGAGCAAACAGGAGGCCCACTTTTAAGCTGCCGATGCTGTTGCTAGTCTCTGCGTGCCTCCCTGCTCCTGGCATTGATGGAAGAATTCTGGCCATGCTGGGAGGTGCATTCCAATTGTTCAAAACTAATCTTGTCCCATCCTTCAAACAGTCTGAAAAATCACAAACCATTCAGACTCTTTAATTTTGATTTGTTTTCAGAAGCAGAGGAGCCATCTGTTAGAGTGACATCTCAAATTATATTTCCCTTTCACTGTTATTGTGAATGATTTGTTCTTTACATCCATATTCCACCAGAAAAAAAACCTTTTAATTTGATATGTAACAGAAAGAGGGAGATTACATTTCTCTCAGTGTTCTTAAAGATGTTTGTAGATCTGGTCTTCTGGGGCTGTAGATCATCTGGACTCTCCCCCAGGGTGGCAGGTCCTTCAGTGCCTTGGCCTTCCATACTCTGGAACTCCCTCCCCCCACCTCTTTGTGACGGTCCTTCTCTTCCTTTCTTCTCAGCACATCTCAAGACCTTTTTGTTGACATCCCTTCTCCTCTACAGTACACCCAACACATAGGTCTATACACTTAGATTCTTTTTGTTGTATTGTTTGCTTATCTGTTTGTTTGTTGTATTTTCTTGTACAGTACTGTCTTTGTTTTTACTGTTTGTTTGTACTGTTCCTTCCACTATGTAAAGTGACTTTTGGTTTGAGAAAGGTGCTATATAAATTAAACTTCACATGAGGTAAACAGCGTTAGTCACCACCTTAATTTGCCAGTCACCACCTGAATTTGCCAGTCAGTACCAGTAACTGACTGGCATCAGTCAGTCACACACGCAGTTGAATAGAGGCAGCTGACGACATGAATAAACGGAATCAAAAGTTTAGCAAATGAAATAATCATAATCATGAATCATAATAATCATGAAATAATCAAAGAGCAAGATAAAGCAGGGAAGTTCTGCTTAAAAAAATACCATGACTTGATTTAATAGTCTAGCCGGCACAGGGAAATGCATGACGTGCAATGGTGAAAGTGATGCATTGAAAAGCAAACAAAAGTAAAAGTTGTTTTGCTCAAAGATACAGAGCAGGTTTGCTGAATACTGCAGCTGCTGTTGTTTCTGAATGTCTCTCCTACGGAGGCCTGTGAGCACACTGTGGATTACACCTGCTTTTAAAGGGCAGAAACATTTCACCTCAACACAGACGTGCACCGTCTTCAGGCAAATGCCTGGCAGAATACCTAATCAATCGCTATTAACACCTCTCCCGTGTTTTTGTGACATCCTCCCACGTTTCCCTCCACCCTCCCATAATCTACTGTATACTGTATGCATGAGTAGAGGAAGTGCTGAGTGCCTGACGGCGCTCCTGTGGTGGGCAGATGTGCTTTAATTCACGTGTGGTGTGCTTGTACGTACAACGCCATGTTTTAAGAGCCTGTAGTGAAGTGTGAAACGGGCGTAAATGGCTTGATACATCAGCCCCACATTCTGGGGCTTGGCACTGAGGAGACTCTCTCACCCTCGGCCTCCTGATGGCCATCTTCTTGCCATCGCTTTTCTCCCCTTCACTTTCATTCTCTCTTCTCTTCATTGTCTGTCTCTCTCCCGTTCTTTCCTTTCCCCCTCTCTTCCCTCCCTCTCTCTCTCTCTTCTCCCTCTCTCTCTCTTCTCTCTCTCCTCTCTCTCTCTCTATGTCTTTCTCTTTCTCTATCTCTCTCATCCTCCCTGTCTCCTCCTGTGCTGGTCTCTCAACCCTGTGCTCTGTTCTGGGTGCTTCATTCTGAAAGCAGTAATTTGTCTCAGACAGTCTGAGGGAGCCTTCAGTGGCACTCCAGCCCCAACTTTGGACAGGCGTTTATTAACAGCCCAACCTTGAGGACAGTGTGATTGCCCTGGTGTGTGTGTGTGTGTGTGTGTGTGTGTGTGAGAGAGAGAGAAAGAGAGAGAGAGAGAGAGAGAGAGATTGTGTGTGCGCCTATGTGTGTGACTGTGTGTGTGTGTGTGTGTGTGTGTGTGTGTGTGTGAGAGAGAGAAAGAGAGAGAGAGAGAGAGAGAGAGAGAGATTGTGTGTGCGCCTATGTGTGTGACTGTGTGTGTGCCTGCGTGTCTGATTATGTGTGTGTGACTGTGTGTGTGTGTGTGTGTGTGTGTGTGTGAGAGAGAGAGACTCCGTGTGTGTGTGTGAAGCCTGGGAGCCGTTGCCAGGGCCTCACACAGCATTAAGTTTGTAATCTTCACACACACCGTCCCTCCAGTGATGATTTCATAATTTTCTACCGCGTGTAATCCTCGCCCTGACCGCCTGCAAATAGCACTCCCGCCTCCTGTCTAGACTCAGCCGAAGTCGAGGAGGACTACTTAGCATTCTCTCTGTGTGTTGCGAGTGACTTGAAAAAGCTCTCTCCCCTGCTATTCGATATGTGTATTTAATTCAAGTCTCCATTCAGCACATCTGAGGCTACTGTGAAGCGTAGCGTGAGATCTTCTATGAAAACCTGTCTTCATTGTTTTTGATATTGTTTAAAAGTTGTCTGTAATACACAGGGGAGATCTGACGGCGCTGAGGAGTGGACAGAATGTGGAATCGAAGCGCAACCATGACGATCTGACCGCTCGGACGTCTGAGTGGACATCGGAGGTCGTGGAGGGTCAGAGGAGGAAGGAGGAGGAAGATGAGGAGGAGGACCATGGCCTTCCCATCATGCCTCAGGAGGAGGAGTGTCCACCTGAGCAGCAGCAGGATGAGTGGACGGCAGGGCAGCTCAGAAGTGGTCATCACACAGAGCAGCCTTGCTTGAGTCCAGCATCAGCATCAGCTGCTGGTCTGAATGGAGACGCAGTGGAGGACATCAGTGGCCAGCTGAGGTAAAGCACGTGCAGACGCTCAGACAGTCACACACACATTCCTGCTCTGGAGAGATCCTTCTCCTCTGGGCTGCTTACTATGCTGGGGTTGCAGGGGAGATATGATATGTTCTGGTGAAGCAGACCAAAGTGTCAAAAAGCTCTTCCTCTGCTATCTGCTATCGCTGCTGTCAGGTGGAAACCTCGTAACTTCATATTGCTTTTTTTATTTCTTATATATTTTTGAGGATGCAAGGTTGAAGTATTTTTCCTACCCCTATTTTTCCTATTGGACATACTGACAGCAGCGATATGTGGGTTTCATTCAACTTGACATTCTGTATCTACAAAGCTATTGTAAAACATGTTGGGATATGTTGGAAAACCTGTTGATGATTGTTTAATTGTTTTTAAATATATATTTATATTTGTATATATCTCAGGTATATTATATTTGTGTGTGTGTATATATATATATACAGTGCCTATAGAAAGTCATCATACCCTTTTGAAATAGTTACTTTTTTTGTCTTACAGCCTAAAATCAAAACCCATTTTTAAAAAAATCTTTTCCAGTTTTATTAACAAATTTAGCTGTACAACATCAAAATAATGAAAAAAAAGTAAACAGTTCTGAAAATTAATAAAAAATGAAAAACTAGAATAACAGGGTTGGAAAAGTCATCATACCCCTGACTTAATACTTTGTAAAGCTTCCTTTTGCTTTCATTACAGCCATCAATCTGTTTGGATATGTCTCTATTATAGCTTTGCACACCTAGATAGGGGAATATTTGCCCAATTTTCCGTACAGAAATGTTAAAATTTAGTCAAATTCTATAGGGAATGGCGATGGACTGCTCTCTTCAAGTCAATCCACATATTTTCTATAGGATTTAAGTCAGGGCTCTGACTTTGCCACTCAAGGATATTCACCATCCTATCCTTAAGCCACTGCTTTGTTCTTTTGGCAGTATGTTTAGGATTATTGTCGTGTTGGAAGGCGAATGACCTCCCCATCCTCAGCTGTTTAGGAGAGGGACGCAGGTTTTCCTCAAGAATTTTGGTGTACTTGGCAGCATCCATTTTCCCTTCTATCCTGACCAATTGCCCAGTTCCCGCTGAAAAGAAACATCCCCACAACATAATGTTGCCCCCACCATGCTTCACACTAGGTATGGTGTGTTTTGGGTGGTGTACTGTGTTGGTTTTCGCCAAACATTGCGCTTGGAGTTCAGTGCAAAAACACATCTGGAATATTCTGCTACCATGTGGAAAAAGCTTATATGGTCAGATGAGACTAAGATCGAACTTTTTGGAGACTAAGATTGAAGTTTTTGGACTGAGCTCCAGGCGCGAACCAAACACAGTATACACACCCAAACACACCCAAAACACACCATACCTACTTTGAAGCATGGTGGGGGCAACATTATGTTTTGGGGATGTTTCTCTTCAGCGGGGACTGGGCAATTGGTCAGGATAGAAGGGAAAACGGATGCTGCCAAGTACACCAAAATTCTTGAGGAAAACCTGCGTCCCTCTCCTAAACAGCTGAGGATGGGGAGGTCATTCGCCTTCCAACACGACAAAAATCCTAAACATACTGCCAAAAGAACAAAGCAGTGGCTTAAGGATAGGATGGTGAATATCCTTAAGTGGCAAAGTCAGAGCCCTGACTTAAATCCTATAGAAAATATGTGGATTGACTTGAAGAGAGCAGTCCATCGCCATTCCCTACAGAATTTGACTAAATTTTAACAATTCT
>NC_085011.1:28485837-28520837 GCF_963854185.1 Sardina pilchardus | reverse complement strand
TGTTAGTTTGTAGGGACAGCAGCATCTGATCTAAAGTCAGCACAGCAGCTAGCTCGTCTGCTGTTGGCTCCCGTGCTATTTATATTCTGCCCACCCCAGACCGGAACTCCCTGATCTTCCTAACTCCATTACTATGAATTGCGGAAGCTCCAGCGAACCACACTATTGTAAGGTGACCAGACGTTCGAGACCAAAACCGGGGACATAATCCCAAAAATTGGCATTTTTAGTTTGACTATCAATGTGATTGAAATACATGCAAGTTTAATCTTCAAAAAATGAGGACATAGGTAGTTTTTTTGTCTGTAGGCAACCAAAAACGTGGAGTGTTCCCTCAAACCGTCTGGTCACCCTACACTATTCAGCGATATGTTCCACTGACAGCAGCCCACGTGCTGGTTGGAAGCTTGATGTACTGAAGACTTGGCTGGGCCTCCAGAGGCTAAATGCTAATGCTAACATGCATCCCATTCCATTGAGTTCAATTCCACATTCCATTGCTCATCACAAAAACACATTACAACCTAAGATAACTAGATTACAGAGGGAGGTGGGACCTGGCCGGTCATGTGATGTGGAGGGTCTAATAAGCAGACCATTATATCATACTCTCTCTCTCTCTCTCTCTCTCTCTCTCTCTCTCTTGCTCTGTGTGTGTGTGTGTGTGTGTGTGTGTGTGTGTGTGTGTGTGTGTGTGTGTGTGTAAATGCACCATGTTTACACCTGCAGGGTTCTGACTCATAAATAAGGATGCCGCCTGGTTGCTCCAATCAGGCGTGGAGGGAGAGCGTCACCTCATGTGGCCACCCACCACTTGCACGCCTCCTTCTCCTCCATCTTTTATTCATCAGCTCGCCTCCTGTTGCATGTGGCTTTTGTCAGGGAGAGACAAACATAAATAGGCGACATAAAAATTCACTTGATATTCAAATAGCGGCTTGGGGCATATTGGCGGCTTCCGCTGACGACAACAAGTCACTCTTTGTTCTTGCGTGTTCTATAGCAAATATGATTGGAGAGTTGTTATATGATCTATTCTTTCCTTCCTTGGGATGGAGGCTGATGTAATTTATGTATATTTTTTCTTTATTCAACACAAAGGCTTTCTCGTCGTTTGCTGTTTCTGTTTTCTCTTTTGCTATGCAGATATCTTAAGCGCATCATAGCGCTCTGTGTAGTCTCTCTCGCTGGAGATGGAAAGGCGCTCGGCTCAGCAAATGGATATCCTCACAATAATAAACACTGCTGATGGGTGTGGAGAGCTGGCAATTTATAACATATCTGCCTCATGTTATGGTTTTCTATTTCATCACTGTTCAGTGGTGTGGAGATTGCTCTCTGAAAGGGCTTTTACTAGTCATTTCTGTGTGTGTGTGTGCTTGTGCGCGTGTGTGTGTGTGTGTGTGTGTGAGATATTTCAGCCCAGTGAATTCTGTGTTTCAAGACTGATCATGAATTGCAGCTCATAGCATTTTATTTTTTAAGAAGTCTCTCTCTCTCTCTCTCTCTACCTACCTACCTAAATGTCACTTGTTCCCTGTCTCTGTCCCACAGCCTGTCCCCAGCCACGCCTCAGATGGCCTGTCCTCATTCCCTCCTCCCCAGGACGCAGAGGACGAGCTGGAGGTGGGGGGAGGAGGAGGAGGAGGAGGAGGAGGAGGAGGAGGAGGAGGGGGAGGAGGAGGAGGGGGAGGAGGAGGAGGAGGAGGAGGAGGAGGAGGAGGGGGAGGAGGAGGAGGAGGAGGGGGGCGGCGGCGGGCCTCTGAGCCTGAGGCCTCTGTCTCTCCCCCCATCAGAGCTGCCGCAGACCACCCGCCATGGGGAGAAGCATCTCAGACATGCTCCTCCTCCTCCTTCTCCTCCTCGCTGTCCTCCTCATCCTCTCCAGAGCAGCGGAAGCAGCAGGAGTCGGCTCCTCATCCATCAGCGGCGAGGGCCTGGGAGGCGTGGGAGGCGTCGCAGGCGTGGGTGCCGTGGGGAGAGTGGCGGCGGCGGCAGCGGGAGCAGGACGGGCAGGAGCCCAGCGCCCTGAGGCCGGCTGATGGATCTGGCTCGGCCGCGGTGGGGCCGGGAGGGGCCTCTAACGAGCGCCCGGGCCCCCCGCCAGACGTCCGCCGCGCCCCCCTCTCGCCGGCCGCCGGCTCTGGAGGGACCTCGTTAGTCGGCGCGCCACTCGGCAGGCCGTCAGAAGACGGCGAGACCGGGGGAAGGGGAGCGGCGCTGGCCAATGCTCTTCCTCCTCTTCCTCCTCTTCCTCCTCTTCCTCTGTTTGGTGAACCCCTGGCGGTACACAGACAGGCGCCTGCAGACAAGCTGGCCGTGGAGGTCCAATTTAGCCGCGGCACCGTCTCGGCGATGTCCGTGGAGAGCTCCCAGGCGCAGGTGGACCAGAAGCGGGCCCTCCCCCACGCCGACGGCTCCTCCGCCTCCGACCCCCACCCCCACCCCCCCGACCTCAGCTCCGGCTCGGACGCGGCCCCCCCGGAGGGCGGCGTGGTCAACTGGGTGTCCTTCATGCTGAAGGACGCCGGGCGACACCTGCGCAGCCCCCCGACGCAGCTGCTGCAGCAGGCGCCCGCCCTGGGCCGACTCTACACGCAGGTGTGCTCGCTGGTCAAGGACGTGCCCTTCCTGCAGAACCTCAAGCTGGAGCTGACCATGAGTCCAGGGGCCGCAGAGGCCAGAGACCTCGGCCAGCTCCGGACGCCGGCCCGCATCAAGGAGCTTCTGACCACGCAGAAAATGGCCGCCAACGACCTGGAGGTGGGCCTGCCGCGTGAGCTGGGGGCGTTTAGGGAACGACTGCCCACTAGACCGGAGCAGAGGCTGTGTGAGGTGCAGGACGCGCCGGGTGAGATGGGGTCACTCCAGAGAGACCGCGCGTCCAGGGAGAACGGCCTGGCCTGGCACGGTAGTGCAGTGTCCAGTCTAAAGCCACCGCGCCCGTCGGGTTTAGCAGAAACAGATTGCGCAGCTCAGCAGGACTCGTGGTCAGAGATTTCAGAAGACGCTGACGCAGCACAGATGGCGGCGTCCGTGCAGGTGTGGACCCAGCGGCTAGTGGACTTCCCTGCCCACCTGCGGCAGCTGCAGTCCCTCCCCGTGTCCAGCCTGCTGCCCTGCCTGCTGA
Source organism: Sardina pilchardus (assembly GCF_963854185.1). NCBI lineage: Eukaryota > Metazoa > Chordata > Actinopteri > Clupeiformes > Clupeidae > Sardina > Sardina pilchardus. The sequence goes on along the minus strand of NC_085011.1, from coordinate 28,517,707 downwards.
GCGTGCTGCCGGACGGGGCTCTGGCCTCACAGCGCCCCCTGGCTGTCTGGTGGCTCAGCGCGGCCACCTGCGTCCGGCCGGAGCCCCGTCCAGCCCTTGCGCTCCTCCTGGAGTCGGCCCTCTACACCCTGGCGGCCGGCGGCGGTCCTGGGGTCAGCCTGGTGTCCAGCTCCACCCAGCAGCCGCACCGCCTGGCCGTGCTCCACCACCTGCCCCTGCTCCAGGTGACGGAGATCCACGTGGGGTTCGCCGGCCAGAGCGTCAGGCTGACCGGAAGCACGGCAGCGGGCAGCGTGGTGACCCTCTACACCCACAGCGCGCCACTGACCCAAGACCTGTGCCGCGGCCTGCTGACCGCTCTCGGGGCCCGCGGGAAGCCTGCCGCGGCGGACGACGATGACCACCCTCTGCTGACCGGTGACCTGAGGGGGCGGGCGCTGGACTGGACGGCGCGGCCGTTGCCGGACCTGCTGCTGGCCGGAGGGTTGCGGGTGAGTAGCCGCTTCCAGAAGAGCCTGGCGCAGCTCGTGTGCCTGCTGCACGGCAACATGGACGCCCGGCGGCGCCCGGCTCTGGCGCAAGTACGGGTGCTGACCTACGCCGGCGTCCGCTTGAGCCGCGAGACCGACCGCGTCGACATCGATGTCCTCGGCGGACGTCGTGACGACTCGGCGGAGGAGGAAAGGGGGGGAGGAGGAGGAGGAGGAGGCGCTCCGGTGGTGCTTCAGTTCTTCCTGACGGACACACACCTGGGGCTCCTCCAGGAGGACGCCCTCTTCTACCCGCCGCCACGCTCCTTAACGCTGGTGCCCAGCTGCCCGCAGTTCCGCCTGCTCCAGCTGAGGCCCCGTGACCACGTGCGCTGCCTGCTGATCAAGGACTCCACCCGCCTGGAGGTCGTACTGACCCCAGCAACAACAACAACAACAACAACAACAACAACAACAGCAGAAGCAACAACAGAAAGGGATGGGGTTCAAAGGGGTCAGTTGTGTCCACAGCAGCACAGTGGCCACACCAACACCGCCGACGTCTGGACTGACCAGCACCAGGGTTCTGGTCTCCCATCCCCTCGGCCCGAGGTATGGAAATTAACGTTCGCCAGCCCCGACGACGCGTCCTCCCTGATTAATTACTTGTCAAACGTCTGATCAGGGAGCTCAGCGGCACGTAATTAAGAGTCCAGCCGGAGGAATCCGCCTCGCAGATTGAGCCCAGGCAGGCTTGAGCCCCACTCCACTCCCGGCAATATGGAAGCATTCACCTCAATTACTTGGCCCCGGCAGCTCCCATGCTCATAATGTGATTAAGTACGGCAGGATTTATATATCGGACATTATTTGTGTAGTCGATGGAGTCTACGCACGTCTGATGAGGAGGTCTGTTAAGGGCCTTTGTTGTTTGGAAAAAGTGTCCGGCTGAATTAATTAAGGTCTCGGAAGGCAACATTTATTGTACAAATGGCTGGTAATGAATGCTGTCCTCTTCAACCCTCCCACCCCCCGAAAATCAAAGCCAATTTGTGCTACAGCCAAATGGGTTGAGAGTCGGGTCGATGAGTGCCCCTGCATTTTGTTCCAGATTAGTGTATATAGAAATCGTATACAATCACAGCACCCAAGATAATTAGGCAACAAACAAGGTTCAATAGATGTTTTCACTCCATGTTACACCGTCTTCTCACGTTATCTATATTTATGTGTTGCTATCTTTAGTCTGCACATATTTGAAGTTGTTCTCTTAGCTCACCAGGGTGTCGGAATCTTTAATTGTCATGTTTGTGTCTCTTGTGTCTAATTGTTTTTTTAATTAGTAAGATGATGATTAAAGTGTAAACTGTGAATGCTATTCAAAATATTTATTCTTCAACTATTAAGAATCTCAAGTATTGAGGACAAACATTGCAATGCCCTCACGTTTGTAAATAACATTTTTTAATTCTCTGATTTTAACCTTTTTGGGTATATTTCAGCAATGATCTTCCATGGTCTGTTCCATTTTATATGTGACCCTGTTGTTTTAATACATGGGGATTCTGTGTACGGTTAAATATTTAACTTTGAAAACTGAATTAATATGTATTGTCTGTGTTTCATATTGAGTTAATAAAGAGTTTATAAACCATATTATTCTATCCAGAGTGGAGTTATAACAGGTTTATTAACCACAAATGTGACATTGGGTGATTGACTTGACCTAAGAAACTACATTATTCCATAGATATCATACAACATGTGTCTTTAATATGATCTAAAACAATGTAGGGAATCTGTAGTCATTGTACTCGAGTCAAGTGACAATGAAATGGCAGTGACAAAATGATCAACACTTTTATGTTTTAAAAACTGTAACATAATTCAACCATGTGTAGTTTGGTATGGCTATATTGACATTGTGCCCCATTTAAACAGAGAGGAAATGCTTCTGCTTTCAATGTCACATTTTAAGTCTGACTTTGCATTAAGCTCTTTTACAGCTATGCCTAGAGTTTATTATCATGATTCATACAATAGCAATCAAAGAACAAATAAATAAGATAAAAAGGCCTACATATCTGTAAAAGCAAGAACACTGTGCACTGTGCTGTCTATTATACCCTGAAATTTGTCCACTGACACGAACCGGTCTAATTTTAATATCGCTTGTGATTTGTAGCATTAGAGGAGATCAGAGGAGTTTCAAGGGATATGAATCCCTGTGAGCCTGTATTATGACGCATTGAATATTTATATGAATATTTAATATAGAAATATCTTTATTGTTTATGTGTATATGTGTTTATGTACAGCTATGACTGTTTACATGTTTACCCCCCCCCCCCCCCCCCCCCTCTTTCTCTCTCTCTCTCCCCCAGCCGTTTAATCTGAATGGGTAGGGTTCAACTATTTCACTTGTTTTTACATATTTTTCCTTTCCCCTCTGTTTTTCATCTCTGTCTTCCAATACCCTTTTACTTTCCTCCCCCACATTTTGTTTCTCTCACTCTGTCTCTGTCTCTCTCTATGCTCTGTTCTGTTCAATTCAATTCAATTCAATTCAATAGAGCTTTTTTGGCATGACAACAATACAGTTTGTACTGGCAAAGCATTTCTTATGTTGCAGGTGCTTAGTAGTAGTATGTCAAAGAAAGAAAACAAATCAGGTATCTTCTTTCACCCCTTTTGTCACTGTCTCTCTCTCACTCTCTCTATCTCTTACTCTTTGTGTGTGTGTGTGTGTGTCTCTCACTCTCTTTATGTGTCTCTCACTTTCTCTCTCTCTCTCTCTTACTCTTTGTGTGTGTGTGTCTCTCTCTCACTCTCTTTATGTGTCTCTCACTTTCTCTCTCTCTCTCTCACTCTCTTTGTGTATCTCTCACACTCTCTCTCACACACACTTTGTGTGTGTGTGTGTCTCTCTCTCAGGGTTTTTCTCTGTGTTTGTGAGGTTAGTGTTGGCAGGCGTGTGTCTCCTAGGAGCCTGTGCAGTCTGCCTGAAGGAGCCGGCCCATGCAGCATCAATATTCTGCTCGCCTTTCTCTCATGCCAGTGCGGACCTGGAAGGTCAAGGTGAGCCTTCGCCTGTGCGCTCCTCTTACAGGTCCTACAGCCCCATCACTACACACACACACACACACACACACACTCCTACACACACTGTGGATAATGCGTTTCCGTTTCTATTCCCAGCCCTGGTAACTGCTCACAATGGCAGGCAGTGATGATAGGGAGGCCGGGGTCATTCTGCTCACTGTCCACCCCCCATCCCTCTCCTGCCCACAGAGTGCCCCAGGGCTGGGCTATAAGCCCACGGAGAGCAGGAGGAAGGGGCTGGAAGGCCACTTTCTCAGCGCTTATCTGGAGTGAATGCTACCATCCAACAGGGAAAATTGCGGGATGGGCGACTTTGGTGCAATCAGTCTCCTTAGCCCGAGAGCTGCGAAAAAGGGTGTGATGGAGAGGACAAGAGAAGAGAGAGAGAGAGAGAGAGAGAGAGAGAAGAGAGAGAGAGAACCTCAGAGTTTCGAGGCAAGAGCAAACGAGATGGTGGTGATCCAGCAGGGGTGAGAGAGTTGACAGGTGAAAGAATTCCTTTCTTTCTGTACTTATTCTCTCTGGCGGTTAAGAAATTCAATTAGCCTTCACGCCAAGAAGCTGTGAACTGTCATCGAATTGTTATCAGCAGAGAACCAAAAGGGGGGTATGGCAATCACATCTTAATGCTGCGCTTTAAGACAGTGCAGAAATCCTTGTGTGCCCAGCAAGATTAGCCCTAATGGTTTCATTTCACCCCCCACTCCCCCCCGTCACTTCACTTTTGAATTTTTGAACTTCAGCCAGGGGAAGTCATTTGCAAATATTTCCTCAATCAGTGAAAGGTTACCCGGGAAAGATGGAGAGTGAAGCACTCTAGTCTTGGAGAGAGATAAGGCTATAAACTGATGCCATAATTGAAAACATGGAGAGGGTTCGCTTATGCTAAACGGCACGACCTCATCTTGCATGTTCTTTATTGAAGTCATAAAACAAAGATGTAATCTCTTTTTATATTGGCCCACATCATCAAGAGGCCTGCCCTTTTTGATGAGATAGTTACGCTCCCACTCACATTTGTATTGAAAACATGGACCACATTTCTGCTGTTTTGGTTTGCTTAAGCCAAACTGAATCAGGCAAATAGGACACCAACATGATTGAAGGGGTGTGTGTGAAGGAGAACTATGATTAATTCAGCCAGTCTCAATGCATGCCTTCCTGGGAACTCTCTCTGTGTTGATGATTCAATGATAGATAGTCAACAAATTGTTACTGAATGTTTGACAAATATTTGACAAACTTTTGGCATACTTGTCAGCTCAGCCCAGCAGTCAACCTGTCAACTAACTGTCAGCTGTCAATTAAACACACTAGCCTAAAAGCAACTCCAGATATATGCCAGTATGTATTACATCAAGACCCAATGTGTGGCATTTATTCATGTTAATTTACCTCATACAAATAGCTTGAATGCCATTATTTATTATAGCTCTTTTGAGCTTCTTCTGTTTTCATTCAAAAAGTTGGGATACTGTATATGAAAATAAAAACAGAGAGCTATGATTTGGAAATCATTTAAACCCTATTTAATCGAAAATGGTGCAAAGACAACATATCAGTTATAATATGTCATTGTTTTTATTATTTAACTAAATATTAATCTTTTTCAATTTGCATCTCAAACCAGTTGTGACAGTGTTGCATGTTTACCACTGTGTTGCTTCACCTCTTCTTTTAACAACAGGCTGTAAGCATTTGAGAACTGAGGAGACCAGTTTCTGGAGTTTTCAGAATGAGATGTTCTCTCCTTCAAGCCCAATATAGGATTCCAGCTGCAGTGTGAGTCTTTGTAATTGTTTTTTTTTTCCATTGTCTTATCCTATGATGCACACATTGTGACAGGTATGGACTGCAAGCAGGCTATTTTAGCACCTGGTCTCTTCAACTGTGGAGCCATACCATTGCAGTATAGGTAGTTTAGTGCTGTTTTCCTGAAATATTCAAGGTCCTCCCTGAAAAAGATCACAGCTGTCCAATATTGTTTTGCCCTGCGTCTGTATCTATTTACACAGATCTCTTTGGTTTTTCTGAATATTTTTTATTATATACTGTATAACAACTGAGGAAATCCCTAAATTCTTTGCAGTTTTGGTGGACTGATGTCGCCGTGACAGTGTTTCTAAGTTGTAAATCCTCTGATCTAATATCGAAGTCAACATTGCAACTATAAATGCACACAATGCAGACACCCCTCTGTAGTGGTCTGCGATACTGCAAAATTTGGTATCGGTCCAATACTAAATAAATGTACGGCCAGCTTTGCCGATACCGATACTACTGCCGATGTCTGTTACTAAAAGCAGCTTATGTGCTTTTATGTAGAAGAGAGCAGTGTGTCATGATTTATGAGGTAAGTGAATCATCAATATGCAAAATGTTAACACATTTCCATTGCAATTAATGATTGTGTGATTTCCACTGTTAATCATTTACAAACATTTCAACAAGGAAACATTGCAAAGTGGGCATGCAAGATGTGAAAAGAGTGGTGTTACTGTTTGCATAACTGTAGGCTAGTCCTTGGTGAAACAGCAGTAACACGTAGTGAACGGAGATGAGAGAAGATGGAAGTGGACTGAAATTAAACACATCACTCTGGTATCGAGCCGATACCAATGTTGGTATCGATACTACTGATGTTTGTATTGGTATGCCCACCCCTACTCCATAGTATAGTCAAGGCTACTTGAATCAGAACAATTTAAGATCGTTGCAGCACAGAATGAGCGTTTAGCTCGGTGTTCACTAAAGGCTAGCATTATGAACACCACCGTGCAAATGAAGTTCAATAGGCTACTGGTGCATGCAAATTAACTAGTTTGTTGTCATCATAATATAGCCAGTCACAGAGATAAATTTGCCTTTCTAACAGATTTTTATCAGCAGTTAGCTATTAGGCAATCAACTAGGCTATCAATTCATCAACTGTGACATGACATGTTTGCCGCCCCCCCACACAGAATATAAAGCAAATTGTGTCCCTCTGGAAATTGCAAATGCCCCCTCTGCCACTGTACTCTGAAGGTGGATTTGTTTGCAGGTCACATTCTGTTTAGATTGAAATCATCCCTGTGTCGCTAATGATCAAGCTCCTCATTTCTAAAAGCACAGGTTGTTGTAGTAAAATATTCTCTTGGCAGTCATCTTAAATAGTCTATGACTTATCTCAAGGACAGTTCTCTGATCTGTAGTCACCAGTCTTTGTACTGTGTAAAATAAATATTCCTTATCTGTCCCTGCTTATAACCCAGCGACTGAGAATGAGATGTGTCTCCACACTTCTTAATTGAGTCCAGAGTGATCTCTCTATCTCTCGGAGATGATGAGACTGACAAACACAACGCGCCTCTGAGGTGCTCTGAGAAGTAACACTGTCTGCCACTGATGAGCTCAACCTTTCCAGCACCATGGATTGCAAAGCTTCAATTAAATCCAGATTTTCAGAGCAGATTAATCATTTCAGTGATGTCACACGAGGGAGGCTCGAACAACAGGTCTGTAGCCTGCTTCAGTTAAAAAAAAAAAAAAAAAAACTAAAAGTGCACTCGTCCGTTCACTCTGGCAGGATTAATGCCTCTGTCTGTCTCTGTGTGTGTGTAGGCTACATCAGCAGGGCCGAGTCTCTGCTGGTGTGAGTGTTTTTCCCGCCTGCTCGTCTTCCGCACAGCACATCACGAGCTCAGCGGTAACGAACAGCATCTACAAAGGGAGGCGCACTCTCCTTTAGCCCGCGGAGCCGCGCCGACGACACTGGTGGATCAGAGAGCCTGACGCCCCCGATGCTGTCCTGTAATCATCAGGTTACGCCTGAGATGCGGAGCGCGGCTCCCGCAGCAGGGGCAGCGGAGGGACCCGCCTGGCCCCCCTCCCCGGTTCACTCTCCCGCACCATGATAAAAGCTTGTTGCATCAGAGGGAACATTACGCTTCCCTCTGATTTGTGGAGCTGGATATTATCATCTCTTTCAAGACCTGAGCAACACGCGAGTGTGTTATTAGGCTGAAAATAAGCCATAATGTTCCTCTGTCTCTTTTAGCTTAAAAGCTTGACTGAGGCATAGTTATAGCTTTTGTGAGCTATGTCGGTAGCAGGTGGGTAAATATCCTTCATGGGCATGATACTGCACAAATAGGACGCTCCATCTTACGTTTAAAATAGGGCAGGGATACAGTCTGATAAACCGCACAAATGGGCAATGTTCCCCTGATTGATAATGCCCTGAGAAATGATAGTGTTGCAATGCAAACCACACGTAATGTCCTGTCAGGTCTTCCAAAGTGCTTTCATGCAGCGGTATAAAATGTTGAAAAGGGTAACACATAAGTGCGATCACAGACCAAATGGAAATGACTCCTCTTATGCAGAAGGTCAGGAGAGAGGGCGGCGTGCCGTGCGTAGTCTCCGAGTCCTTAATGCAGACAGGCAGACGAGTCCTCCTCAAGCCCCGACAGCTCCTTATCTTCCCAGCACAGCCCCGGAGTGCAGCTATTGGTCCTCTTTTGAGCACATATCACACCCTGCGCCTTTATTCGGAGTTGTACAAGGGCGGTGGCGGTGGTGGGGGTTCCGAAGGGACCGGTGCTGGGACCTATTGGGATCTATCTCCGGTTTCCATCCACAATTTTGAAACCCCATAACACAGTGCAATCCATCATGACCAGGACCCCATCTTTGTGTTTAATGGCACTTCTCAGGGGCTCAGATGGTTCATCCATTAGATTAATGTGGATTCGCACAGACACTGATCATTTTCACATCCTTCTCCCACATATTCTTCTATTATTATTATTATCATATTATAGCTAGATTTGGTCTCCTGCCACCTGCGCAACTGAGAAAACAGAATAACTTCAGGAATTTTCCGTCATTAATATGCAATGATAATATTTTCACTGAGACAAAAACAGGTTTATTTGTATTATTCCCATTAGTGTCGCAACCACGTCATTGCCTAGTGTGGGATTTAGCAGCCTTGGAAAATCACACATAACTGCTATCGCCGCTTAAAACTGTACAGTCCACAATATGTGTTGAAGAAACTTTGTTGTTATATTGAACAACATTTCCTTAAACTAACAACCTTTCCTTTTTTGCCAAAACAGTCATCAGTTTTAACTCGGCTCACTACGGATATGTGTGTGTGCCCTCTGTGTGTGTTTGCAAATATATACCGACTAGTGAGGGACCATATGTGCCAACTATTCCGCCGGTCTCCGAGTCATATTGTGCCAAAGGCGGCATCTGAAGTGTTCCACCAGCCTCTCCAAAGCCCTACACTCAAAGCTCGGCACACACACTCCAGTGTTTTTCAAAGCTCGGCACACACACTCCAGTGTTTTTCGAAGCTCGGCGTACACACACTTCAGTGTTTTCCTTTTCTCCACTCATTTGGGTCAAACACAAACCCAATCCCTTTTAACCTCCTCCTCCCAGGCTCCTTTAATGAAGGCCAATCAGTTGTGGAAGAGGCGCTTCTTTATCGCCGGGCTCTGATGGAATTTGTCAAGGGTGTGCCTCAAATGAGATGCACACAATGGCGCCCTGAATGTCAGCGGCACCAGCAGCCAACGTCTTTGAGCCGGGCTCATTTGTGCATGTCTGTCCTGGGGCCAGAGGAATTTCAATGCCCTTTAGAGAGATGATGTTGTCACACAGTGTCATTCTTAAATTGGAATACTCACCCCCCCCACACACACCCCCCCAACTCTCCATCCCGCCCCTACACACACACACACACACACTCTTTCTCTCTCTCTCCCTCTCTCCTTCTTCCCTCCCTCCCCGTTGTTTGGACCTGGCGTAAGTTGCATTAGCATTTTGCTGGAAACCGCGAGACATTTTGCCACCGTGAATTCTGACAGATTTCACAAGCTCAATTTTTACTTGTGCCCCCAGGGGGAGAGACACGGCTCACCATCTGTTGATAGCGAGACGAGCGCCTCCGTAAAAGACTGTTATTTCTGCCATTGCTATTCAGGATGCCCTTGTGGTTCTTCAGTGGGAAAATTATGCGAGGATTGTATCTGATTTACAATGTCTCCGAGATCCAAACAATTAATCACCCGAGCACCACGGGCTTGCAGAGCTAAAGTTTTTCTCAGAAATCTCAACTGTTAATTCCCTCTGTAGGGTAACAAAAAAAACCCTGTTTCTGAGTTGGCCTCCATGCAGAGATTTAGCAGTGTTTTGTTCTAGAAACGTTCACACATATGCACCCACGCACGCACGCACACACACACACACACACACACACACACACACACACACACACACACACACACACACACAAGGTAAGCAGCCTTCCACTACATGTCTGTGCTTATCTAGTGATCTGTTTGCCCTTTGACCCCTGTAGTCCTTGAGCTCCGTCTCCACACAAGAGCACAAATGATATTCCGGTCTCTGCAGCTCTGGTCAGCAACACATTCAAATGAAGACGGAGAGGAGGCAGTGAAGCAGGAACACACATTAGCACAGTATCTGCCCTGGCATGTAGGCAGCATCAACTCATTCTGTAGTGCTCGCGCTTCCATATCGCACTCTCGTCTCTCTGTCAGACACGGCCCGTGGTTTCTACATGTAGACTGACGGAGTCGGCTGTCTCCTGTGGACTCTTTTTCATTGGTCCAGCGGCTGGGCTGAGAGGCTGCAGTTCATTACCAGGCGAGTGATTGTGTCTTTGCTGCGAAGGGCTGATTTCAATCTCCAGTCAATGGGCCGCTATTAAGTTAGATTGCGGAGCGGTACACCAGAATAGTTAGATTTGTCTCCATTTTTGCCAGTTTAGCACCTTCCTTTATGAAGCGACGCATCGATTAGATGGCATTTCTGAGGGTGTAAGCACAAAGTTAATTGTCTGCTCTCTTGAATTGTTGAAGGCCGTTGCCACTCTAATGGAGCCCGGTGAACGCTGCATCCATCTCATGTGCATCCCAAATCCGCTCACGCCAGAAAGGATCTCAGAACTGAGAAATGAAGAACTCTGGGAAAAGAAGTGCAACAGCTGGCTCCATCTCGGCCCCTTGCACTTCCTTCTAATCTCTTAATGAGGAACCTCCATTTGTCTGATCCATTGGGTGTTTTCCGAATGCTAACAAGAAGCCTTGTTTTGTCTTTGAAGGATTTGACTTGGCAGGGTTCAGTCCTACCAAGCAAGAATCCTTGAGGATCCTTGACTTTGAGAAACAGCCCCTATGTACATTTAATCAAGTTTTAAGAACAGCAACAGTATGCAGTTGTTTGTCTGTTTTTACACACAAGTAGGCATATCTGCAAAGCACACCTTTTATACCCACAATTTTGCCAACTGTAGCACAAAAAGACATAAATTAGCCTGCTCTTTTCATTGCCAAATCATTTTGACATGTATTGTTGCATGTACTGTAGTAAGACTAAAAGTCCCTTTACTGTTGCTTTTACTGCAGCCTCCCCCCTCCCCTCCACCTTGACATGCTCAAAGACACCTCCACCTGTGGTTTATGTTCCCTGCCGCTTGCCTGTGCCCTGACGGCACTTTCTGCTGATGCTGTGCCACACAGGCCACTGAGAGTGGGCACCACTCATAAATACGAGCATCTCCGGCTGCGGCATGTCCCGTCGCTCCGCGCCCGCCTCGGGGGGATACAGACTACCTCGGCCCTGATGTGTTTGGCTGCCCCTCGCCAGGGACACGACGCGCGCACGCCACTATTTACAACGTGCACTCAGACAATCGAGACAAGGTTGTTTTTCCGACGGCTGCCACATTTTACTTTTCTTTACGGAGCGCGCCGGGTAGGGCCGCGGCGCCGGCTGAATGCTGATGTCATCCAAGTCGAACGCTTCCTCTTCTCTCTCCTCCTCCAGCTCGCCCCGAGCCTCCCTGCTTCGGCGTGAATGCATTAATCATGGCGCAGGAGTTAAATGGGACTGCAGGCATCTCTGTTATGAATTGCACAGGAAAAGGCATAATTAGTTTGCCACAGATCTATTTTGCAGTCTTGGTGTATTCGTCGGAAGGCGTCCAGGGCGCAGATTGCTTTTCTGCAGGATTAATTATCAGCTGTTTGGACTCTAGGCGCTGTTGGTACTCAACGTGAGCGCGTAAGGGAAACCCAATAAAGGCCAACAGAGTGACAGTAAACCAGCCGCTCCTGCAATTGGACCCTGTGAGCATTGGCCCACACTGCAGTGTCCGTCTGTCTGTCTGTATGAGGACCTAAATGCCGTCTCTTGAACTCAGCCAACCCCACGACTGCTCCTCAGACGACACATCCACATGGCCATGATGGTGGGGGAGTCTCAGGAAGACATCCCATCCCATCTCCTCCAGAGACCAGGAGACTGTGCACTCTACAGTCAGTTTCCCTTTAGCTACTGTCTACTTACCTATATTATATTATGCCGACACATGGGACTACTTCTTAAAGAAATGTTGCCTGGCAGCGCTATGACAGGTTTGGTTTGTAATATTCTGATTGGATGGAGGGGGGTGTCCAGCTGACAGCAGACTCCCAGGCAACATCAATTAACATTGCTTAGTGAATCATCACCTAAAGAGATCATGTATTTTACTGACATAGAGAGGGCTGTGTCAGTATATCTGGTATGGCTTCATGTTATGATGTCTATCATTTTAATTTCAGGGACAATATTTCTCTCCGGCTGTGCTATGTTTTTTTCCAAACCCAAAAGGATGACGGGAAGCTTTGGACTGTAAGCCAAATGTGGTTCTGATTCTTATCAATGCCTTTGTCATTGCTTTGGCTGAGCTGAAGATGCCATTCCTCCCTGATCACAGAGAGCCTTAAGGGGAGACTTGTTCCTTTTCATAATGAGACAAATATAGATGTGTATCTAATGTTTTCATAAACTCTTTGAGCAAATGAATAGTGCTTGACATGATGAACATGTCACACGTGATGCATTACTCTTCAAAGCAGCGTACAGTAATAGGTTTGGAGGGCAGCACTCTTAACTGGTGCATGTGGACGCAGTGTGATCCATCAGTGTTTGGAGAAGCTAATGCTACCCTTCATCACTCAGGGAACGGGCTGTCCTCACTGACTCCAGTACAGCGCTACTCCACAGTGCTGCTTCACCGTCCAGCGATTACATTCAAATGCGTCCTCTACTGCCACGTTGGGCTGCGTGCGGACGGACACACGCGTCCTCAGAAGCACTCGGGAGGAAAGAGAGAACAGGCCGTCGTGACACGCTGCGCTTCTGTTCCAAGTTGGAGTAGCAGAGCTCTTAATGTGGGAAACAGACGGCCGTGTGATCACTTCGGCTTGCGGTCTGCTTTTATAAGGTGAAGTACAGTATATAAGAGGTTCTGTATGAGCCATGGAAATCGGTGTCTTTCAAAATGGAGCACTTGCCTCTGTCACATGATAGCTCAAGGCTATCTCAGCCTTCAACACCCTCACGTCTTTTCCTATTTGTGTGGCCTTGATGTATAATTTACCAATGCGGTCGTTCACGCCTGAAATTAAAATGCGTCTCATATGCAGAGTATAGATTTGATTGGAACCTGATTGCATTTACATTTTGTTATTGACACTTCTCCCATTACAGACTTGTCAAATTGCTGCTATGAGATGGGAGGTTCACTGATTAGCCTGTGAAGAGGCTGCTGTACATACCCGCCATTCCAGAGAGGACCGTGTGAGTCATTGTGACTGCGGAATTATCATGCAAGGTGTGTAGCATGTTCTGTCGGCCAAGCCCCCCCACGGTGAAGTGCGCCCTGCTGGAAGGGTTAACACATTTGCCTCCTTTATTAGCTCACACTCATTGTGAGGCGAGCCCTGTGGCTAGGAGCTCCTATGGTGTGTGTGTGTGTGTGTGTGTGTGTGTGTGTGTGTGTGTGTGTGTGTGTATAGATATGTCTGTGTGTGCATGCCATGGATATGTATGTGTATATGTGTGTGTGTGTGTGTGTGAGAGAGAGAGAGAATATGGCCCTAATCTCTCACGACCCCATCAAACGGCCATTTTGTGGTCTGTGCGGTGAGTAAATCATATTAGGCCGGCGGTATGGGACTGCAGTGGAGTGAGTGGCTCTAAAGTACAGATCGGTCGTTTGAACTCTGCCGCGCCCTCTCTCTCGTTAATCAGCGGGCGAGACGCGCCTCCCGCCGAACCACTTGTCCTCTCGCCGCCGTCCAGAAATCCCGAGTCCAGATAGCCGCGGCCGCTCCCACGCGCTCGCCCCTCCCGCCAACAATCCCAGCGCTCCGCCTGGCGTCCGTGCCGCGGCTGATTGGCAGAGCTGGATGCTTTATGGAGTCTGAGCCTGGTTTGCTGCGGCGGCCAACTCTCCTTCGGCTTCTGCCAAGTTTCCACAATATCTCCGCCATTCCTCCACCCAAACCTCTCTGTCTCTCTCTCTCTCGCTCTTTCTTTTTCTCCTTGACTACAGTAGCTCCTTCTCACCTCCTCTTTCTCTCTGTTCCTCCAGAGATCTGGTGTGTTCCTTCCTGCCGCTCTTTAACAGGAAAGGAAGCACATTCCTGCCCCCCCTCCCCTGTGGGGGAACACAGCCTTCCCTTCAACCTCTCGCTGGTCGCTGAACCTGAATCGATGATCGCTCAGCATCTGAGCACCACTTCTACAGGTGCATAATTGGCACCTGAGTGACTCAGGAGGTCCTCCCCCTTGTGTGTGTGTGTGTGTGTGTGTGTGTGTGTGTGTGTGTGTGTGTGATGCTGTCGTGGCGGGGTGTGTTGTGGCTCCTCTCTCTAAATTGCTCCTTGGAGATCCCTGACTGTATATGCACTGCTCTGTGTGTGTGTGTGTGTGTGTGTGTGCAATTTGTCCTACCTGAGTGCTCCTGGTGCCCCAGGAGAGGCTCTCTAAGTGTTAAATGACCTGTGTGACCCCTCGGCTAATCCGGCGCTAGCCGTGGTGACAGTATGGAAGGCGTGCGTCTCCGCTGGGGCTGGTGCTGGGGCTGCTGGATTATGCTAATTCATGGTGATGGGGTTTCTCTTGTGGCATCATTTAAGCGTCGGCCTCTTCCCAACCTTATAAACCCACCCACTCCCCCACCCCCAACACACACACACACACACACACACTATCTCTATCTCTATCTCTCTAGCCCTGTGTATTTCTGTCTTACACCCTCTGCTTGTTTATCTCTCTCTCTATGTGTACAGCCCGCTCATGAAAACACACACCTATATATTCTCTATATGGCCACAAAATAACCAGGAAATGCTGACACACACACACTGCAACATAGCAATCTAATCTACAGCACACATTTTACTACTACTACTACTACTGCAGTAAAGAAGCCCATTACTTTGTGTATACAAGACTGCTGTTCATCTGGGTGAGTCTGATCAACATGAGCACAGACCCCTCCAGCATGGCAGGACCACTAGAGCAAGACCTTATTAGCTGCACTTTAACATCCCACGGCTGAGACTCGCACTGAGAAGCTCTCGTGGTTTCTCAGAGTTCAGCAGAAGGCTGCCCATCTCCTTCGGCCTTTGATCTGTGGATCTGTGGTTGAAGTTCTCCACCAGTAATTTTAAAGCACTGAGAGCACACTGGAATTAGTGTGATTGGAAATAGCAGTCCGCTAATGCTGTCCGCTATGTGAGTTTTGAGGTATTGCGAGTGCCGTTGGCCTGTGGTGTTGAGTTTGTTGTGTGGTGAATGATCGGAGTGGTCTCTTCTCCTGGTACTGTATATGGCTCACTCCAGCTCTCTCAGAAGGTGGCAGCAGTGGTCTCTCCTCAGGCATTTTTCTTCTCCCTTTCTCTTATTTGCCTGTTCCCTCCCTCTCCCCCTCTCTTTTCTTTCCTCTTGAAATGAAATGGTATTCTTCCCTGTTGATATCTTGCTTGATGAAAAGACAAAGGAAGTAGGGAAATAAAAGAGGAAGAAAAAAAACCCCACGTCCAACAACAACTGAAAAAAGTAGCCTGAGAAAATACCACATAAACAAATTCAATCTCTGAGGGGTACCCTCCTCTCTCAATACGCTCATGCGCCGTGACAGCAATAAGGCACAAAATCGGTTTCATTTGTCTGCGCTATCTATTTTAAAGACGGACTAAATGAAGATTGAGAGGGGAGGCCAAATGTGTACAACAACAGCGATAAATAGGAGGGGGAAACACACTGCAGCAGGGGAACAGGAGCAGAGGTGAGGAAACAGGAAACGAGGAGAGAAGTGATAACTAGAGACAAAGTGAGAGAGAGAGAGAGAGAGAGAGAGAGGGAGAGAGAGAGAGAGACAGTGAGACAGAGGGAGAGGGAGAGAGAGATAGAATAGAGCGTCAGAGGAAATCACAATCATTAATTAATACGGCACAGAGTGAGAAGTGGATTGATTCATCTCCCATTTTCCCATCACACACACACACACACACACACACACACACACACGGCGCCGGGTGGCGTCTTGGGGCAGGCATGGGTGGAGGACTATCGTGCCAATCCAGCTCCAGTTTAATTGCTTCTAACTGTTGGAAATGTCATGTAGTAAACATCCAGGGGGAAATCAAGATGAATATGTATCAACTCTCTCCTCTGCCATCAAAATAGAGTCTTTTTTCATCATTGTAGTTTCCCAAAGCAGAGCTCATGAATCTGTAATATGAGTTCAATGTATGTATGAAAACATGTCATTAAAACAGTAGCTGCTGTTTAGTTGAGCACGTCAGCTCTAAAGATGGGGTGTCTCTGTGAGCGATTGCTCTGGCCTCGCCGACTGTCGGTGTCATGAATAGGCATGGTGGTGGCGTGTCAGAGGGCTGTCATCCGGGTGACAGCTGGCTCGCGGAGCTCGGTGAGAGGCAGGGACCGCCGCCACTGGAGCGTATCCACCACCAGCAGCATCACCCACTCCCAGTCAGTGCCCTCCCCCCAACCCCACCTCCACCCTAACACCACCACCCCATGCCCCCCCCCCCCCAGGCTCAGCGTGGCACGGCTCCCCCAGACGTGTGTGCTGCATATGGGCCTGACCAGCCGTGGCAACCCGGCCTGCCCAATTACAGCAGTCGCCAGCTGGGCCCCAGCTCTGCTACAGTCTCCATGCTCCACCGACCGACAGGCCGGCCGACCGACCGACACCACCCTCCAACGCCAACCGCCCGCCCGCCACCGGGGTGGTCAAACCCAGACGAACGCCACTACTTTCTCTACCATAATCCATCTCCCCATCTCTCTCTTTCTTACTCTCTTTCACTTTCTTTCTTTCTTTTTTTCTCTCTCTTTCTTTTTCTCCCTCTCTCTCTCTCTGACTCTGTCTGTCCGCTGGCGTGGCGGTGGTGGTGTTTACGGTAAGTCGGAGGCATCCATCCCGGGGAGAGGGTTTGTGGTGACACATTTGGGATGTGCTCATTGCAGTATCACCATCAATCTGCGCTGGCATCATCTTGGCAGCGCACGCGCGTGCGTGCATGGCCCGGAGACGCTGGCATCAACACTGGCATCGCATCTCCTCCTAACTCACTCTCTGACTCCGTGTCAGAGAGCTGGCCTTCCGTCAGCAATGGCATTAATGGAAGAGGCTAAGAACGCTGCATCTGTTTGGCATGTCATTAAATCTCTCGCTCTCTCTCTACGCTATACTTTCATTTTCTGAATGTTAATTAAAGTTGCGTGCAGCACACACGCACAATCAAAGTGGATGCTGGAGAGAATTATCCTGATTATTCATTACTGCCATTTATGTATCGAAAAACAATCTCAGAGACACACATCAGACACATTCACTTTGAACTCAATGCACTCAGTGCTGGCGGAATAACAACATTGTGAAGCAGTCCACATACCGGTATTCTTTTGCTAATGTTGTTATTTTGAGTGGTGTTGTAATGCTGTCTCAATGTAGGCCTACTACATTCAACCATACTGTATATTTTATTTGATTTCAAGTAGGTGTTTGCCTACGTTAGCATTACTGTGTGATTTATCAATGCAAAGTCTATGATTGAAATGAGTACAGCCCTGTCATACAGGACTGAGATCTGTGTCACCCGCTGAAATACTACAGGCCATTAAACATGATTTTTATGGGCAAAATCAAATCTATACTTCTACGCTTCAAAGTCAGAAGTCACTGTGTGGTACCATTCGGAAAACCTTGTCTCATACAATAAAATCCACAAATGTAGTTTTCACTGAAACGCACGTTTTAATTATCTGCAGCATGTGTAATAAGCTTTCCTAGTGGCCTTTTCCATCTGCACCAAGGGGACGACCGCGGCAGAATCTCCTTTCTTTTGTTCCAGAGGGCAGCCATGTTTTACTCGGTGATAAAATGGCTGTCAGGAGGTTGGTTTGGTTTGGTTTGGTTTGCGCGGGCGGGCGGCTGTGGCTGGTCGTAAGTGCCAGAGAGAGCCGCTGTAAGGTTGTGAGGCTCAGATCCATCAGCTGATTTATGTTATCTCCTGTGCATCGCCCATGATCATTTGGCTGTTGCTTGAGGGGGCAGTGCTATTTTTTTTTCTTCTAATTTCTTTAAAAAAGGGTGTTGGATTAAAAAGAAAGAAAAAAAAAACATTGACTAAATTAAGAAATGCGACACAAATGTAGATTACCATGAACACAGCTGCTGTTTTTGAATTGAAAACCCTCCCTCTCCCCCGTGCCAGTGTCTTTCATTTACCATTTCAATCTCCGAGCGTTTCCGTTCTGCCCAACGGACGCCACCGCCCCAGCGCATCCTCATCGCTCTCCTGCTCCGCAGCGCTCTGCCCCTCCGCTACCGTCTCCATGACATCCCCCTCTTTGCCCATAACCCCCCCTCCGAGTTCCATCTCCGGCTCCACACCTCAGCTCCCCTGCCTGCTCCCAGACGAGGCCCGAGCTCCCTGCTGGCCGCGCCGCTGCTCGGCCGCGTGTCTCATGTTGTCCTGTGTGTCCTGTGCGCTACCCCGTAGCTGTGGCCGCCGCCGCTGGGTTTGTTTGTATGGGGTCTCCGTGAAGCCGGAGAGGTAATTTAGGCGGCTGTGTGTCATTGGCTTCGAGTCTCGGAGGAGTGCTGCAGCAATGGCCGCCCTCCCGCAACGTTCCGGAGAGAACGTCACGTGGACATGTCTCTCAGGGCCTGCTGGTGAGGAACGGGAGAAACAAACATGGCTATTGTTTAGATTTGACATTACATGTCAGAAGACATGCTGCACTCCCATCCGTGGGGAATGCAGCAGGGCAGACCTCGCTATGTGTACTGTGGGAGTCATGCGCTCCATAGTGTGTGTGTTGTAGCTGTAAGTCATCAAGCGAGGGGGGGAGGGGGGATTGGGGGGGGATCAACAAAAGGACATTTACAACATACAAGCCTTTCTTTGCCAACCTACTGCAGTAATAGACCTCTGAAGTTCACCTACAAAAGAGAACCGAAACTGCCATCTTTGCCCATATAAGTAGATCCAGTTCAAGGCAGATGAAGAATGCTATCAAAATGGTCTCCTTGGTTGACCGATATGATCCATTGTAGTAGAGCAGGTAAAAACGTCATGCTGGCTTGCGAGAATAGTTCTATATTCTGGATGTTACAGCAGACCTCCAAGCTCAGCATGGCACAGTGTTACAAAGTCAAGCCAGAGGTCACAGATTGACACATGGTACATGGTGTTGCTATAATGTGCTCCTGAGGGACATATTATCAGTTACAATAGAGTGCAATAGTCAAGTATTGGGTCTCATAGGCTGTCTCTACCCCTCCCTTATGCAGCCCTCAGGTTGCAACGGTGTTGTGCTAAGGCAGCGGTGGCCAACCCGCGGCTCGCGAGCCACATGCGGCTCTTTGCCTCCTCTCGTGCGGCTCACGGCTGCTCAACTGATGTTCTCACTTCTCCTCGGACCTAAACGTTTTCCTTTTGAAATAGCCTTTATTTCCGGTAAATAAAAAATAATTTCAGAATTTGATAGTAGCCTATTGCCAAAAGTAATTATTAATAGTTAACAATAATTGTACCGTCATGATATGCATAGGAATTGGCCAAAACGAAGCAGACGTGTTTATTCTTCAGCCAGGTTTAATGCTAGGCTACTGTTGCAATCAGGAATACCCTGAAGCTAATCATAAGTAGAAGGAACACGTGCCATTGAAAAGGACCATTTATTGTTTTGTAGCATAACCCCTCTGGTTATTATGTCAAAGTAATCAAAACAAAAGCACTCTGAGGTCGCAAAACTCCGCCTCGCGCATCCTGCTTAACATCTCGCGCGTCCGCTTAACAAACAGACAAACCCCGATGAAAACATAACCTCATTTGCGGAGGTGATATGTTTCTAGCCTACACATTAGTTTGGTACTTGGTATGCCACGGATTCATAAAGCTTCAAACCTGAACATTTCCTACATACTTTTGCAAGTAGGCTGGTAATGGCTATAGACGTCAGTCACTCGTTTTCTTTTTGTTTATTTTCTTTTTAAAAGTTAACTGAACACTTGACATTGCATTATCAGGTGTTGGAGCATTGCTCATGCCTATAAGTCATTCAGTGAGGGGGGATTTGATGTGTGTCTGATCTTTTTTCATTTTCCAATGATCATTTATCAATGATCATTGAGCATCTGCCAAGTGTCTTACTTTAAATGAAAAACAAAGGAGCTATAACTGTAGGCCTAATGTTGTGCTGTTGTAGTATGGACGCCTTTTTTGTTGTGCGGCTCTTTTGACTTTTGTGGATTTTTTTTTGGCTCTTCATGCTAGACTGGTTGGCCACCCCTGTGCTAAGGTCTTGTGTGGACCAGTGACAACGCTGGCAATTTAAACAGCCAAACGTGCACATTCTCAAACACATGTGCGCACATTCAGGTGATGGAAAAAAAACAAGATGTTATCCACCAAAAGCAAGGTGTTTGTTAACCTCACAGCCAAACCCACATATCAATCTCCTCAATGGCACCCCTGTCTCGCCCACGTGTCTCCGGACTTCTGAGCGGAGCGCTCGTTATTAGCCGATGTCCGGGCAGACCTGCGCTGCCCTCTCTCGTCCGGCCCCGGTCTTAATCTTCAGTGGCCCTCTGGCCCGAGTCATCCATCACCAGCAGCCAGTTTGATTAGACGTCCAGAGGCGGCCGACTCTTTAAAGGCCTGACAGGCCTGGCTGCCTGGTGTCTGCCTCTATGACGGCTGTGTGTCGGGGGGCTGTGATGGATCCCTCTCCTCCCCTTCCCTGGAGACGGAGCGTCGCCTCGCTTTTCCTCCCATGTCTCCTGCATAGATAGTCCCTTTGACACGACTTGTTTTGGGTCCCTGCTCTGAGCTGTAATTGATTTCGCTCTTCTTTTGTGACTCTTCAATCTCTCTCACTCTATCCTCTCTCTCTCTCTCTCTCCATCTCTCCTTTTTCCTGTTTTCTCCCTGTCTGTCCCACCCTTTTCTCCAGGGAAATGACTGAATAAAAACTACAGAGCATGATGTTTATAGGCAGGTGTCCACCCTGACAGATGGTCAAAGGCAGCATTATCAGAGGCTGATGGAGGCGCTGAATGAGCTGCTTAGGCTGGGAATGGGTTCCTGAACGAGATGGCCCAACATATGGGAGGGAATGTTCTGGGCCCATAGTGGAGAGAGATGTGGAGCTTCAGGCTGATGGGTACGAGTACAGAAATACAATGGAGTCGCCAGTAAGGCCAGAGGAATTAAATGGGATTTCAAATGGTTAGAATTGATCTCTTAAACACTTAGTTTAAAGTTCCTAGTATATGAAGTTATTGTAAGTATAGTATAGTGTAAGTATAGTAGTTAATTTGTGTATGAATATAATGAAGGCTCGCTTGAACTGATATTCATGTCATACAAAAAGTGTTGATTTGCAATAATCTGTCTATGTAAAATACAGTATATTTAAGTTCATTGAGAAGGTATACTGTTATACTGCATGTAGAGAAACAGAATCCACCATGGAGCTGCTTCACCACAGATGTCTTTTCTCTACATACAAATCGAAGCGAAGGAGCTTTTCATGACACATCTAATAGATCCATTTTCACAAATTCCAATCCCTCAAAAGTTGTTCAGATGCTTCCTAAACGACAAACTAACAAATCAGCCAATTTGCTGCAAATGTGCAAATCTCTCCATCAGTAGTGTGACTAGATGTTTTGTAGCTGTTGACTTTGGTGCTGGTAAATGAGTTGTGCCACACCAGGGCTCTTCACATCCTTTGCCTGGCTACGTGAGCATTGTCACCGTGTGCTAGTGGGTCGTTAGCGCCTCCCGGGACTCCTGTGGCTAATGACAATAGCGCTTATCTAACCTAATAACACATCACATGACCTACTGAAGGATGCTTTTGGGAAGAATCTCATTTACAGGCTTATCCACTTTATCTCTTAAACCGGCTAAGGAATACAGTGGATGAGTTTGCCTCCCTGTACAGTTCCAGGGCATCTTCATGCCTTAATGTGACAGGACAGTGGAGAGCGAGAAACAGGAGAATGGGAGAGAGATGGGGTGGGATCGGGAAATTATCTGGATCGAACCGGACTAGAACCCGGGTCCCTGTGTGTGTGTGGTCCCACATCTGGTGCGGATGCTGTAACCAGTTGTGCTACAGAGCCACTGAACATGTCACTACCATGCTGAAAAAAAAACAGCCTAACCAGCTTAAGGCGGTTCGCTGGATGACCAGCATGAGCTTTTTTTTCAGTAGGGTAATGTCTGATTTGTCCAACACAACAGCTGACAACTGAAATGCAACTATGCGCAAAGTACATTTAAAAAGGGAGCTGACTGAAGCCATGTTTGCAAGGACTTTTTCTTTGTGTGTGTATGTGTGTGTGTGCTTCTCCTGTCTATCCCTGATTTCGTCTCTCTCCATCTTTCTCTCTACTATTTCCCTGGAAACCTGTTTTCAATTTTTTCCCCCCACATTTGCAAAGATTGCCTCTCCGCCTGCCTGGGGTTTCTAATTGACAGCAAGGCAAACAGGAAAGTTCGCCTTAAAAAAAAAAGAGTCAAATGTAAATTTCCTGCTGCTTTCCCTGCGTGTGTTTTTTCACCTGCCTTGATGGAGAATTTGTTATGGAAATTCACGGTGCATTAGCGTAACCAGCAGGGGCCAAGAGTTGAAAATAATGAAACCTGCTGGGAGGGAAGAGCTTTTCCGCTTCCTTATTTATGAACTAACAAATATATATATTTAAGGGTCAGCCTATTCCACTCAATTGGAATTCACCTCCGTTTTAGCAATTTTCTGCCATAAGAATCGGGCAATTCTACGATTCTGAGGTTCTGTCACCCCAAGACTAAGAACCTCTCTTTAGTAAAGTGGATCTCTTGGGATAGTCCAGGCCAGATAATGGGGAAAAAACTTGAATGCTAAAATATTGGCTGTCAAGAAAATGCAAATTCCAACAAGCCGTTATTGCGTGAAAAATCCTCTGATGGTCGCAAACTGACGAAAGATGTTACACCTGATCTGGAGCCAGCCAACCAGAACTCCTACTTGATTGTGCTTGGGCTTAATAAAACGCTCCTAGTCCTAGGCCATCTGTCAAACATTCCTGTTGCACATCCTTTCTAACACAAGAGCATCTCAAGTAGGTGCACTTCTCATTCACTTTATACATTTGCACCTGCTGTCAGCCACACACAATGTGTGAATGAGGAGGCACCTGTATCAAGTCAAAAGGGTAGGCTACTGCTGTGTATGGTGGAAGGATTAGTATGTTGCTAAAGTCCTTGCCTTTCATAGTCCAAAAGAGTGAGAGTGTGTGTTTTTTTGGCATAAGCCTTTACTGGGCTGAAGGAGGTTCAAAGATTTCTCTCTCGCTGGCTTCTCTCACTTTGTAGACTTCATTAACGCCTTGGCTGAAGTTTGAGCTCTATGTGAAGTGGAAATGAGGCAAGCCATGAAAGTTCTGCTGTCAGGTGAGGATATGGCCTCCTGATTCCCCTCTGAGAAACTAATCAGAGGTAAATCTCTCAGGTAGGCTATGTAAGGACCCACTCTCTCGTCTGGCCTAGTGGCAGAGACGCGGGCCGCTGTGGAAATAAATGTACTGCAATAAAGATAACTGAGTCTCCAGCTAAGACCGCAACGTTCTGATCATTATCGCGGGCTGTGGACTTGGATTATTATGTTTGTTACAGTACTGCTAAAAATGCTCAAATTCTGAAACTTCTGTACAATGGCCTGCAGGAACCATTTCAGATGAATGGCTGATATTTTAATGTCGATCTGTGACTGACAATAAATGGCAAGAAAATAAGATCAGCATTTATGGCGGACTTGGCCTCTTTTTTCGAATGATTTAGAGAGACTACTCTTACTTTATGACAGGCTCATAACATGTTGTGTTTTTCCCCATATTTACAAGCTTTTGTGAACCTGTGAAACCCTGTAGTGAAAACTAAAACTATAACTACTCTCAAATTTAAGACACAGTTATAAAAGCAGTAAAGAAGACAAATGAATCCATAAAACTGGCTGCTTTTTCAATTTATTTTCAAACCATGTCTTGTGTCTCTGTGTTCTCAATACTATTTCACTGAAGCCTCAGACGCTAGGCAGCGAGACAGTTGTTTTCCAGCAGCTTGGCATCATTCTCAGTGGCCTCTTTCCACCAAACATGCAATATGCACTGGAGGTTCTCACGAGGAAGTCTGTTGGTTGCTACGGAAACAACTAGGCAGCTGGGGGGTGGGGGGTAGGGGGGCTACACAACTCTGCTCAGTGTCTGCTAGATACAGTCTTTAAACTTGTGTGTGGAATTTTCTTGAAAACCTTGTAGGACTATGAAAACCATTTTTTGGACTATGAAATAAATTGGGAGAAAAACTGACAGTGTGTTTCACACTGTGACCGGGTGACCCACTGGCTCCCCCCGGCCCTGTAAAAAAGGTCGAACTCTGCTTCTGTTCCAGTCATCGATACCTGAGCTGGTGTGTTAGGTGTCTATAGATTACTGATGCCTAGCTGGTCATTGTGGTGGTCACAAGTAACCCATCAGTGGTCCTTTGCCCACTGTCCTTTTAATACCTTTTTGTCCTTCATTGAAAACAATCCAACTCAATTATTTTCATGCTTGTCAGCCTTGTTTCTGCACACACAATACACACACATTCACTCTTTCTCTCTCTTCTCTCTCTCTCACACACACACACACACACACACACACACACACACACACACACACACACAAAACAAGCAATTCTAATAAGATGCAAACTTCTCACTGTTCACACAGCTCTGACTGTTTATTTCTTGTCGCTATCTGCAAATCACTTTGGGCTCAAGAAAGCACAGGTTGCATTCACTTTAATATGTACTGAGAAGGCATTAGCATATTCATGAAATGGCAGCACCCGCCACAGTAATGTTCCCTCAGTTTTCAGCCACTCGCCTAAATTGCAATTAGGCTATTGTAGCCCAATTGTCTTGTATTTTATTTTCATTACAATAAATAAATCATCATGGATGGCATTTGAGCAAATGCATTGCTGATGTTTAAATTTGCTAGGCTAGACTATGTCTGAGAGCAGGGACGAGGTAAACAAATCAGAAAGCAAATGTAAACATCAGCAATGCCTATGTGGTTGACACGGGGGCAACCAGATGTTGTGATAAGCTTGTCACAATTTGGTTGCCAAGGGCAACTGGACAACTGTTAATGTCGAGCCCAGGCTGCAGGCAATGAGCACAGGAAGTTGTGATGATCACATGTAGACTGTATTTCCATGTAAACAAAAACATATGTTCTACTGATGCAAGAGGATGTCCTAATCATTCCATTTTAGGTCTCTGCGTTCGCTGTCTTCTCACCAACCCTAATTTAGGCGAATGGCTGAAAACTGAGGGAACATTTTAATGATGACTGATCCTGACTAATGAAGTCTAATGATGAGCACTAGAAGACTGCAAAACAAACAGGCTTTGCTGCTCGCCCATTAGCGTCTTCCCCCGCAGTCAGCGTCACTTCATATCCTGAAGTTGATTTTCCAACAGGCAGCTTGCCGAACGCCTAATGAGGGAAAATAATAGGCGTCAGGTTTGCAATGTTCCTCAGTTAAATCCAACGTTAATAAATGCATTAGCCTCGCCTGTGTAAACCTTTACTATGGCGGGTGCTGCCTTGTAAATTTCATGAATATGCTAATGCCTTCTCAGTACATATTAAAGTGAACGCCACCTGTGCTTTCTTGAGCCCAAAGTGAAAAAACCCTGTCTTGCATTAAAAATGATAGGCTACTCTTCAACAACATGTGGCTCTGTTTTCTTTACAGTAATGTCATGTTGCAAACCTAATTTAAACATGGGATGCCACCTCTGATAATGTGGTAGGACTTTTATTTTCTGAAGCTGGACTTTTCCACCTCTGATAGCTATTAGGCCATCGTGGTTTTGTGTTTGTTTGTTTTTAGACAACTTTTATGTACTAAGGCAAGAAACTGCAAAGATTCAGCCAGGCACTCAGGTGGATAAAGTTCATGAACGGTGCTCTTGGGGTAGGGAAATTTCCAATGGAGCAAAAAAAAAAAAAGCAGGTCCAAGGCTCAGGTGGATAAAGTTCATGAACGGTGCTCTTGGGGTAGGGAAATTTCCAATGGAGCAAAAAAAAAAAAGCAGGTCCAAGGCACTCAATCAAAAAAAAGGAAAAAAGGAAGGAACGAGTTAAAATGAGGAGGGTTTACACGCCCTCCATGAGGAGAGTTACACGCATTAAAACACTTTATTTCGGAAAGAAATGACACCAGACCTCATTCACATTTAATTGTACAACTCACTGAGTTTATTACGGTATTCACAAAACAATGTCTTTGTGTTTACTGACAAGCTTTACAAACAAAAAATAGGGGCCCCAATGGGTTGCTGTTTCTCGCCCAATTATTGCCTGTATTTGGGATTATGGGAGAAGTTGCATGTCTTCAACTCGACCAATCCTTTCTACCAGTGTATAACGTGGTATGGTTGCTATATTAATGATTTGTTATTTATTTTTAAGGGTACTGAGACTCAGGTGCTGGAGTTTCACCAGTACCTTAACTCCATCAATTCAATTGTCAAAAGGATACTCTAAAAATCTACCACAACCAAAGCTCAAATGGTCTCAGTCTAATAGGAAGAGATCAGATACCAGTTTAAACGGTCAGTGGAAATCCTAAACCCATCCAATAGAGGGGAAATAAAGTCTTACTTTGACCAACCTGAAACAAAATCATAATGACAATACATGGGAACAAAACAAGGGCACCAAGACAGTGAAACTTTGATGAAATGTACAGATGGTACGGGTTGAGAATGCACTTTTCTTTGCCGCACATCGGGAATGCCGCAGGTGCGGCATTTGTAATTAAAACTGTAACCGCAAGGGTGCAACATAAGACCGCCCTAATAACATGCGGGTTCTGACGCGAAGTAACTCAGTCAGTCCAGCAGAGATGCCAGGGCAAAGCTTTGGTCAATAGACCTCTGAAGTTCGCCTACAAATAAGCTACCATCTTTGCCCATATAAGGAGTTACGGTAGCCTATCTGACGATTTTTCCTATGGGAAATTAACATGGGGATTTGGAATTATCACACCTGTTAAACTCTCGCGGGGATGACAAAATCGGAAATTCAGGTGTTTTCCTGAACACGCTTTTGTCCTCTACCTTCGAGAGGAATCTGTGATCTCCGGTACGCGAAGGCGGCAGACTTTGAATTGCGCTACCCCAGAGCTAACTTGCAATGCAACTTGTCATTAAGTTAGTTAGCCAGTTGCTCTGGGGTAGCAAAAATGAAAGTGTGTTGACTTCACGTACCAGAGATCACAGTAAGCTATGCACAAGAAGGCAGAGGACAAAAGTGCGTTCAGGAAAACGTCTTTATTTAAGACTATATCGTCCCCGCAAGAGTTTAACTGGTGCGATAATTCAAAATCCCCATGTTATTTTCCTTTAAGAAAAAATCGCCAGATACCGAATCTCAAAGATGGCATCTTTTTTGTAGGCGAACTTCAGAGGAGAGGGAGAGAAATGCTTATTGGGCCTACCTTCTTTCAATGAAACAGCAGTGTCCCCTTGCCCCCTTCTCACTCTCAATTACTACGGCATAGAAACAAAAAAGCCCATTTCGCTGACAAACTCACGTGTTGCTATTCATGGAAATTACGATGTCTCACATAAATAACGGACCATTTCAAGATTGTTCATGTTGGATAAACATGCTGAGTCCGACACACATGCACCCATGTTGGTAAGCAGGCTGTTAAAGTAGCCTAATGTAACCAAAGAGTATAGAATTACCTTCTATACTCTTTGATGTAACGTTGCATCTACTCATCAACAACCACGGTTGCCTAGCGGTTCTGTTGCCTGATCAGGTTGCTGATCTTGCAACATTCCGACACACACGTCGGTAGCATTCTGTTAAAATTTGCATTTAAAACAGCCGCTCTTGACTCTATCTGGACATCGGCTATGGCCAGGCATAACATTCATTCAAACATCACTTCCGAGTTCTAGCCAGGAGGAACCATCGAAAACAACACGTACCTTAGACTTTTGCTTAAATAACTCATTAACGGTTTTGTTCAGACCTGAAAATGCAACTGTATTTGACAGAGGACAGATGTAGGTCGCTAGTGACAAAATATGAGCTTTCAGTGTGGTACGATGTCTTTGTAAATTACATTTGTTTAAAAAATCCTGTTTCTCCTCCATTGTAATAGACGTGCAGGGTGAACCAGAAATTTGGTGACCTTTGACCTCTAGGATAGCTGCAATTAGCAAAAACGCAAGTTGGCTTGTAAGTTTTGACGTGCTAGACATGAAACTTGGTCTGATGGCTTATGGCCACATGTACAGTAATTGCTGCATTGAGCTAACAACGTTGAGTTGCCGTGGTTACTCCGGCCTACTGCTTGGCCCCCTCATTGCTGCTTGCAGCTATATTTTTTCTTATTTTCTCATTTCAAATTATGAAATGAGAAAATAAAGCACTTTAGGTCAACCCTGTTGTGTTACATTTTCTATACATAACACAGTGTTTACAGTAGCCCCGTTTACATGGACACTTCTATTCCGATTAGAAACTGAAAAATAGCGGAATAAAAAATCGTCATATAAACACCTCAATCGGAATGAAAATTCTGATCTGATCAGTATTGTAATCGGAATAGAAGAGGTGGTGTAGTCTGTTCCTATTCCGAATGAACGCTCATGTATACGGTCATTCGGATTGACCGTATATCTTCCCAATGAAAAGTAGCAAACAACGGCTATTCCGATCAAAGATTCTAAAGCGCTAACAAGCGGCTGATCGGAATAGAAAGTTGCCCATGTAAACAGACGGCGCAAAAATGTTCAATCAGAATAGTTTAATCGGAATGACAAAAAACTGTCCATGTAAACGGGGCTACTGTTTCAAATTGAGTTCTAGAATGCTTTCGGGCATCATCATTTGGAATCTTCTCAACATATTCTAGAACATATTAAGTTGAGTTCTAGAATGTACCATCATTAGAATGTTGGTTAAAGTAGAATCCTGAGGTAAAACCCTGAATCAGTTGGACCTGGCTACACCAGAGATAACACTGAGAGAGAGCTTTCTGCTGGAGATTTCACAAATTATTCATTGATTCACCTATTTGATATTGGCAATCCTGCCAAGGACAAAGGAGGAGTGTATTTTTTCATATTGGCCGAAGATGGAAGTGAGAAGTGAAGCTAGAGGAGAGAATGGTTGCTTCTTGGGAGCCATGAGCGCCCTCTTGAACGCCATCAGACACCGGCTAAGACCAAAGCGAAGACGACAGAGGACCAAGAACCACCGGATCTGTTGCAACTCTGCTATGGCCAAGAGAAAGTCGGCAAAAGAGAGAGAACCAACCTGGGCCTATTCTGGGCTTAACGCCAAGCCGAGCAAACTAAACCGTATTGCTAACGGCACACCTACTAACGCAGAACTCCAGGAAAGACTTAAGTCTTCCGTGCGGGCTTTTGAAGAGAAGCGCAAGCCACGCTGGGTGGTTCTCCAGCCTGCTGAACCAGCGGGTCAGGCAGAGGTAATAATGGAGAACACTGAGGCTGGAGAGGACCCTGCTAAACAACCAAGGGATATGGCAAGCATGAAGAACACTCAGCTTGGAGAGAATCCTCAGCATGGTGAATTGGATCTTCGGGCTGATGAACCAGCAAGTAAGAACACAAAAAGCATAACTTAGGCTATAACTTTAGCTAGTTTATATAATAGAATATAGAATAACATGGATCATTCCTGGCCACAGATACACTTTTAAACCTTTCCTAACAGTTTTGGTTGTGGCTAATGCCCAAATGTGGAGGGAGATGACCAGACAAGATGGTCCTGTCCTGGTCCTTGCAGTAAAACATTTTAGTTATTCCAAGCACAATTAGTGGCTAGGCCTACTTGGTAGTTGTTTTGAACCAAAGGCTCAATTTCAATGGAGATCTTTAAAGTAGGGTCAATCTATGTAAAGAAAACCAAGTCACTGACATTGATGAGTGACTTGAATGACAAAATGAGTGAATATTGAATGTCACTGTTGTAATTGTCACAGCTGGCCCTGACTCCATTTACCCTGTCCCATCTGACTGGACTCTTGAACACCTCATGGAGAATCTTAAGTCATCAGCAGACGATGACGAGGGAGACCAAGGTATGACCTTGCTTAAACTAGAAAATGATCCTTAGAGCAGCTTTAACCACAGTAAGCCCAAATGATGTACTGCACTGTATCTGTACTGTTTACCTGATACTGACAATGAGTGAATGTCAAATGTTGACTTGAGTGTTGGTGGTGTTGGTGTTTTTGTCACAGCTGGCCCTGGCTCCAGTTCCCCTGTCCCATCTGACTGGACTCTTGAACACCTCATGGTGAATCTGAAGTCATCGGCAGACAAGGAAGAGGGAGACAAAGGTATGACCTGGCTTGAAACAGGAAATGATCATTGGAACCGCTTTAATCACAGTAAGCCTAAATTAATCTTTGACAAATCATCAAATGTCAATGTCAAGGATTGTGTCTACCTTATTGTGGTTAAAATATATATAAGGTTTAGTTTATACGTAAACTAAACCTAACCTTAGAAAAATATAAATAATTTGAATTGATTTCATTTAATAAATTCAAGCATATTGATATTGATACTACTGTAACAAAGTGAGTGAATGTTAAATGTTGACTTGAGTGGCGGTGTTGTTTTTGTCACTGCAGGCCCTGGCTCCAGTTCCCCTGTTCCATCTGAATCTGCTCTTGACCACCTCATGGAGGAACAGAGTTCAT
Source organism: Sardina pilchardus (assembly GCF_963854185.1). Lineage (NCBI taxonomy): Eukaryota > Metazoa > Chordata > Actinopteri > Clupeiformes > Clupeidae > Sardina > Sardina pilchardus. The sequence continues at coordinate 28,486,938 of NC_085011.1, read as the reverse complement.
CAGCGGATGAGACTGGAGAGGATCTTCAGCCTAATGATCCACCAAGTAAGAACACAAATAGCTTTAGTAGGCTACCATTCTCAGCTTGATTGCATGATGCGAGAGCCGTCTATTGGCATCTATTGGCACAGTTGGCCTGCAGTATGTTGCACCTGCTTAACAAGTCTAGCGACCAATTTTGAGGGCAGCACCCTTTTGTTGAGCAGTAGAATAAGATCACCTATCCTAATCTTTGAATAATGTCAATTCCCTTTATTTTGTACACTGGACACTTTTTATGTATAGAAAATATATAGACATAAGAGAATGTACACCCATGATAATAGTCTATAATGAGGTGTGTGACATTCACCATAATCATTAATTCATCATAATCAGTCAGTAGGCCTTAGGCCCAAAGAGTTTGAGAACCTGTGGAATTCACCATAAACTGATGATTTATGCCGACACGTAACTGGTTTCAAACTCTTTCTAACAGGCTGGGGTCTGACACATGACCAGATGTATCGGGATGTGACTGGACAAGATAGAGTGGCCATCATGCACTGTAAGTAAAAGTTTTAGTATGATCATGGTGATAACTTGATATGGTCAGTTTCCCGTATACAGTTTAAGATTAGCATATACTAAATGATTATTTTCAAAGGAAATCTTCATCTCCATGTTCTTTGGTCCTCTGCCAAAATTACAAAATAACAAAATGAGTTGATGCTGAATGAGTATTGCTGTTTTCACAGCGGGCCCTTTCAGTTTCATTGTCCCATCTAAATGGGCCTTTGACCATGTGAGTGGGTGTGAGGAGCAGGACAGTCGTCCATACGCCATGGTCTTCTACTGACAGCCAAGCAGACGGCTACATCTACAGTACTACCAATCAACTGCTCAGCTGCCTTTTGACTAAACTACATGACATTACATTTCATATTATGTCCATTAAAGCACTTTAATGGATGAAATGGTCTTTTGTGTGTGTGTGTGTGTGTGTGTGTGTGTGTGTGTGTGTGTTTGTGTGTGTGTGTGTGTGTGTGTGTGTGTGTGTGTGTGTGTGTGTGTGTGTGTGTGTGTGTGTGTGTGTGTGTGTGTGGCTTTGTCAATTGTAGA
>NC_085011.1:28470837-28480837 GCF_963854185.1 Sardina pilchardus | reverse complement strand
TATGGCATGTACGCACAGACCGCATATGAATGAAAGTGCACTTTGTCAGCAACAGGAGAGCGATCAGGTAAGACGCCCTTTTTTGCTCAGACATTTATGGAAAAAAAGGAAAAAATGGGAGAATTTCATTTTCCCCATGTCACTGATTAGACTGACTTTTTTCTTGTTTGAGGGAAAGGTTATGAACTCTGAACTCCAGACTAGATCTCCCTGAAGGACGATATAGGTGGGTGGGGCCAGTCTAGTTAATTGAATAAACAGGAGAAACTTTCAGAAAGCAGCATTCAGAGTAGCCTACCAGTTCTGCTTCTCTGAACCATGTCGAAGGCAACTTTTGTTTACCTTTTAATAAAGGCTACACCTTTACTTTTTCACATCTTCCACTTCTCTTAGACAATAATAGCTCTAAAGTAAAGTAGAACTAATTGACGTTTGTTGACATCTCCTTATCATGCATTGTATCATTTTATGATCACTGAACTTTTGTTCCCTTTTAACGATATCATCATTTGACTCCATTCAGCTGCCTCTGTGATGGAATGATACAGTTTAGTTGAGGTCACTGCAAGTTAATGTTGTTGTGCAGTGACACACTCGCTTTACCTGATGCTGCGAATGCTTAGTGAATTCCACAGAGCATGATGAGGCCCAGTGTGTGTTTTCTGCGGACTGACAAAGGTGCTAATTATTCTGTCTTTGTACATCCGCCCACTAGCATACTGTAGCTGTACAGAAAAACACCTGAAAGGACCTGACCACTGTTAACAGCATAGTGCCTCTAGGCGATAGGTGCTTGCATTTCACACGCATTTAATCCTCATGGTTCTATGCTTCATAAGCTCCTACTGCCTTAATACATTTCCTGAATGGCCGACGGTAAGGAAAGTGCTCATCTTGTTTTGAAGATCAGTGAAAAGCAGGTTGCATTAAGGATTCTGTAGATGTGCACTGTGCATATAGAGCATGATAAATTATGTAACCTGTATTTGTCTTTGAATGCAATTTCATGTTAATTACATTTCCTCCAAGCGGTCATCAGTGTGTTAAGCCCAATTCACATGCTTAAATAAAATAGCAGTTATTTTATTGACACTATGTGTAGATTGCATGCATCACATCGCAAAGACATTTGCATTAGTCTTTATACTGTACCTTTGTTGGACAATGCTCATTTCTTGTATTGATCTGATCATCCACCTCTGACATTATCTGCCACTTGCATCATATGATATCAACCTCAGTGGATATGTAGGCTACCTCAGTAATATAACTCACAGTCACACTACAGGATCAATGTTAACTCCTCTTCAAACTTTTCATTAAGCCAGTGTCAGTCAACAGGACCCCGAGTGAGTTCACACTGGACAGATGATACACAACTGCTGTATTTCCACAGAGCGAAGCAGTTCAGTTCAGTACACAATTATTTCCATTTCCACTGTCAGAATTTGTGAATGGTACTAAAGCAAATGATTTTTGGTGATTTGGTGATGATTTGGCACCCTTCCATTGGGGCCTACCAAGCATAATGGTATATGGCACCTAAACAGAAGGGATCTGTTCTATGTTCTGTGTCTCATAAATAACTAAATATGGTTGTTAAATAGTAACTTGATGATACAAATAGCTGTGAAATCAGTATACAACGCTCACAGAAACGTTTCTGACGTTAGCAAGCAACACGCTATACCATTCTGTTCTCGATTTGTTATCTCAAACGGCATTGCTGCAGCTTGTGTAACAAACATGTGATTTAAGTGTAGAGGTAAGGGGCAGGGGCTGCTGTGGGCAGTCAAAACAAGACCAGTCAGAGAAATAACCGTTTGAATCTTTATTGATAGTTTTGTTAAGCAAAGCAAACATCAACGTATGAAGGCATTGTTTCACTGAGTCTCATTTCATGTGTTGTATGGCACCACTCACAGGAGCTAATCGCTATTTAGAAAGAAAGAAAAAAATCAAAGTTCATGTCTATTTAAAAGAACAAAACAATCACTGCATCCACCAAAAAAAAAAAAAAAACATATCAATGACCCTCATCCACTATGATATATGAAACCACCACCGGTTGGAGATTATGTGTTGTGATGTGAAATAAGGCAGATTCTTGAGATATAAATCCAGACAATCGGGTGGGAAACTATTGATTGGAGAAAGAAGAGACAAGAATGTAGTTGTGGAGGATGGAGGATTGGAAGTGTGATAAAAAACAAAGCAGGCATGCACTGAAAACTACGCCCTGAAAGAGCTAATTTGTTAAAAAGACGCGTCTAAACAGAGCTGTCATGTGGGACGAGATGAATGGATTCCACTTTAATAAGCTCTCGCAAAGTCACGGCAGCTTTGAAGATCAACATTGATCAATGCCCTTTTCCAGAGATGAGTATTGTAAAGTTACATTTTTCCTTTTTTTTTGTACACAGCGCGGTTTTGAGGTGTTTGAAGCAGACTACATCACACATGTGTGCCCCGTACAACTAAGGGCTAGAACTGAGCGTAAGGAGTTTGATCTTAAGCTGCGATGGCCGAGCATCAAAAGTCCAGATGGAAAAAGATAAAAAAAAAAAAACGCTTGAAAAGCAAGGATACACTCTAAGCGGCGTAAAATGTGTAACCCTTTTCATCTTAGCATCACTTGGCAAATAACTTGGTCAGTAAGCCCTCGCACTTGGTTTCAAAGTCCACTCGCACTAAGAAAGAAAAGAACTCAAATAAAAACTGGTGTCAGCCTTACTTGGCCTCGGTCAGCATCGGTTGTAGTGTTACTTAAAGACCACAATTCATGACGTATAAGCCTGATATTTGTCAGTTACATTTAAACAATTACTAATCTTGCTCTATTCACTTGGGTTGGCCTCTTAGTATGTAGGCTTCTCAAGTGTATGAAGGAAGGACAGGCATGAGTATGGTCTCTCTCCCTCATGCTCAATGGCCAACTGTCAAAACCATCAGAATTCCAGCACCAGGATGCCCAGATGGATCATGGGAGTTTTTTCGAGCAGCATCTCTGTGAGGTATGATCCAGTAAAACCCACCCACCCACCCCCCGACCCACCACCTGACCCACCACCTCCATATCTCTGATATGTTCATTTATACAATTGTTCAGGAAATACGGTCTACATATAGGTATATCTCATAGTTATTATTTCATTTCATTTCACTTCATCATGAGAGGGGGAACGTAAGGAGGAGTAGAATAGGAAACTAGTGATTTAAAAGCATAGGCCTGGGCCTTGGCCCTTGCTCAGTGTGGTGTGAGACTGTGTGTGTGTGTGTGTGTGTGTGTGTGTGTGTGTGTGTGTGTGTGTGTGTGTGTGTGTGTGTGTGTGTGTGTGTGTGTGTGTGTGTTGTGATTTAAAAGCATGAGCCTGGACCTTGCTCAGTGTGGTGCAGAGTTGGTGTGGTGTGGTGTAAGACTGTGTGTGTGTGTGTGTGATTTGGAAGCATGGGCCTGGGCTTTGCTCAATGTGGTGCAGAGTTGGTGTGGTGTGGTGTGGTGTGGTGTGGTGTGTGTGTGTGTGTGTGTGTGCGTGTGTGTGTGTGTGTGTGTGCCTTCACACAGTTTGCCGGCTGTCATTCTGAGGATGATTGTCGTTTCATTCCTTCCTCGGTGGTTCCTTCTTCTGCGCGGAGGCTTCGTCTGTAAACAGGGACAGCACAACAAGCTTAGAAAACGTACAGTACATGTACGCACAAGCGCACACACACACACACACACACACACACAGTACCAAACATCTTCACAAGAGGCTTGAACAAGTGATGGCCTTTTTGATGGCAACTCTTAAAGTAGTTTAGTAAGTCTGAATTTCAAAAAAGCTTGTTCAGTGGATCTTTAACTCGAGAGACACACACACACGCACTTGGATAAACACTCAACCAGCTGGGCCCATAACACGCTCTCTCTACAAATCACTCCAGTCGTTTCCATGACACCGGCGTCTCTAATGAGGTGCGATAAACAGCGAGCGGTAAAAGCGTTAGGACCCCGGCGCTCCGCCACAGCCACGCGATGCCGACAGTCGGCTGTTTAGCGAGCGCCCCGGCCAATACACAAGACAGGAAGCGGCTTGGGTTGAGCGCTCCGTGTTTGGTGAAGCCCGTAGTCCACAGCACTGAGAGCAGATGATGAATGATTTTTTTTCGCAGTTCAAGTCAGTTCAGATTACGTTTCATTCCTGCTGCCTGCCAAAAAGAAAAAAAACCAGACTCGGTTTGTTTATAAATAATCTAGTTAAAGTGGCAAACCGGATATTATTATTGAAAACGTAAATGTAAAAATTGATATTAGGGAGACCTGGAATGCAAAGACATGTAGATTCCTTTTCAAAACTGATTCATCAGCTCCAACCCTTCTCTAGCAATATGTGTCACGTCCATGTTTTCGTTGGCAGACATTTGCGTTTGATTTACTGGGTTTGCGTCGATTGGGGCTGTGGATATTTTATCACAGTCATCTGAATGCCTGCTGACATATTTATACGGAGGCAGCTGGAGTGTGCTGTGGGGAAGTGGAGTGTGTGTGTGTGTGTGTGTGTGTGTGTGTGTGTGTGTGTGTGTGTGTGTGTGTGTGTGTGTGTGTGTGTGTGTGTGTGTGTTTGTGTGTGTGTGTTTGTGTGTGTGTGCTGTGGGGAAGTGGAGACCAGGCACAAGCAAAAGAGGAGCAAAGCGGAGAAGACAGCAGCGTTCTCTCTCCTCAGGACACAGAGAGACAAACTGAGAACACAGACACAGACAGACAGACACACACACACACACACACACACACACACACACACACACACACACACACACACACACACACACACACACACACACACACACACACACACACACACAGACACACACACACAAACACCTCAGGATACAGAGAGACACTGAGAACACAGACATCTCAGCCAGCCAGGAGAGAGAAACTACAAACAGAAAGTGCTTTTAGAGAAAACGAAACAGAGTGTGTGTGTGTGTGTGTGTGTGTGTGTGTGTGTGTGAGTGAGAGAGAGTGTGTGTGTGTGTGCATGTATGTGTGTGTGTGTGTGTGTGTGTGTGAGTGAGAGAGAGTGTGTGTGTGTGCATGTATGTGTGTGTGTGTGTTTGTGTGTGTGTGTGTGTGTGTGCGTGCGTGTGCGTGTGTGTGTACGTGTGTGTGTGTGAGATAGGGAGAGAGACACAGAGAGAGTGTGTATGGGTGCAAATCTATTTCCTCTCTTACCTTTGGACTGATTGCTGTCTGTTTGAGTTAATTCAGGTTCTTGGGAGTCCTCACCCTGAGCTTTCATTTCAATTAGATGGAAGGGGAGCAGAGAGGAGGAGGAGGAGGAGGAGGAAGAGGAGGATGGAGGGAGAAAAAAGGAGGAGAGAACGTGAGAACGAGTGCAGATGTGACAGCAATTCAAGAATTACAGAAGCTGAGAGAGAAAAAAGCCTGCCCGTCACACTTGGTCAGCTTTCAGGCTGTGTGTGTGTGTGTGTGTGTGTGTGTGTGTGTGTGTGTGTGAGAGAGAGAGGGAGAGAAGGTTCACTCCTGCACAAGCAGTGCCTGGATCAGTTTTAACTCGGCGATCTCAGGACTGAGGATTTCTGGGTTTATATTCAGACTCTATAACCTCTGCAGTGTCTGCTGCTGCAATGCGTTGCTGCACCGCTGATCAGCTCACTCTCTCCTCTCACTCTTCTCTACTATAACCTGTGCTCACTCTCTCCTCTCACTCTTCTCTACTATAACCTGTGCTCACTCTCTCCTCTCACTCTTCTCTACTATAACCTGTGCTCACTCTCTCCTCTCACTCTTCTCTACTGTAACCTGTGCTCACTCTCTCTCCTCTCACCCTTCTCTACTATAACCTGTGTTCACTCTCTCCTCTCTCACTCTTCTCTACTGTAACCTGTGCTCACTCTCTTCTCTCACTCTTCTCTACTGTAACCTGTGCTCACTCTCTCTCCTCTCACTCTTCTCTACTATAACCTGTGCTCACTCTCTCCTCTCACTCTTCTCTACTGTACCCTGTGCTCACTCTCTCCTCTCTCACCCTTCTCTACTGTACCCTGTGCTCACTCTCTCTTCTCTACTGTAACCTGTGCTCACTCTCTCTCCTCTCACCCTTCTCTACTATAACCTGTGTTCACTCTCTCCTCTCTCACTCTTCTCTACTATAACCTGTGCTCACTCTCTTCTCTCACTCTTCTCCACTGTAACCTGTGCTCACTCTCTCACTCTTCTCTACTGTAACCTGTGCTCACTCTCTTCTCTCACTCTTCTCTACTGTAACCTGTGCTCACTCTCTTCTCTCACTCTTCTCTACTGTAACCTGTGCTCACTCTCTTCTCTCACTCTTCTCTACTGTAACCTGTGCTCACTCTCTCCTCTCACTCTTCTCTACTGTAACCTGTGCTCACTCTCTCCACTCTCACTCTTCTCTACTATAACCTGTGCTCACTCTCTTCTCTCACTCTTACTATAACCTGTGCTCACTCTCTCCTCTCTTCTCTACTATAACCTGTGCTCACTCTCTTCTCTCACTCTTCTCTACTGTAACATGTGCTCACTCTCTCCACTCTCACTCTTCTCTACTATAACCTGTGCTCACTCTCTCCACTCTCCTCTCTTCTCTACTGTAACCTGTGCTCACTCTCTCTTCTCTCACCCTTCTCTACTATAACCTGTGCTCACTCTCTTCTCTCACTCTTCTCTACTATAACCTGTGCTCACTCTCTCCTCTCTTCTCTACTATAACCTGTGCTCACTCTCTCCACTCTCCTCTCTTCTCTACTGTAACCTGTGCTCACTCTCTCTTCTCTCACCCTTCTCTACTATAACCTGTGCTCACTCTCTCTTCTCTCACTCTTCTCTACTGTAACCTGTGCTCACTCTCTCCTCTCTCACTCTTCTCTACTGTACCCTGTGCTCACTCTCTCCTCTCTCACTCTTCTCTACTGTAACCTGTGCTCACTCTCTCCTCTCTCACTCTTCTCTACTGTAACCTGTGCTCACTCTCTCCTCTCTCACTCTTCTCTACTATAACCTGTGCTTCTGGACGTCACTCAACACCCTTGAGAGGCAGAGAGTAAAGTGTGCAATGTGACTTGTAAGTCGAACTCACGCTAATTGAATAACTTTGCTAAGTCTCTTTGCTAATTTAATACGATGTGCAGTGTGCAAACAACGGTGGGTCTGTCTTTTTATGCTCCCAGTATAATGCCAGAGTACAACCTTTCGATTGGTCGGTTTATGACTCCTAGGTTTGTGTTTTGCTATTTTGTTTTGAATGATCTTCCTTATCAAAAAAGAAAGGCATTATTAAAGATAGTCACAAAAAAAAAAAAAATACTGTTCATTGCATAGTAGGGCCCGCCACACATTTCCAGAACCACTGCCCCATACCAACACAGAAGTGCATGTATCATGGCAGGGAAGTTAGTGCTGCCCAGGGGCTGTGGTCCAAAGCTACGCTGGGAAGTTCTGTGCACTTTGTGAGTGGGTGCAATAAAGACAGGCTCTCTTAGGCAGTAGTTTAATGTAAATCTTCCAACGAGGAAGACTTTTACTCTCTGATACAAGTGCAATAAGATGTAATGAAGTCATTTGGAACGTTGAATCTTCTGAGAGAGAGCAGAGAGGGAGCTGGCGGGAGCTCCAGCTCAGCCAGGGGCCGTTAGCATGAAATACAGCCCAGCACAGCACCAACCAGCCCTGCTGTGAGTAATGAGGAGACCAGGAGGAAGATGAGGAGGAGGAGGAGGAGGAGGAGGAAGATGAGGAAGACGAGGAGGAGAAGATGAGGAAGAGGGAAGGAGGATAAAGATGAGGAAGGGAGGGAGGAGGAGGAGGAAGATGAGGAAGAGGGAAGGAGGATAAAGATGAGGAGGAGGAGGAGAAGGAGGAAGGAGGAGGAAAAGGAGGAGGGAGGGGAGGAGTGCTGGAGGAAAACGGAAGGTAAGTCTGCAATCATCCAGGCGCTTGCCAGACTCCAAAGTAGCATATAAAGGCGTGAATGTGCCGGCGCTCTGTGAAAGGAAGCATGCTGCTCCCGTGATTGCTCCCAATCCAACGCTTAGGAGTAGGAGGCACCCGCTCTGTTGTGGCCAACTCACAGGCTGAGCATGTCTGTGTGCCTGATGACCTGACCAGCAAGCCTGTAGAACAGCACCCACTTCTAACGCAGAATCATGAGAACCTTTGAGCTTTCAGACCGAGACTTAGTCTCACTAAGCAGTGTAAGCATCGGACGCCATGTTTGGGAAGGACATTGGCCACAGTGTTGACCCCTCTCTCTGGAACATGGGAGGACGCTGGACGGGAGTGCCCTTACCTTCAGCGGTGCCGGTGCCACTGTCCTTGGGAGCTGGGGGGTCACCTGGCTCTGCATCTGGAAGGACAGAACACACATACACACACACACACACACGCACAAAGAAAAAAAGAACCAACCGTAAATCATCAGAGTCCCACCTGGGTTTCAATCAGTTGGGCCTTATCCCGCTGCCCTTCAAACACCTTTCCCTGATGTGTGTGTGTGTGTGTGTGTGTTTTCCTGGATGCTCACAGTGGGCTCTGGGCGGGCTATCGCCTGACAGCGGACTCTCTGAGTGTGTTTGTGTGTGTGTGTGTGTGTGTGGACGTAAAGGGCTGTATTTTGCAGGCCTTTCATGCATGAATGACAAACAGTGGCTCGATATAAAACTTCTAACACCCAAGCTGTGCTGTGAGAAGATTTATAATTTTTGCCAACTTATGGCAGTTGGCTTCAGGTGTGAGGGGAGTAAGCGCGCGTGTGTGTGTGTTTGTGTGTGTGTGTGTGTGTGTGTGTGTGTGTTGTTTTTGAGTTGAGAGTGTTTTATAGAGCCACGCTTTCAGTGCAAAGCCTCTGTGCACCTCGGCAGTCCATCACAACCCGAGTAAATCAGCCAAACTAATTCTCTCCGTGACACAAACCCTTGTCTGAGATTTACATCGGGCGGCCCGCCGCTTAAACGCGCAGGAGTCGCTCATGCCAAGAATGGGGCTGCTTCCTCAAGTGCCTTCATCAGAACAGCAACACCTTGAATGGCCAAGGGAAGAGAAGCATGCAAAATTGATTACAGCCGGCCTTCGGGCGCCGGCCTCTTTCTGCAGCTATTTTTCTCTAATAGAACGCCATCGTTTTGTTTCTGAGCGAGTTATGTGCTGTTAAATGCCAAAGCGAACACACACACACACACACAAATGTGAAGTATTTCCACGTACACAGCCCCTGCTCACAGCTAGGCAATCTAATTATTCTAAAGCATTGGAGGCCCGTGCGCCTCTTTTAAAAATGACACCAGAGCCGGAATTTGAAATGCTGCATACATACAAACCCACTTAATGCCCCCCATCCTGTGTGTGTGTGCATGTGTATACGTGCGTCTGTGTGTGTGTGTGTGTGTACATATTTTGAAATGCTGCATACATACAAACCTACAGTACTAATGCCTCCACCCATAATTCTAAGCCCATTCCTCCACTCACAGGCTGCATCTAAGTGTGTGTGTGTGTGTGTGTGTGTGTGTGTGTGTGTGTGTGTGTGTGTGTGTGTGTGTGTGTGTGCATGCGTCATCCCAATCTTTAAATGTGACCTTTTTAAAATGAGACCTATCTAAAGTCATAGATCTCGGGCGGCGCAGCGTAATGCCTGCGCTCATACAGCAATTTAAAAGGCGCTGGTTGAAGGTAATGGGCTTTGGAGTGAGGGGGGCACTCCCCCCCCCCCAGATAAAAACGCCTCGTCTCAGCAGAGGGGGCTGCGGGCGCGGAATGGGATTTCGGCTGCCACCACCACCGCCACCACCGCCACCACCGCCACCACCGCCACCACCACCATCGCTGCCGCCACTGCCAACCTCATACAGCCCTGACAGCCACAGAGAAGACTAAGCAATGATTTCATTTTGTCTTGGGGAGCCGTAGAGAGGAGGAGGGAGGGAGAGAGAGAGAGAGAAGGCTGGAGAGAGAGGGAGGGAGAGAGGGTTGGAGAGGGAG
>NC_085011.1:28455837-28465837 GCF_963854185.1 Sardina pilchardus | reverse complement strand
ACTGACCAATAATCAGACACACAGACACACACATACAGACAGACAGACAGACAGACAGACACATATGCTAACATCTTGCAGATACACATATACAGGGTGTAAATCCATTCACATTCACATATAAACACAAATGTTTTGGACATATACAGTACATGCTGTAGACAAGGACACACATCTACACATACAGTACACACACACACACACACACACACACACACACACACACACACACACACACACACACACACACACACACACACACACACACAAACACACAAACAAACACAGACATGTAAACATTTTGAACATACATACAGAGACATAAATACACAAATATACATGCAATTACGCATGCATACATATGTACAGTACATATACACAGCCACACACACACAAAACATACAGTACATGTACACACAAGTACAGACAGAGACACACACACACACACACACACACACACACACAGGCGAGATTGCACTGCCACTCAGGGGGTGTAATGAATAGAGATGGCTTCATGGGGGTGAGAGGTGCGTAGGTGTGCAAATGCAGCACTCCAGTCTGTACACACACACACACACACACACACCGAGTGACACTACTATGCATTTCCTGGAGCAGAGGCAATGAAAGCTCCTCTCTCTTCAGCTCAAGTGATGGAGTGGCTCCTTAATGCCAGCAGTCCGGCCTGTTTCTCACGGCAACTTCTCATCTCGCTGGAACGAGGGAGCGAGAGAGAGAGAGAGAGAGAGAGAGAGTGAGAGAGAGAGAGAGTGAGATGGATAGCGAAGGATGGAGAGAGAGAAGAGGAGAGGCGGGGAGGGGAGGAGAGGGGAGGGAGGGCAAATGAAGAAATGAGAAAGTGGGGAAAAACAAAAGGAACCCGATAGGTGTGTGAATCATGGGCTCTCAGAGCCGCTCAGGGTGTGTGTGTGTGTGTGTGTGTGTGTGTTGCGGACGCTCCTCTTATCGGCCCGAGTGTTCAACCTGCAGTCACTCCAGCCCAATGAGAGAGAATGAATGGCATCAACGATCTCTCAGGCGGATTAAATGGATGAAGCGGCGGCGGTGGCGGCCGAGCTCCTCTGTTCTCCACGCTTTGAGAGGCACCCTGGACCTATCCAGCCCGCAGACACGGATCACAATCACATGAATACTAAACATGAGGGGGGGGGGCCCTCAGGAGTGGTGGTGGTGGGGGGGGACTAAAAAAGAGCTAATCAAGTGGTGGATGTCTTGAGCAAACCAGTTTCACTTGCAAATATGGAACAAATAGCGGGTGTGGTGATTGGTGGAGGGGCAGACTCAGGAGGGAGTCTGTTTTTGTTGTGTACGTGAGTGTGTGTGAGACACAGAGACGAGTGTGTGTGTGCGTGTGCGAGTGTGCGTGTGTGTGTGTGTGGTCGACCGGGGAGTCCTCTGTGTTCTAAGATGCCAGGGCACGGCAGGGCGCGACACAGTGGATGCCAATTAAAGGCGGGTGCGTAGCAGCCCTGGGGGGGGGGGATGCGGGCTAGTGTGGGGTGGGAGGAGTGGCAATGCCCAGGACCCCTCTTCAGCAGGGGGAGCCCCTTATTGCTATTCCACCTCACAACTCACACACACACACACACACTCACTCACCCATAACACTCCGCTCACCACAGACACACACACACACACACACTCATACATACACACGCGGGCCAGCCAGGAGGGGGCCACAAGAACAAGAGAGGAGCAACAACACAAGAGAGAGGAATCAAAAGGTCTCGGACACTAAGGGCCATTGTGCTCACCGGCTGCATTTGTATAACCTAACAAGCTCACCCCCCTCTTCACCCCAGCTTACACCACACTGCAGCCTGGTGTGTGTGTGTGTGTGTGTGTGTGTGTATGTGTGTGTGTGTGTGTGTATAACCTAACAAGCTCACCCCCCTCTTCACCCCAGGTTACACCACACTGCAGCCTGGTGTGTGTGTTTGTGTGTGTGTGTGTGTGTGTATAGCCTAACAAGCTCACCCCCCTCTTCCCCCCGGGTTACGCCACACGGCAGGCGTATAACCTAACAAGCTCACCCCTTCTCCTCCCCGAGTTATGTCACATGGCCTTTGAGGCTGGCTGGTGTGTGTGCGCGCGTGTGTAACCATACAAACTTGACTCCTCTCCCCGGGTTACAGCACAGGGTCTTTGTGTGTGTGTGTGTGTGTGTGTGTGTGTGTGTGTGTGTGTGTGTGTGTGTGTGTGTGGTGTGTGTTTGATGTGTTTGTGTGTAAGTGTGTGTGTGTGTGTGCGGTGACTCTTCTGTGGAGGAGGATCTGCTGGAGGGAGCACACAGGGCACAAAAGCTGCCATTCAGATGGAGCCGGGGGGGGGGGGGGGTTCACAGACCCGTCTGGGGACCAGGGGAACACGGACAACCAGGAGAGGACAGGGGTGGACAGGGTGTGTGTGTGTATGTGTGCGTGCGTGAGTGTGTGTATGTGTGTGTGTGTGTGTGTGTGTTGAGGGGGGCAGATTAGTGTGCGACGTACACAGAGACAAATAGGCCGATGGATCTTACTTAAATGAAGGCCAAAGTGCAAGAAGTTTGGCAATGTGCAAGTGCCCAGAGCATGTACAGAAGCTACCATGTGTTGTGCGTGTGTATGAGTGCGTGTGTGTGTGTGTGTGTGTGCGTGTGTAGATCTTCCCTATGTCCTGCTGCTTATCTGAGGCTTTCTCACAATTTAGATGAAATGCAGGGGAAAGAGAATGACGTGTGTGTGTGTGTGTGTGAGAGAGAGAGAGAGAGAGAGAGAGAGAGAGAGAGAGAGAGGGTGAATGTTGGAGACCCCATTTCACCATTCTTCCACATTCCCCACCGTCCTTCGTTAAATCACAATGTTTTGAGTCCAACATCTGACCCTGCCGGTGAATAGCACTTGAGCAACCGCACTTTGCATTTTCTCTGCAGACATGAAAGTAGTTTAAACTGTGGCCCAGAGCTCTGTCTACACAGGAGAGGGCTCCAAAGAGGCTACCGTGTGTGTGTGTGTGTGTATGTGTGTGTGTGTGTGTGTGTGTGTGTGTGTGTGTGTGTGTGTGTGTGTGTGTGTGTGTGTGTGTGTGCGTAGTAGTTTAAACTGTGGCCCAGAGCTCTGTCTACACAGGAGAGGGCTCCAAAGAGGCCCTGTTAGCAGTAGCCTTGAGTAGCAGGCAGTGTTCTGTCTCTGAGCCTCCCTCTCTCCTTCACCCTTTGAGCCCAGCGCTGTGCTAGCCTTCATTTAAGATGATTTGGCCTAAAAGAATCATAGACATGTGATCATAAATCAGAGCAAGTGAGTGCTTTTTTTTAATAAAAAAAGGGAATTGTTCCAGGGTGCTAGGAGTCAGATTCAGTTCACTCTCACGGTCAGGCTACTTTCAAACACGGAGTCCCACTGTGGAGTTGAAAGTTGAGACATGAATATTTTAGAGGCAAAAGGGCGGCAGTGATAGAATGTTCTCTTCTCTTCTCTACTCGTCTTTCTCTCTCTCTCTCTCTCATGCTCGTCCTCCTCACCCCTACCTCGTCTTCGTCTTATCCTCATCCTCTCTCGCAGGTCAAGGCGAGCGAAATAAGAACCAACCGAAAATAGATGCATTAAAACGGCAACAGCAGCGGAACGGAGCGGTGTGTGTGTGTGTGTGTGTGTGTGTGTGTGTGTGTGTGTGTGGGGGGGGGGGGGGGGCGCATTAACTAAAGTTCCATTTAAGTTTGGGCTGATTAAGTCACGGAGCAGGAGGATGGGAGAGAGAGTGGAGCGGGCGGAGAGATGTGGAAGACGACCCCCTCGTCGTGACCTACATACCTGCTGAACTCACCTGTCAGCGGGAGTCGGCTGTCCTCTCAGCACTCCCACTATACCTTTGCATAATCTTGGAGTTACTTTGACCATGCATGCATACCTGTGTGTGTGTGTGTGTGTGTGTGTGTGTGTAGCAATATATTCACCTGCCATGACCCGAATGAGGAAAATGTGTGTCTACACCTCCAGGCTTCTCTAATGGTTCATGTTTGACGTCTCTACGCTACACCTCCAACATGTGCCGCTCCACCCACACGCTTGCGGAGAAGCCTCCACCCCGTAGTGTGGATGGAGCGCTGGATTTGCATGAACTGCGCTGCTCTGGATTAGCATAGAGCCTATTAAGCACTTCTCCTGCCCTCCACAGAGTCCACAGCTAAAGCAGGGCGGTCAGGAGAACGCCTCGTCTGTCTGACGCTTGGAGGAGGACGAGTTGGAGAGGACAAGTGCATAAATCACTATCAGCTGTGTGTATGTGTGAGATCAGGCCGTGTGTGTGTGTGTGTGTGTGTGTGTGTGTGTGTGGTGTGTGGTGTGTGGAGTGTGGTGTGTGTGTATGTGGTGTGTGTGTGTGTGTGTGTGTGTGTGTGTGTGTGTGTGTGTGTGTGTGTGTGGTGTGTGGTGTGTGTGTATGTGGCGTGTGGCGTGTGGTGTGTGTGTGTGTGTGTGTGTGTGTGTGTGCTGGTCAGTTGTACTCACCATCTCCGTCTGCGTCCATGTCTACGTCCGTGCCCACGTCCTCTTCCTGTTCCGCCAGTGGAGCTCTCACCTTGGGGGAGCCTAGACACAGGAGTGCAGGACACCATTACATACAGTGTGTGTGTGTGTGTGTGTGTGTGTGTGTGTGTGTGTGCTGAAGGAAACACTTCTAGTTTTTCAGAAGTGTTTTGGAGTTTTTGGATGTGGAGAAATATTAACTGTCAACTGTCAGTTGTGTGTGTGTGCATGTGAGAGCAAGCACTGAGTGGGTGTGTATGTGTCTGCTTGCGTGTGATTACTGTGCATGTGTGTGTGAATTCACGACGTCTGAGTCTTGCAGAAAAGTCCCTCTCCTTTAGAATCGCTTTAGAATAGCTGCCCCCTCGTGCTTTCCATATATTCATCAAACAGACCTGTGTGCACACAGACACACAGACACACGTGCTTAAGTTCTCCAATTCAAGAGCTCAGAACACAGAGAAGTTCTGTGAGAGTCCCAGTTCCGTGGTCTGGTCTCTGCGGTCCTGTCTCTAGTCTGTCTGGTCGTCCTCTCTCCCCTCTCCCCTCCACTGCTCTTTCCCAAGCTCTCTGAATGGAAGCACAGGGGCAGGACAAGGGTGCTGATCAAAAGAGGATCTTCAAAGGGCCGCTAAAAAGCATGTCCCCCTCCAAATGAGTTCACCCCGGCCCCCCCCCCACACACACACACCCTGCCTTTGAAGCTGATGGGGGCCGGTGGGGGCCACAGGTGACTCTGAAATGGAGGCACACATACGCACACGCACACACACACACACACACACATCCAGGGACTCACTCTCACACACAGACACACACACACACACACACACACACACACACACAGACACACAAATGCACACTCACACATGCGCAAACACAAACACACATATCCAGGAACTCACCCACACGCACACACAGACAGACGCACGCGCACACACACACACACACACACACACACACACACACACTTCCCCACTGCGGCCCAAACAAGGCCACTGATGAGAGGCTCCCACTGGAGTGGGGGAGTCTGGAGCTGAGTGGGCGTCCATTACCTGGGAGAGTGCACTGAGCAGGAGATGGGCCAGGTGCGGCCGTAATCACAGCCCAATGCAGAGGATAGCACTGCCCAGTCACTAGTCATGCACACACACACACACACACACACACACACACACACACACACACACACACACACACACACACACACACACACACACACACACACACACACACACACACACACACACACACACACACACACACACACACACACACACACACACACACACACACACAGTAATCACAGCCCAATGCAGAGGACAGCACTGAGCAGTCACTAGTCATGCACACACACACACACACACACACACACACAGTAATCACAGCCCAATGCAGAGGACAGCACTGAGCAGTCACTAGTCATGCACACACACACACACACACACACACACACACAGTAATCACAGCCCAATGCAGAGGACAGCACTGAGCAGTCACTAGTCATGCACACACACACACACACACACACACACACACACAGTAATCACAGCCCAATGCAGAGGACAGCACTGAGCAGTCACTAGTCACTAGTCACTGGCAATCCAAACCAGCGCATCTCCAGAGGCCATGACACTCACACACACTCACACTCATTTGGTAGTGCAGCAGCAGGGATGCTGGCTTAAGCCCTCTCATCTCCTCTCCTCTCTCCTTTCCTCTGTACTCCTCTCTTCTCTCCTTTCCTCTGAACTCCTCTCTTCTCTCCTCTGCTCTGTACTCCTCTCTTCTCTCCTTTCCTCTGTACCCCTCTCTTCTCTCCTTTCCTATGAACTCCTCTCTTCTCTCCTTTCCTCAGTACCCCTCTCTTCTCTCCTCTCCCCTGTACTCATCTCTCTCTCCTTCCCTCTCCTCCTCTCCTCTGCACTTCTCTCTTCTTACCTCTCCCTTTCCTCTCCTCCCCTTCTCTCCCTCCATCCCCCTCTCCTCTCCTCCAGCCCAGTTGCCAGGCAGGCGGTGTGCTTCACCAGACACCCTCTCCAACTCTGTGTTTGTTCAGGAGTGTGCAGGAGTTGGGTCTCCCACTGCTCTCAATAACAGGGCTACTTTTCCTTCCCGGAAACAAAGCCAGTCACGGCTCCTCGTGGAGCGCACAGCGGACCGGAGTGGACCGGAGTGGACGCGCGAGAGCTCTCCGGAGCGTCGACTGAGTTTCTGGAGTGGGCCGTAATTGACCCGAGAGACGAACGGCTGGCGGCCGGCGGCGTGATGGATCTCTTCGCTCGCGTTTCCACGCCACGTCTGAGCGCGGCGCACGTTCGGCGTCCGTCTCCCGAGGTCCTCGTGCGGCGAGGCGCGCAGGCTGGAGGGCAGCTGCTAATTGTGCTCCAGCGGCCATTAGCCAGGGGGCCCTGGTGTGTGTGTGTGTGTGTGTGTGTATGTGTGTGCATGCGTGTGTGTGTGTGCGTGTGTGTATGCCGGGGGGCCCTGGCTAACAAACCTCAGCGCGACCCTCAACGCTGCAGCTAGCGGCTAATAAACCTCAGCGCGACCCTCAGCGCGGCGGCTAGTGGCTAGCGCTGTCCACCAGGAGCTCCCTTCACACGCAAAACAGCCGAGAGTGAGCACGCCGCCAACACTACCAATTAATGAAGACCCCCGAGCCCCCCACCTGCTCGCCCTCCACAGGCGCTCTTGCTCTCTCTCTCTCTCTCTCTCTCTCTCTCTCTCTCTCTCTCTCTCCCTCTCTCTCATGAAGTAGGTGATGTGCCCAAAAAAACTAAACACACACACGCAAACACATGCATGCACGCGTATATACGCTTTCATGCAAATATACATGCACACACACACACAGACACACACACACACAGATGCACACATGCACACGTATATCAGAACATCACATATTAGCGTCCGTCTCTTATTAGCGTCCTCTTCCGTGTATGTGTCACTTGATAGTGATACTAATTTCTATACAAACTAAGACGGAGGATTCGTAAAGAAACGCAAGCACCCACACCATAAGTGTATCGAAATTAGCTATGTTCCAAAATGACATTTTACTGTGACTCGAAGAGCTGTAAAACACTGTTGTAAGGCTGCAGCCTGCACGCACAAAACCGCTTGGAGCTCCAGTGGAATTTTGATTAGCGACGAGCTAACCGTTGATGTACAGCAACGATTCTAGAGTGGAGCAAGATGGATCAGCTAATATTTTAGGATCAGTGCCATAGGATTCCCACAGTAGCGTCTGTGACGACACCTGAGCTTACCCAAATGGCGCCCATGGAGTCATAGAACGTACTTCAACATATCGTATTATCCAGCCTGTGATCCATCTTGCTCTGCCCTAGAATCTTTGATGTACAGTGTGTGACAGGACAACAATATGTGACCCACCAGGCCAGCACTAAACTCCGAGCATGGTAAACAAAATGGGATAGTTCAGGAGGTAAAAGCCCCGGTAAGAATCAAATCAGATTTTGTTCAACTCTACACACTTATGGCTACTGAAAAATGTAAGGTTCATTTATCAAATGTTATTTTAAGGTATTAACAAACATCTTTGTTTTAGAATTTTCAAACGAAAGGGACGATACTTGGTGCTTTTTACGATACACGCATTCATGCAAATGTATTCGCACACACACACAAACACACACACACACACACACGGTACTGCTGGTTATGCCTGTGCTGTTTGGGTTATGCACGGGGGGCATGAAAACCAGCTGTGTGTGTGCGAGAAAATGAGAAAATGACCCATAATGACCAGTAGCCTTAGATGTCCCCCGCTTCTGTGTGCTATGAATGGAGATGCCTGCGGCCATCAGGCTGCCTCAATCAAGGCACTGTTACCAGAAGGTCAGCGCGGTCCGGCTCACACACTGGTGCTCATCGTGTGCGTGTGTGTGTGTATGTCTGTGCGTCAGGCTCACACACTGGTGCTCATTAGCCCAGGCAAACACGCAGCTCTGCTAAGGACAGGCTGCAACGCAGGGGCATCAACTCAACGCCATGAGGAACTGTAGTAGCCTGTCTGTGTGTGTGTGTTTGTCTGTCTGTCTGTCTGTCTGTCTGTCTGTCTGTCTGTCTGTCTGTCTGTCTGTCTGTCTGTCTGTCTGTCTGTCTGTCTGTCTGTCTGTCTGTCTGTCTGTCTGTGTGTGTGTGTGTGTGTGTGTGTGTGTGTGTGTGGGTGTGTGTGTGTGTTTGTGTGAGAGGAATGAGAGGGTGTAGACACACCCTAGATACACACACAATGAAAACAACTTGGTGTAGAAAAACATGTACATAAACAAGACATCTACAAACAGGAAAGCACACACACACACACTCACACAACACTTGCTCAGGCGTATGCAAATACACATACACACACACATACAAAATACATCTTGCACACACACACACACCATCTCAAACAAACACCTGCTCAACCACACACACACACACACACACAAACACACAGGAAGGGGAGAGAGAGAGATACAGAGAGAGAAAGAGAGAGAGACAGAGAGAGAGAGAGAGACTGAGAGAGAGAGAGAGAGATACAGAGATACAGATATAGAGAGATAGAGAGTCCCAAGCACAGCCACATTCACAGAGGAGAACACCAAGGTAGAGGAGAACAAGGGCCCACGCAGGCGGCGTTGGTGACACAGTGGCGTCAACAGTCAGCAGCGGCCCGCTCCATCTTTGATGTCTCTCTCTATAATTGATGTTGCTTTCCAGGGAGGTGCATGAAAAGCACCCAGGCCTTTGGCGTGTGTGTGTGTGCGTGTGTGTGTGTGTGTGTGTTTTCTGCAGGCACCATATGGCAGCAACGGATGCAGCTGGGTCGCTCCCTTTTCGTTGTTTTTTCTACTCCCTTCTTTCAGCTGTGTTCGCAGAGTACCCATCAGCCACTGGGACAGTGGCGCGCGTCACACCGTACCGTACCACACCGCTCAGCTCCACGCGGCTGCTAAATAAAGCAGGCCGCCGCCATCAATAGTTAACGCCGCGACACCGCCCCACAGCGCCACACACACACACACACACATACACCGCCATACACACACACACACACACACCGCCCCGAAGTGCCTCCGCAGACAGTCCACAGCAGACAATCCTCAAAGTTTAGCCTCCAGAAGTAAACAAATAAATAAGTCAACAAATGCTTGAATAAACAATAATGTGTCGTTGCCGGTTTTCAGGGGGTTGAGGCAGGACGGGTGTGTGTGTGTGTGTGTGTGTGTGTGTGTGTGTGTGTGTGTGTGTGTGTGTGTGTGTGTATGTATGTGTGTGTATTCCCTGTTTGGACAAGGCAGGGGCTGGGGCTAGGACAACAACAAAAAAAGCCTCAGTGAAAAACAAAAGAAAACAAAGGGGAACAGGAAGGAGGGAAGAGGGGAAGGAAGGAAAAAAAGAAAGACAGAAAGAGAGAAAGTAGGGAAGAAATGAAAGTGTAAAACATCCAAGTGGAAGAAAGC
>NC_085011.1:28440837-28448337 GCF_963854185.1 Sardina pilchardus | reverse complement strand
CTCTCTCTCTCTCTCTCTCTGATTCTCTCTCTTCCTCTCATCCCTTCTATTTCTCTCTCCTCCCACTCCCCTCCCTCTCTCTCTCTCTCTCTCTCTCTCTCTCTCTCTCCCTCCCTCCCTCCCTCTCTCCCATAAAGGATGGAGAGGCCCAATCCATGTGAGTGCTACAGACAGCACCTGGGTCTGACTGCTCCTGAGTGGCTTACGTGGTTTGAGCGCAAACCATCCATTCTCTGATTCACCCACACACACCCACACACACACATAAAGATGCACACACACACACACACACACACACACACACACACACATAAAGATGCACACCCACCCACACACACACACAAAGATGCACAGCCACCCACCCCCCCCCCCCCCCACACACACGCAAACACACATACAAATAAAGATAAAGATGTGCACACACACACACACACACACACACACACACACACACACACTCACTTCACCCCCCCCACACACACACGATAAAAGAGAAACAAAAAGAGACAGAGCCACACACAAAAACAACACAAACTAGCAAACAAACCAACATACACACAGAACAATACAACACAAAACCCATTAAACAGCCAGAGAAAGAGAGAGAGAGGAACAGATAGAGAGAGAGAGAGAGAGAGAGAGAGAGAGAGAGAGAGAGAGACAGACAGAGAGAGGTGTGAGGAAAGACATGTCCACAAGTTCACACACAACACATTACGGCACACACACACACACTCAATCAATGAATGAGTGGGTTGTGTGTGTGTGTGTGGGATCGATTGAGTGTTTCCTGTGGTGCTGATGGGAAACACATTGACCTCACCATCTCACATACTCTCTTCCTCGCTCTCTCTCTCTCTCGCACACACACACACACACACACACACACACACACAGACACACACAAACACACACACCACTGCAATCTTCAAAAGCTTTAGTCGCTCACTTAGAACCAGAGCACTACTGATTCCTACTTTCACTGATTAAGTGAGTAGACTGAGGATGAGTAGACACCAAAGTGAGAGAGAAAGAGGGATAGGAAGAAATACAGTGAGAAAGAAAGAAGTACACAGAGTGAGAGAGAGAGAGTAGACTGAGGAGGAGTAGACAGCAAAGCCAGAGAGAAACAGAGGGATAGAGACTAATAAACTGTACTGTATATAGAGAGAGTGGGGGAGCAACAGAAAAAAACAGAGGTAGACACACACACACACACACACACACACACACACACACACACACACACACACACACACACACACACACACACACACACACACACACACACACACTGCTGTTGACTCAGATGTCAAGCCCATTGGAGTTCCCTTGACCCACACTGTGGTGTGTGAGAGGTGTACCTGTGCCTGTAGCTGTGTTCTTCTCTTTGTCTCTGTCCTTCTTCAGCTCCACACTCTTGCCTGGGTCCTTCAGCACCGCCTCCTCCTCCTCCTCATCTGGAGCAGGGAGGGAGAGGAGAGGAGGTGAGGAGAGAGGAGGAGAGGAGAGGTGAGGAGAGAGGAGGAGAGGAGGTGAGGAGAGAGGAGGGTGGAGGGGTGAGGAGAGGAGAGGAGATGAGGAGAGAGGAGAGGAGAGGAGAGGATAGGAGAGGAAAGGAGAGGAAAGGAGAGGAGAGGAGAGGAGAGGACGAGGTATCCCCAGGGGTCATCTGACACCATCCCACATCTGATGGACTCTCAACATCAAGACAGTACCCCCCCCCCCGCGTCACACTGGCCTCTGATTGAGACACCTCTCTCTCTCTCTCTCGATTTGCTTTTGTGTGGATGTTTTTTTTTTATTGTTTTTTATCCCTACTGACTCCACTCAACTCAACTCCACTCAGCTCAGCTCCCCAGCCACCCCCTACAGTTGAAATGAGACGTTCCCTGTCAGTGAACACATCCATTTCCTCTCTTCTCTGGTGTCACTGAGACGCCCCCAAAATAGAGCGCGTGTCTCACGGACGCAGAGGAGAGCAGCGCTGGTGGCGTGGCTTATCTGCGCTGCTTTGGGAGCTTCTCACAGACCGACTGTCTGTCTGCGCACACATATATTCAGCCCCCCCCCTCTCCCCGCCTAAGGGGGACGCAGCAGACAAAACGGGCCGGCGGTGCCAAATGGAAGCGGACTTTAAAAGAACTGGGCCGTGCGCAGGTGGCTGGCGCAGAGCTGGCCCGGGGTCCCCGGTTGCCGTGGCGTGGAGCGCCAGGGAGGAAGATGGCTCCATTTGTCTCTCGGCTGGGGGAGCGTAATTGCCTACCTTGCCTGGCGTCCCCCGCTCCTTGGAGCAGAGCCAAACACTACATTTGGCTCTCACAGAGACCCGCGCACCGCGAGAAGCTGTAATCAAAAAGAGCGCACTTTTGGAGCGCGCGGAAGTGGACACACCTGCTAAGCATGTGTGTGTGTGTAGACGCAGGGGTCTGTGTGTGTGTGTGTATGCAGGGGTGTGTGTGCATGTGTGTGTATGCAGGGGTGTGTGTGCGTGCGTGTGTGTGTGTGTGTGTGTGTGTGTGTGTGTGTGTGTGTGTGTGTGTGTGTGTGTGTGTGTGGATGCAGGGGTTCGTATACTGCACATGGTGGCGAGCAGGAGATGCAGCTTCCCATGATGGAAATGGGGGTTCAGGGGCCTTAATTACAGGCCGCCGGCGCAGCCGAGAAATATAACAACTCACGGCGGAAGTGACCCTGGACTGGGCTCTACAGGGGCGCACGTTTACTTCAGCATGAGCTACCATACAAACAACACGCTCTCTCGCTTCAGTCACCCTCGTCCTGTTTCACCCCCCACCCCCAAACATACACACACATGCTTGCGTGGAAGAACAGGTGTGGTGACAGAGAGATGGTGTGGGGAGTGTTCTCTACTATGTGTGTGTGTGTGTGTGCTTGTGTGTGTGTGTGACTGCGTGCATGTGCGTGTGCGTGCAAGAGAGAGAGAGAGAGAGAGAGAGAGAGAGAGAGAGAGAGAGAGAGAGAGAGAGAGAGAGAGAGAGAGAGAGAGAGAAAGAGATTTAATGTGGGTGCAGTGGTGCATGTTTTGCTGAATATCAGAGTGTCTGATCTTTGTAAACTGGAGCACATGTTGTGTGTGTGTGTGTGTGTGTGTGTGTGTGTGTGCAATTAATTGTGTGGGGCTGGGAGAATGAGTATGTAATTGTATGAGTGTGTGTGGGTCTGATAAATGTCCCTGCACTGTTTAAGCCTGTGTGTGTGAGCGTGTGTGTGTGTGTGTGTGTGTGTGTGTGTGTGTGTGTGTATGTGTGTGTGTGTGTGCGTGCGTGTTGGGCATGGAGGGAGGACGATGGTGTCTCATTAAATGGATGTGCTCACTGCTGTGTATCTTGCCAGTCCGCGTTAATGACCATATCTGACAACCGTTGGCTGGTAGGTAATGAGACAAGTTCAAGGACAACACAGCCAATCTAAACACACACACTCAGCTCAGCCAGGGCCAAGGGTGTGTGTGTGTGTGTGTGTGTGTGTGTGTGTGTGTGTGTGTGTGTGTGTGTGTGTGTGTTCGGGATGCTCATCGGAGCGTGACTTTCAATCTATATGTCCACATCCTGCACGCCTCAATGCCCTCCCTTAGAATATTCCTCAACATAAGCCTTATTCCACGCACTGCTCCAGAGAGAGAGACGGCTGTTCCGCATTGAGTGGGAATACATCTCCACACACACACACACACACACACACACACACACACACACCTCCTCCCCTGCGCGAGGGGGTAAACACAATATCTGGAATGTATCAAAGTGCTCATTAACATCTGTGCTCTCTCTCCAGTCCTTCCCCGAGGGGCTCCATAGCATTTGGTGGCAGCTCATCTGGACGCCATCGCCGTGACAACACCATTACTGTGACACACTACCTGTCGCGCCCCGTCAGGCTCCACACACACACAGACAGACACACACACACACAGACACACACACACACACACACACACACATACACGGCGGGTTTGTGCCATAACAGAGCCGGTCGCTGCTATGTCATTGCTGTCACAGTGAGCATTGTTGGCAGTGTTTGTGAGAGCAGGCGTAAGACGACACCTCCACAGCGCTACACACACTCCAAGATGGCCGTCAGTGTCACAGAGAGGAGGCACTGGGCTGGAGGAAATGACACTCTCCCAGGGTTCTAGTGAGGAGGCTGCTGGTGGGTGCTGGAAGTCTTTTCAGAGAGAGAGAGAGTGTGTGTGTGTGTGTGTGTGTGTGTGTGTGTGTGTGTGTGTGTGTGTGTGTGTGTGCGTGTGTGTGTCTGTGTGTGTGTGTATGTGTATGTGTGTGTCTGTGTGTTTGTGTGTGTGTGTGTGTGTGTATTTCTTTGTTTGTGTTTTGCTTGTTTGTGTGTGTGTGTGTGTGAGAGAGAGAATGTGCTGATGTATATGCATGAGAGTGTATTGATTTGTGCGTGTGACGCTCTATGAAGTGAATGAACTGAATGAACTGTGTATAAATTCCCCTAAGGGATAGTAAAGTTTACCTGTGTATTATGTGTGTATTATGTGTGTGTGTGTGTGTGTGTTGTTACCTTGGGTCTGACTGGCCATCTCCACATCTCTGTTCTCCTCTTTGTTCTCGGCCTGCTCTTCCTCCTCCTCCTCCTCCTCTTCCTCCTCTACTTGGGAGATGAGATGAAAGGCGGTTTCAGTTTTGATAACAGCGCGGCATTAACGAGGACCACGCTACCACACAAAGACGATGGGCAGTGGAGAAAGATCTTACAAGAACACATCTACTATTTTCTCCCTTCTTTAATCCAACAACTTTCTCACGAGCAAGTGAAAGAGAGAAAGAGAAAGAGAAACACAAAGAGAGAGAGCGAGAAAAAGGGACACACACACACACACACAGTTTCATCTGCCATTTTACACTGTGATGATAGGTATCTAATCATCCTCTCGGCTGTCGAGCTGGAATTAAAGTGCAAATTCATTCGCTAAAAAGAACACTCCTCGTCTCTATCAATCTCTGGGAAGACATAATTATGCGTTTCACCCACCCCTCCCCCAACACACACACTCCACACACACATCATCCCCACCCCTTAAACTGATTATTTTCTCAAAGTGTATCAAAACACAAAAAAGTGAAACTTGCGGGCTTGAGGCTGATTAAAGGCCTTATCTTGCATGCTCTCTGTAAGGTACGCATGCACTTAATGGTGGCGCGGTGACAACACCTCTAGCGTATAATCATCAATCAGTGCACTTGCTTTTTACCACAGATGACTGTCTGTGTTTGTGTCTGTGTCTGTAACTGTGTGTGTGTGTGTGTGTGTGTGTGTGCATGTGTGTGTGTGTGTGAGAATGTGTGTGTGAGAGAGAGAGAGATGGCGGTGTGACGTACCTTTCTGACTGATCATGTCTGCATCCGCAGGGCCGACCCCGTCGTCATCATCTGTGAAACACACACACAGACACACACACACGTCAAGTCAAGTCAGCATATGCACAAGACCCTACATAACCCTCATATATAACATGCAGATATTACGTAAGGGTGAGCATGTCAGCATTGCAAATGCCCATAGCACTTAGCATAAGCTACCCATACCCAGCATTACAGAAGGGTCTCAAAACATTTGAATATCGTGGACAAGTTCACCAACCCCCGTAATTCATTTCAAAAGTGAATATTTGCATTCTAAACTCAGAAGACATAAAGTAAAACATTCCAAGCATTTTTGTTTCAACCCTGAGGATTAAAGGTTACAGCTCATGAAAACCAAAAATCAGTAACTCAAATGATTACAATAAAGAGGTTAAACATCAGAAATTTCAACCTTTTCTGACTTATCTGACCACTCTAGCCTAGCTCATTTATACACTCCATACTTGTGTTGGGCTGATGTTGCCCACATTACTGCTGTACCAGTGTGGTGTGGGGCCGAGGCCATCTGCCTGTGCTGTGGCCCTGCTGAGGTGCTATGGAGGCCCAGGCTGCCTTGTTAGCAGCCTAACAGTCATTTGTACTGTTGGGTTTGGTGTCTCTCGTTTGCCTCTGGACATTTTCTCTGTGGGGTTCGGGCCAGAGCTGTCTGGGCAATCAAGCACAGTAGCGCCACGGTAAGCAAACCAGTGAGTGGCTGTTTTGGCACTGTGGGCAGGTACTGGGCCCTGCTGGAGAAGAGCATCAGCATCTCCATCAAGCTGGTCAGCAGATGGAGGCATAAAGCACAGTGGAGCAACACCAGCCGATGACACCGCACCCCAACTCATCACTGACTGTGGAAATCAAACTGGACTTTGGATCAAACTACTTGGATCATGTGGTTATCCACTCTTCTTCCACATCATTGGGACCTTGATTGGACCCTGACATCCAAATGAAATGCAACATTTGGTTTTATGTGAAAAGAGCAGTTTGGACCACTGAGAAACAATCCAGCTCTGTCTCTCCTTAGTTCAGGTAAAATGCTCTGATCTCCTCTCTGATCCAAGAGTGACTTAGTTCCCACTAGGAATGTGCCACCTGTAGCCCATGTCCTGGACACGTCATGGTGCATAGTGGCTCTTGATGCACACTCTAGCCTCCGTTCACTCCTCGTGAAGTTGCCCCTAAGTTCTTGAATCAGCTTTGCAAGACAACTCTCATTGTTGCTTGCGCACCTTTTCCTACCGCGTTTTCCCCTCTCCGGTCAACTTTCCATAAATAGGCTGTGATACAGCACTGACCTTTCAGCAATGACCTTCTGTGGCCTACCCTCCTTATGGAGGGCATCGATGAGTGTGGTCTAGACAACTCTCAAATCAGCAGTCTTGTCTGTGGCCGTGGTTGTGCTAACTGAACCAGACTAAGAGTTTAAAGGCTAAGGACAACTACATTTCTGTACTATAACATCGAGGGCTGAGAACCAATGGGGCGTAAGTGACATTTCACCAACTTTACAGGAGAGCCAAAACAAAATCTAACTGCTTCTATATGTTCACAGTTAAAGACCTTTGGTTTTTGTTCAATAACTATATATTTATAAATATTTTACTTCTATAATTTGTCAGCTAAGAGAGCTTATCAAGAGCTTTCAGGTGATATATATAACTCAATTTTGACCAAAATGTCACTTACGCCCCTTTGGTTCTCAGCCCATCTTTATTCCAATATTTTAAGAAACTGATTTTTGATTTTCATGAGCTGTAAGCCATTATCATCAACACTAAAATAAAAAAAATGGCTTTAAATATTTCACTCTATATGTAATGAATCTAGAATATACAAGATTCACTTTTTGAAATAAATTATGGGGGGAAAAAACTTACTTGTACTTTGTGTACTTTAAATGTATAACAGCACTCAGACAGTCATTCACCCAAGACTGCATTTAGAGTTGACTGCCAGTGTATCAAGTTCATGCAGTTTATTAGTTTATTAATGAATCTGCAGCTAGATGAGCAACTCTCTGACTTTGGGCTTGTCAATGCCGAGCCCTTTGCGTTCCCGTGCCCTTAAGCACAGATACAGTACAGGTGCTGCTCTGATCATG
>NC_085011.1:28406472-28416472 GCF_963854185.1 Sardina pilchardus | reverse complement strand
GATGGAAAAGACATTAAATCACAAATCATGACTATCCTCCGCCGTTTGGCCTCGGGAGTCGACCTCTCTGACCACACAAACCCACCCGACGTGGACGCGTCCGCAAAGCACACCGCACCACAGTACCACAGCGAGATGCGTCACCTGTTTGAGCTGTTTCATTAGCTACTGTCGTTGACTAGAGATGCACTGGAGTGCTTTTACTGCTGAACGGCATCATGGGAAAACATACCATAAGCGGAGATTAGTAAACCAATTAGTCGACTCCTCGTTTGGGACCACCCACGCCACATCACCCCCCCCCCCCCCCCCTCCCCCCCATCTCCCATCTCCTGTGAAGACTTCTACAGATGGCGTCACCACGCGGCAGATCAGACAGAAGGGGAATCTCCTGTGTAGACTCGAGGGCCACAGGAATCAGTTGCAGCTTTCACCTTTGACATCTCTGTGTGGAGAAGAGAGTGATAAAAGCAACTATTTCTGGGCCTCTCTATCTCTCCCTCCCTCGATCTCTCTGTTTTCTCTCTTTCTCCGTCGCTTACTCACTCTATTCCTCTATGTGGAATCCTCTGTGGCTTTTTGAAATACAATGCACAAGCACGCCCACCCTTGAAATGCAGCTGGCTCATACAATGGAAAACACAGCCGTTTGGGTTTGCTTCTTTCTGACTTAGTAACAAAGCACAGATGTCCCATTTTCATTTTCGGAGCATTCAGAAGTTGGATGTAACATCGTATATCGTTCCACCAAATCAACCCCGTGCAAACGCGCTGTTCGCTGGGACGAAAGAAAGAACTCAACTGACAGGTAAACAAACCAAACATGCAGCAAGTAGAAACTGGACCCAAAGAACCCAAAGGCTCTCTCTCCTTATCAGAGACCAGTGGTTATCAACCACTCTAGCCCTGCTCTGTTCAGTCTTGCTCTCTCTCTCTCTCCTTTTCTTTCTTTCTCTTTTCTCTCTCTGTCACTTTCTCTCTATTCTTTTCTCTCTCTCTCCCTCTATTTCTGCACACTGCCCTAGGTGTACCAGGTCCCCCTGCTGAGGATGATATGTCACACAGTGGGGAGGTCAGATAATGGCTCCACTGACTATTGCAATATTCCCCATTGTCCCTAATGGTAGAGGAGGCAGGCGGAGGAGGGGGAGGTGGAGGATGTGGAGGTGGAGGAGGGGGAGGTGGAGGATGTGGAGGTGGAGGAGGGGGAGGTGGAGGATGTGGAGGTGGAGGAGGTGGTGTTCGATGGATGCAGCTGAGAAGTGCTGTGTGCTCTGGGGAATGGCTTTGGCCCCCTCGCAGTCTCACAGGCTCAGCTTCCATCATGGCGCCACATGAGGACTTTCTTTCTTTATTTCTTTCTTTTCCCCCTTCTGTCAGGGAGGCACGTCTGCCTTCAGGGTCCGTCCGAGCAGACCGCTGTCCATTAATAGTTTATAACCTGCCCTTTGGAGCAAAATGTCAGGGGGTGACCGGAGAGTGGCAACATTTTTATTTTTGTAAACGTCCCCAGAGGAGTGCTGTGGGGGTGTGAGTGTGTGTGTGTGTGTGTGTGTGTGTGTGTGTATGCGTGTCTGTGTGTGTGCATGTGTGTGTGTGTGTGTGTGTGTGTGTGTGTGTGTGTATATGTGTGTGTGTGTGTGTGTGTGTGTGTGTGTGTGTGTGTGTGTGTGTGTGTGTGTGTGTGTGTGTGTGTGTGTGTGCGTGTCTGTGTGTATGTGTGTGCGTATGTGTGTGTGTGTGTGTGTGTGTGTGTGTGTCTGTGTGTGTGTGTGTGTGTGTGTGTGTGTGTGTGTGTGTACAGTATGTGTGTGTGTGTGTGTGTGTGTGTGTGTGTGTGTGTATGATGGGGTGTTGAAGCAGCCATGTCTTTGTTGGTAAAACACGTATCTCCTCCTGGGGCTGGTGGAGAAGTGACCCACTGGCTTTGAGGCCAGCAGGAGCGGGCGCCAGGCTGGGAGGACAGATGGGGGAGGGGGGTTAAGCTGGCACTACACAGCGCTGGGCTGCTCTACCTGCACGTCCCACCCAGACAAGAGCAGGACAGCAGCTGGGCCCACACTACACACACACACACACACACACACACACACACACACACGCACATACGCTCACACACACACACACTGTACTGCTGCTGTTCTTATTTTTGTATCTTTTAATCCCCCTACTTAACAAGGAGAGCCCAGTGAGATCAGGTGTTTACGTTTCCCGCGGAGTCGCACAGACGCTACGCAAACACAAACACAAACGCAGCACCCCCGTCCCAGTGCAGCCCACCTTCTCCTTCATGTGAAGACACAGACACACACACACACACACTCTCTGACAAGCGCACTGGAAAGACGTGCACAAAGGGAGGTAGATGGGCGACACACACAAACACACAGACACACTCAAACAGAGCACTGAAAAGGTGTGTTCATAAAAGGAGACACAAGCACACAGATAAATACACATAAACACACACACACACACACACAGACACACACATACACACAGACAGAGGCACACACATAAACACACACACAGATACAGACACACACACACACACACACACACACACATCTGAAGTGTCGTGCTGGGATTTGTTCTGCTTTTATGTAGATCATTAAAGGACAGGCGGACTCCTGGGGTGCACGGTGCGCTGTGGTGCGGTGTGGTGCATGAAAGGGGAGGTGAGGAGGAGCGAGCTGGCCTCACAGGGCCCACACTCACCCCAACAGCACACTCTCCCCCACACCTGGCACAGAGGCACGGGAGCGAGGGAGGAGGAGGAGGAGGAAGAGGAGGGAGGAGGGAGGAGGAGGAGGAGGAGGAGGAGGAGGGCCTGGAGAGGGAGAAGTCCAGGAGAGGGACGTTAATTCCCTTTACAGTTTTTATTTTCCTCCACACATCCTGTGTTTTTTCACTTGGGCCCGCGTCCAGTAATGGATATATAATGGAAATGTACTTTACAGCATATCTGCTAGTAATATTTATAAAACCAATTGAATTATTAGATTGGACATGATTAAATTTGCATGCATTTTCAAACACTACACACTTAATAAAAAGTGACTTGAAGAGAACAGCAAGTGGAGGCCATTCCCATTTAAATTGGAGTTCACGTTTTTAACATGTAAACAGCGGCTGCTCTGATGCCAGCGTGGTAGAGAGGTAGTCATCGATCAGTGTCTCCTGGTGCCATGCATGGTATAACCCATTAAACACACACTTCCTGTTTATTTTGTCACGGCAGATCAATGTTCACGCACGCTTCATCTTCAAAAGTGTTACAATTTTTCGCCTTTACAAGTGATGCAACACTGCAAGGTTAAGCTAAGACGTTCTGTGACAGCAACGTAAAAAAAGTCTGATGTAAAACCCTTGAGCCGAGCGCTTAGCTCCCTCTCTCTCGTAAGCACTCCGACGCATCATGGCATTTTACAGATACCGGATTAAAACTCTCAATACAGTCCCTCTCCACCCCCCTTCAAATGCTGCACTTCACATCTCAGCGGCGAGTGATTTCCGCCGGGCCCTGTGTGAACGTACAGCGCGCTGTGTGTATCTTTCCTGAGGGGGGTCATCTTTGTCCAGTGATTTTATTTACAGGTCTTTAAACAGGCCCCCCCCACGTGCTGTTCACACAGAGACACTGGGCTTGTTAGATAGCGCTTATAAAGGTGTGCTGGGAACCGGCCACTGATAAAGAGCTGCTGGACCCCTGTGTGGACAGAGAGAGAGAGAGAGAGAGAGAGAGAGAGAAAGAGAGAGAGAGAGAGAGAGAGAGAGAGAGAGAGAGAAAGAGAAAGTAACAGAGAGAGATAGAAAGAATTAGAAGGAGAAAGAGAGTGAATGAGAGAGAAAGAGAGAGAGAAAGAGAAAGTGACAGAGAGAAAGAAAAAGAGAGAAAGAGAGAGAAGGAGATAGGAAGAGAGAGAGAAAGAGAGGGGGAGATGGAGAGAGGGAGTGAAAGAGAAAGAGAGAGGGAGGGACGGAGGGGAGCTCCTGCTGCACACTGCAAGGCTCAGCCAGTGGAGAGCGTGCGGGAGCCAAGGTTGAGAGAGTTAATGAAAGAGTAATTAGAAAGCTGGGATCGCTGCATGGCGGCCCTGCACTGCCATTACTCATCTATGATTGAAGGGCCATTGCCAAGGGGAGGGAGCGAGATGATTGGGTCCCTGCTCGCCAGTGGGGTGGGGTTGGGTTGGGGTGTAGAGGGGTGGGGGTGAGGAAGGACTGCCTGGAAATGTGCGCTCCCACAATAACGTCCAGGACAAAAGGCCCATTTCTGAAGTGGGAGGCACGGGCCCGAGCGGATGGCTGGGAGTCTGGAAGGCTGGAATGCTGGAACGCTGGCGAGGTGCGGAGCTCATGAGAGGGGAATTATTCACTGTGTCTTCCAGCACAACAGGACAATTAAAAACCTACCCACACACACACACACACACACACACACACTTCTCTGAGCGCGTGACAAGCTGTTCGTTTTCCACCTCGCACACATATGGCAGCACGAGGATGTCAAAAGCGGCGGCGCCCACGTCTGTCAGGGCGCGTTCGGCACGTCTGTCAGGGCGCGTTCGGCGCGTCCACCCTCGAGCTGCACCTCTCCACCTCCGCAGCAGCAGCGCTAATGCGGCGGGAGCCGTCTCGGACAGGAAGCAATTAACGCGCCTAATGTGCAGGGAGTTTGCCCCTGACTAGCCGCTGCCACCACCACCGCCGCGCTAAAACATGTCGGCACGCCGTTTGGGAGGCCGTGATGAAGGCAGGCTACATTTTTTTCTTCATTTTTTTTTCTCAGAGAGCTTGAACAGGAGAGGGATGAAGAAGAGCCTCTGATGGTGCTGCCATATGTGCTGTGCTGGAGATAGAGATAGAGGTGGTGGAGGCGGAGGCGGGGGTGGAGGTAGAAGTAGAGGTGGTGGTGGTGGTGGAGAGGGTTGGGTTGAGGAGACAGCCGGGCCTTGGCTTGTGCGGTGCTGGAGATAGAGGAGGAGGTGGTGGAGGTGGAAGGGTTAGGGGTGGTGGTGGTGGAGGAGGGGGCTGGGTGAAGGAGACAGCCGGGCCTGGGCTGTGTGGTGCTGGAGATAGAGGAGGAGGTGGTGGAGGTAGTGGTGGTGCTGGAGGTGGAGGAGACAGCCGGGCCTGGGCTGTGCGGTGCGGTGCTGGCGGGCTGGTTGGCAGTGGGAGTGCATCCCCAGGCCAGCGCCAGCGACTGAGCCGCACCAGGTGCCATGGCGCATCCCCCACCAGCCGCTAACAGATGATCTGTCATCTACGGGCACCCAGGCTCGTAATTACACCGAGGGCACTGCCAGAAACATCAGATGGGCCAAGTTTGCGCGCGCACTTTGTTACTGGTGTTGCCGTCTTGTTGCCGTCACTGGTAATATACGGGACACGCTGCCCACATGCCTGTTTTTTTCCCTCTTTTTTACACATTTTACTCTTTTTCCGTCGACGCAGGACAGATCCCACCTGGATACGTTTAAAGATCCAGTCACAGGACAGCTGAGCTGCTCCACAAGACGGATAGCTTAGCGACCGAGCTATGTGTGTGTGTGTGGTGTCTACCGCGCCGAAGACGGCTCGTGGATACCATCGGCCGCGATCCTGGAAGTCAACCGAGAGTGAAGGGCAGCCGGAATGCCGAGGTCAGGGATCCAATTCCCGCGGAGCAGGAGTGCAGATAAAGGATATTCTTTCCCAATCTACTCGGAGTCACCAGAGGGGTTAATGCAAGAGGGGCTGGGGTTTCATTAAGGACCAAATGAAAGCACGCAATCGGGGGCCATGTTTTTTAAAAAATCCACTTAATCAATGTGAGACAGTCGGGCTCTGGGGAGACGAGCAGTAGGTCTCATTGACCAGTGGGGGTCAGAGGGCATCGATCGCGCCGAGGTCAGGGGGTTTGAGTAGGTCGCTGGCCCTGATAAAGAGAAAGACTGGAAGGGACACAGAGGGGAAGTGTGTGTTAGCATGCACAAGTGTGTGTGAGTGTGTGTGTGTGTGTGTGTGTGTGTGTGTGTGTGTGTGTGTGTGTGTGTGTGTGTGTGTGTTGGCGGTTAGCTGTTGAGGCCTGGAGCGGGGGAAGAGAGAGAGGGAGGAGGAAGAGAGGGCGAGTTTCCAGCCCTTATTAGCGCTGTAATTACACACACCTGAGCCATACAGCGCATGAATGGACACTAATTAAAGAGGCCTGGCAGCCCACGGAACAGACTAGCCACACATACACACACACACACACACACACACACACACACACACAGAGAGAGCGAGAGAAGATGCTAATGTTGTGAGAATGCACATAAACAAGGTTGGAAAGATGAGACATTTGTGTATGTACACAACCACATATGCTCACACACACACACACACACACACACACACACACACACACACACACGCACAAACAAACAAACATGAAGAAGTTCCCAGTATGAGCTTGGCCAAATAAAAGACTGCAGGGAGTGCGCTACTACACTATGTGCAATGAGAAGGAGCCTATATGAGAAGACAGCTATAATAGGATCGGTAATGATGATATAGAACTGAGCTTGATGTATGAAGATTGATGTTCTGGGTAGCCTGATCAGTAGGGGGGAAAATTACATTCAGCTCCGGACATTTCAGACAAATTATCCAAAGCTTTGCATCCCAACGTAAGGTCCAGGCTGAGGTGATTAACCAACCCACGCGTTCCCCTCAGTATAACCTTGGCTAAGGCCTGCAGCCGTGCAGTGATGAGCCCAGCCGTGGCTGCAGGCACAGGGGCCAATGAGAGAGCCCACAGGAGTTTAATATTCCTGAGCCAACCTTGGTGCCCTCGGGTTAAATTTGCCTATCATTATCTAGCAAACAAGTTTGTACCCTCTCTCTCTCTCTCTCTCTCTCTCTCTCTCTCTCTCTCTCTCTCTCTCTCTCTCTCTCACTCACACACACACACACACACCTACACACACACACACACACACACACACACACACATACACTCTCTCTCTCTCTCTCTCTCTCTCAGGTGTGGAGGGGAATGTTGAGTAATCCCCTCTCCTCCATCCCAAACTTGAGGAAACGTGCACAATAACAGCTAAAACCTGATTATTTCACCCTGTCAAGGAAACGAAAATCCATCTTCTGCAGAGACCATACTTAATTGAGTTATTCCCCTCAGAGAGTGTGAGAGAGAGTGTAGGGGTGTGTGTGTGTGTGTGTGTGTGTGTGTTTGTGTGTCTGTGCCTGTTTCTGTGCATATTTATGTGCCCGTGTGTGTGTGTATGTTCGTGTATATACAGTATATATATATATGTGTGTGTGTGTGTGTGTGTGTGTGTGTGTGTGTGTGTGTGTATCTACCAGCTCACACCTTCGGCATTGAAGATCAACAACAGGCTGACCTCTCCCTGTGTGCAGTGTCTGACTGGACGCTCGCAGCCGATTGGACACATGAGGACACGCTAAGCGTGTCTGACTGGGCGCTAACAGCCCATTGGTCGGCACGGGGTCGCTAACCGTCTCTGACTGGGTGCTGGCAGCCCATTGGCTGCGTGAAGAAGGGCGATTGGACGAGAGGCGCGTCTGACAGCCGGTGGCGTGGTGAGGTGAGGTGAATCTCTGGTCGACTCGTCAGCTTGACATTGATTCATTGATTGACCCAGTCTGCTGGGAGGCAGCGGGAAGGTGGAGGGGATGGAGGAGAGGAGGAGAGGAGCGCTGTGTGTGTGTGTGTGGGGGGGTGGTGGAGGTGGAGGTCCAGGGAGACTGCTTGGCCCTGGTGCAGAATTATCATTTCAGAGATTTTCTGGGGAGAGGGGAATGGGGGGCGAGTGTGTGTGTGTGTGTGGGGGGGGGGGGGGGCAGCAGGGTGAGGAGGCAGGAAAGGTCAGCCCTTTGAACAAAACGGCGGGATCTATACATCAAAGCAGCGGCTGACCAAATCCTTTAAGGAAGCACACATCAGTGAAAACCAGGAAAAAAAAAAACCTAAAATAAAAAAATAAAATTAAAAATCGTGAGTGCAGAGAACATCCAGAGATTTCTGCCTTCTCCAAACTCAAGTGCCTGAGCGCTCCATGCTGCGGCGGGCTGGGAGAGACGGGCTCATGTGCGCACACGTCCGCCAGCGATTATGAACAGCGCTAACGAGAGACGAGCGTTGGAGGATGCAAATGCTCTCTCTTCCCCCATGGATGCTTAGCAAAGTGTGACTAAATAGACGTGTTAACATTGTAAATGGTGCAAAGCCTATAGATTAGGGAAAATAATAATAGCAATAAAAAGGCAACAACAACAACGACGACGACGACGACGACGGCAGTACTCTTCAATTTATTGCAGCCAGGCACCCGGGAATGAGAGCTCATCTATCTGTATGGAAATGGAGATTGGATTCTCTTCACAATATCTAAAGTTGGCGAACTGCATTAGCCAACTGAACATAAGCTGTTTTTGCGAGAGCCTGGCTGTGTGTACTGTTCAAACAACAGCGGGGGCATTAGAGACACTTCTAGACGGAGACGAGCGGGAGTCACGAGAATCACACACCGCGTGCTAATGCAGGGCCTCTCGGTTAATGAAAATGTCTCCTATCGACTCCACCGTGTCCTTACAAGGAAAGTGCAATCCAACGGCATGTAATTGGAATAAAGGAGCACAACATGGAGGACCCAAAATGGCGCCAAATCACCCTTTCTCTGCTCCCGATGCGCCATTAATAGCTCGTCGGCCTCAAGAATAATAAAATAATTGCTGGTCCCAGAGAGGCGTGCGGTTTAAGCGCTTGTGTCAGGCGTGAGTGCCACTGGGAGGCCCCTATCGGCTCCTCTGCCGCGGAGGCTATTGACGAAACGTGCGCCACGAGAGCATTAAGATAATGTAATGGGCACATGTATCGGAGTAATGTGAACATGGAACCAATAGCATATTGATCCCGAGGAGTGAATCGTCAGGATGTGGTGTTGGGCAGTAATTACAATGATGAAAAGCCAGGGTACATCCCACACTGTGGGGCGAGGGGGGGGGGGGGAGAGAGAAGTGAGGATGAGGAAGATAGAGGGATAATATGAGAAGTGGAAAAAAGGAAGAGTTATGAGAGACAGAGAAAGAGAGACAAGAGGAAGAGATAGAGAAAAGGAGAGAGAGAGAGACAAGAGAAAGAGAGATAGAGAAAGAGAGATAGACAAAAGGAAGAGATAGAGAAGAGAAGAGAGGGAGATGGGGAGGGATAGGAAGAAAGAATGAATAAGGTGAGAAGAGAGTGAGACAGAGAAAATCTAGAGAGAAGACAAGAGGAAGAGATAGAGAAGAGATGAGAGATAGAGAGAAACAAGTGGATGAGAGATGGAGAAGAGAAGAGAAGAGGAGGGGGAGAGGCAGAAAGAGCATAAGCGAGGTGAGAAGAGAGAAAGAGTGAAAAAGAGAGGGAGTGTGAGAGAGATTTGAGGATTTTAAATTGATACTGTGTTATTACAATATACAAAAACAACAAAACGTCAATCAACATGAGCAAGATGTATAAAAAGGCAGAAACAAAACATAAAAATAGAGAGAAAGAGAGAGTGATAGAGAGTATAGAGAGAAAGAGAGAGAGAGATGGCAAATAAGAGTGTGTATGTGAGTGAGTATCTATCTCTGTGATAATAGGAAGATGATTGTGGAGCGTAGTGCTGTGTGGGAGAGAAGGAGAGTGAGAGGGGTAATGAGCGAAGCTCAGCAAGTCTGACTGGCGAGCCGCTGGGTAGCGCGGGCACACCCTCCATCTTGCCCCGAGTGGGGGGTGCCAGCGACACGAGCAGGGCATCAATACTGCATGAGTGATGCAGACGCCGTGCCAGGATCAGGGGGCACCCGGCAGCCCTCTCACTCACCCAGAAAGGAGCTGGGGTGTGCTGGCGTTTAGTCACACACATGCACACACACACACATGCACACAACACACACAGCACACACATACACAGACAACACACACTTATGTACACCACACACACACCACACACACACACACACACACACA